>NW_023994498.1:0-319848 GCF_015586225.1 Lucilia sericata
CCATAAGAAACGCACTTTCTTTTGTTTTATCATTTATACAAAAATCTTAAGTTCATAAAATTTACCAAATTTGCATATCATTACAATTTTGGTACAGAGTGCATTTCTTAGTATATTGTATTTTCTATATTCACAGAAATAACTTTGTCAGTTTTGAAGCTACGACAGTTGCGTATACCTCATTTAATCCATAAGAAACGCACTTTCTTTTGATATATCATTTATACAAAAATCTTAAGTTCATAAAATTTATCAAATTTGCATATCATTACAATTTTGGTACAGAGTGCATTTCTAAGTATATTGTATTTTCCCTATTCACGCAAATAACTTTGTCAGTTTTCAAGCTACGACAGTTTCGTATACCTCATTTTAATCCATAAGAAACGCACTTTCTTTTGTTTATCATTTATACGAAAATCTTAAGTTCATAAAATTTACCAAATTTGCATATCATTACAATTTTGGTACAGAGTGCATTTCTTAGTATATTGTATTTTCTATATTCACAGAAATAACTTTGTCAGTTTTGAAGCTACGACAGTTTCGTATACCTCATTTTAATCCATAAGAAACGCACTTTCTTTTGATATATCAATGATACAAATATCTTAAGTTCATAAAATTTACCAAATTTGCATATCATTACATTTTTGGTACAGAGTGCATTTCTTGTTACAATGTATTTTCCCTATTCACGCAAATAACTTTGTCAGTTTTCAAGCTACGACAGTTTCGTATACCTCATTTTAATCCATAAGAAACGCACTTTCTTTTGATATATCATTTATACAAAAATCTTAAGTTCATAAAATTTATCAAATTTGCATATCATTACAATTTTGGTACAGAGTGCATTTCTTAGTATATTGTATTTTCCCTATTCACGCAAATAACTTTGTCAGTTTTCAAGCTACGACAGTTTCGTATACCTCATTTTAATCCATAAGAAACGCACTTTCTTTTGATATATCACTTATACAGATATCTTAAGTTCATAAAATTTACAAAATTTGCATATCATTACAATTTTGGTACAGAGTGCATTACTTGTCACAATGTATTTTTCCTATGCACGCAAATAACTTTGTCAATTTTCAAGCTACGACAGTTTCGTATACCTCATTTTAATCCATAAGAAACGCACTTTCTTTTGATATATCACTTATACAAAAATCTTAAGTTCATAAAATTGATAAAATTTGCATATCATTACAATTTTGGTACAGAGTGCATTTCTTGGCACAATGTATTTTTCCTATTCACGCAAATAACTTTGTCAGTTTTCAAGCTACGACAGTTTCGTATACCTCATTTTAATCCATAAGAAACGCACTTCCCTTTGATATATCACTTATACAAATATCTTAAGTTCATAAAATTTACCAAATTTGCATATCATTACAATTTTGGTACAGAGTGCATTTCTTGGCACAATGTATTTTCCCAATTCACGAAAATAACTTTGTCAGTTTTCAAGCTACGACAGTTTCGTATACCTCATTTTAATCCATAAGAAACGCACCTTCTTTCGATATATCACTTATACAAAAATCTTAAGTTCATAAAATTTATCAAATTTGCATATCATTACAATTTTGGTACGGAGTGCATTTCTTAGTATATTGTATTTTCCCTATTCACGCAAATAACTTAGGTCAGTTTTAAAGCTACGACAGTTTCGTGTACCTCATTTTAATCCATAAGAACGCACTTTCTTTTGATATCTCTTATTCAAAAATCTTAAGTTCATAAAATTGATAAAATTTGCATATCACTACAATTTTGGTACTGTAATGAACGATTTGTGAAATTTTGTTGTTACCCTTTTTGTTAATTTTTTTTTTATAAACTTGCATGAATTCAATTTATACTAATTGCTTTTTATGGGTGTAAAAGTTGTGTTAATATTTTCATTATTCTTTTACACATATTTAATGTTGCTAAACATTTACGCTTGTATTTAAAAAAAATCTTATTTTGTTTTTAATGTACTCAATAGTTAAAGCACACTTTAGCCTTAAAAACCATTAATAAAATTGCGATATTCATAAACAAATAATAAACGTATATTAACTATTGTGCTGATTTATGTTTAAGTTGGCAGCACTGTACAATATGGCTGTCATTTTATGTGTTAGTGTTGCGTACAATTAGGATAAAATAATCGTTGATTCGGTTTTCTTAATTTCATATTTTTGTTTATAATAGATTTTTGACAATAAAAACAAACTTTTAAGAAAAATAAATATATATATATGGTTTTAATAAATGTCTATTTAGTTCAGATGTATAAATATAACATATAATTATGACACATTTTCTTATTTTTACTTATTTTCCTTGTAATTTTTGATAAATTTTTGCAAATATTGATAAATTTCTTTGATATTTGACTAATTTTAATGCCGGCGAATATATTTTGCATTAGTATAACACTAATCAATATAGGTAATTTACATGGTTAATTACTTTATGGCATTATATTTAACCAACAAACTTTGAAAAAGCCAAATCAAATGATTTTGTCCATCATTTATTTGACAGACGGGCATTTCCAAATTGCCTAAAAATAGTGCTGGACAATTGGAATATTGTCAAATATTCATGCATTAATCCAATAATGCCTAGATTTGAGTTTTTTCCTCAAAATATAATCGTTTAAACATTTTCTGGGATTTTATTTACAAATTTGTAAACGTTAAAATCAGAACTTTTAGATTTTATTTTAAAAGAAACCATAATTACTTTTCGCAATCAACCTAAAATTACCGGAAAAATCTTTATCTGAGAAAAAAATTGTTAAAAATCAAGTTATTCTTGGCTTAAAGAAGGGTCGAGCCTACAATAAAATTCTTCTAATTGTCGATGGTTTATTGAAGGTGTTTTAAGCTATTTCACATTTATAAATACGATTTTCCTGAATTTTGTATTTTCCCTATTCACGCAAATAACTTTGTCAGTTTTCAAGCTACGACAGTTTTGTATACCTCATTTTAATCCATAAGAAACGCACTTTCTTTTGATATATCATTTATACAAAAATCTTAAGTTAATAAAATTTATCAAATTTACATTTCATTACAATTTTGGTACAGAGTGCATTTCTTAGTATATTGTATTTTCTCTATTCACGCAAATAACTTTGTCAGTTTTTCAAGCTACGACAGTTTCGTATACCTCATTTTAATCCATAAGAAACGCACTTTCTCTTGATATATCATTTATACAAAAATCTTAAGTTCATAAAATTGATAAAATTTGCATATCATTACAATTTTGGTACAGATTGCATTTCTTGGCACAATGTATTTTTCTTATTCACGCAAATAACTTCGTCAGTTTTCAAGCTACGACAGTTTCGTATACCTCATTTTAATCCATAAGAAACGCATTTTCTTTTGATATATCACTTATACAAATATCTTAAGTTCATAAAATTTACCAAATTTGCATATCATTACAATTTTGGTACAGAGTGCATTTCTTGTCACAATGTATTTTCCCTATTCACGCAAATAACTTTGCCAGTTTTCAAGCTACGACAGTTTCGTATACCTCATTTTAATCCATAAGAAACGCACTTTCTTTTGATATATTACTTATACAAATATCTTAAGTTCATAAAATTTACCAAATTTGCACATCATTACAATTTTGGTAAAGAGTGCATTTCTTAGTATATTGTATTTTCCCTATTCACGCAAATAACTTTGTCAGTTTTCAAGCTACGACAGTTTTGTATACCTCATTTTAATCCATAAGAAACGCACTTTCTTTTGATATATCACTTATACAAATATCTTAAGTTCATAAAATTTACCAAATTTGCATATCGTTACAATTTTGGTACAGAGTGCATTTCTTAGTATATTGTATTTTCTCTATTCACAGAAATAACTTTGTCAGTTTTCAAGCTACGACAGTTTCGTATACCTCATTTTAATCCATAAGAAACGCACTTTCTTTTGTTTTATCATTTATACAAAAATCTTAAGTTCATAAAATTTACCAAATTTGCATATCATTACAATTTTGGTACAGAGTGCATTTCTTAGTATATTGTATTTTCTATATTCACAGAAATAACTTTGTCAGTTTTGAAGCTACGACAGTTTCGTATACCTCATTTTAATCCATAAGAAACGCACTTTCTTTTGATATATCAATGATACAAATATCTTAAGTTCATAAAATTTACCAAATTTGCATATCATTACATTTTTGGTACAGAGTGCATTTCTTGTTACAATGTATTTTCCCTATTCACGCAAATAACTTTGTCAGTTTTCAAGCTACGACAGTTTCGTATACCTCATTTTAATCCATAAGAAACGCACTTTCTTTTGATATATCATTTATACAAAAATCTTAAGTTCATAAAATTTATCAAATTTGCATATCATTACAATTTTGGTACAGAGTGCATTTCTTAGTATATTGTATTTTCCCTATTCACGCAAATAACTTTGTCAGTTTTCAAGCTACGACAGTTTCGTATACCTCATTTTAATCCATAAGAAACGCACTTTCTTTTGATATATCACTTATACAGATATCTTAAGTTCATAAAATTTACAAAATTTGCATATCATTACAATTTTGGTACAGAGTGCATTACTTGTCACAATGTATTTTTCCTATGCACGCAAATAACTTTGTCAATTTTCAAGCTACGACAGTTTCGTATACCTCATTTTAATCCATAAGAAACGCACTTTCTTTTGATATATCACTTATACAAAAATCTTAAGTTCATAAAATTGATAAAATTTGCATATCATTACAATTTTGGTACAGAGTGCATTTCTTGGCACAATGTATTTTTCCTATTCACGCAAATAACTTTGTCAGTTTTCAAGCTACGACAGTTTCGTATACCTCATTTTAATCCATAAGAAACGCACTTCCCTTTGATATATCACTTATACAAATATCTTAAGTTCATAAAATTTACCAAATTTGCATATCATTACAATTTTGGTACAGAGTGCATTTCTTGGCACAATGTATTTTCCCAATTCACGAAAATAACTTTGTCAGTTTTCAAGCTACGACAGTTTCGTATACCTCATTTTAATCCATAAGAAACGCACCTTCTTTCGATATATCACTTATACAAAAATCTTAAGTTCATAAAATTTATCAAATTTGCATATCATTACAATTTTGGTACGGAGTGCATTTCTTAGTATATTGTATTTTCCCTATTCACGCAAATAACTTGGTCAGTTTTAAAGCTACGACAGTTTCGTGTACCTCATTTTAATCCATAAGAACGCACTTTCTTTTGATATCTCTTATTCAAAAATCTTAAGTTCATAAAATTGATAAAATTTGCATATCACTACAATTTTGGTACTGTAATGAACGATTTGTGAAATTTTGTTGTTACCCTTTTTGTTAATTTTTTTTTATAAACTTGCATGAATTCAATTTATACTAATTGCTTTTTATGGGTGTAAAAGTTGTGTTAATATTTTCATTATTCTTTTACACATATTTAATGTTGCTAAACATTTACGCTTGTATTTAAAAAAAATCTTATTTTGTTTTTAATGTACTCAATAGTTAAAGCACACTTTAGCCTTAAAAACCATTAATAAAATTGCGATATTCATAAACAAATAATAAACGTATATTAACTATTGTGCTGATTTATGTTTAAGTTGGCAGCACTGTACAATATGGCTGTCATTTTATGTGTTAGTGTTGCGTACAATTAGGATAAAATAATCGTTGATTCGGTTTTCTTAATTTCATATTTTTGTTTATAATAGATTTTTGACAATAAAAACAAACTTTTAAGAAAAATAAATATATATATATGGTTTTAATAAATGTCTATTTAGTTCAGATGTATAAATATAACATATAATTATGACACATTTTCTTATTTTTACTTATTTTCCTTGTAATTTTTGATAAATTTTTGCAAATATTGATAAATTTCTTTGATATTTGACTAATTTTAATGCCGGCGAATATATTTTGCATTAGTATAACACTAATCAATATAGGTAATTTACATGGTTAATTACTTTATGGCATTATATTTAACCAACAAACTTTGAAAAAGCCAAATCAAATGATTTTGTCCATCATTTATTTGACAGACGGGCATTTCCAAATTGCCTAAAAATAGTGCTGGACAATTGGAATATTGTCAAATATTCATGCATTAATCCAATAATGCCTAGATTTGAGTTTTTTCCTCAAAATATAATCGTTTAAACATTTTCTGGGATTTTATTTACAAATTTGTAAACGTTAAAATCAGAACTTTTAGATTTTATTTTAAAAGAAACCATAATTACTTTTCGCAATCAACCTAAAATTACCGGAAAAATCTTTATCTGAGAAAAAAATTGTTAAAAATCAAGTTATTCTTGGCTTAAAGAAGGGTCGAGCCTACAATAAAATTCTTCTAATTGTCGATGGTTTATTGAAGGTGTTTTAAGCTATTTCACATTTATAAATACGATTTTCCTGAATTTTGTATTTTCCCTATTCACGCAAATAACTTTGTCAGTTTTCAAGCTACGACAGTTTTGTATACCTCATTTTAATCCATAAGAAACGCACTTTCTTTTGATATATCATTTATACAAAAATCTTAAGTTAATAAAATTTATCAAATTTACATTTCATTACAATTTTGGTACAGAGTGCATTTCTTAGTATATTGTATTTTCTCTATTCACGCAAATAACTTTGTCAGTTTTTCAAGCTACGACAGTTTCGTATACCTCATTTTAATCCATAAGAAACGCACTTTCTCTTGATATATCATTTATACAAAAATCTTAAGTTCATAAAATTGATAAAATTTGCATATCATTACAATTTTGGTACAGATTGCATTTCTTGGCACAATGTATTTTTCTTATTCACGCAAATAACTTCGTCAGTTTTCAAGCTACGACAGTTTCGTATACCTCATTTTAATCCATAAGAAACGCATTTTCTTTTGATATATCACTTATACAAATATCTTAAGTTCATAAAATTTACCAAATTTGCATATCATTACAATTTTGGTACAGAGTGCATTTCTTGTCACAATGTATTTTCCCTATTCACGCAAATAACTTTGCCAGTTTTCAAGCTACGACAGTTTCGTATACCTCATTTTAATCCATAAGAAACGCACTTTCTTTTGATATATTACTTATACAAATATCTTAAGTTCATAAAATTTACCAAATTTGCACATCATTACAATTTTGGTAAAGAGTGCATTTCTTAGTATATTGTATTTTCCCTATTCACGCAAATAACTTTGTCAGTTTTCAAGCTACGACAGTTTTGTATACCTCATTTTAATCCATAAGAAACGCACTTTCTTTTGATATATCACTTATACAAATATCTTAAGTTCATAAAATTTACCAAATTTGCATATCGTTACAATTTTGGTACAGAGTGCATTTCTTAGTATATTGTATTTTCTCTATTCACAGAAATAACTTTGTCAGTTTTCAAGCTACGACAGTTTCGTATACCTCATTTTAATCCATAAGAAACGCACTTTCTTTTGTTTTATCATTTATACAAAAATCTTAAGTTCATAAAATTTACCAAATTTGCATATCATTACAATTTTGGTACAGAGTGCATTTCTTAGTATATTGTATTTTCTATATTCACAGAAATAACTTTGTCAGTTTTGAAGCTACGACAGTTTCGTATACCTCATTTTAATCCATAAGAAACGCACTTTCTTTTGATATATCAATGATACAAATATCTTAAGTTCATAAAATTTACCAAATTTGCATATCATTACATTTTTGGTACAGAGTGCATTTCTTGTTACAATGTATTTTCCCTATTCACGCAAATAACTTTGTCAGTTTTCAAGCTACGACAGTTTCGTATACCTCATTTTAATCCATAAGAAACGCACTTTCTTTTGATATATCATTTATACAAAAATCTTAAGTTCATAAAATTTATCAAATTTGCATATCATTACAATTTTGGTACAGAGTGCATTTCTTAGTATATTGTATTTTCCCTATTCACGCAAATAACTTTGTCAGTTTTCAAGCTACGACAGTTTCGTATACCTCATTTTAATCCATAAGAAACGCACTTTCTTTTGATATATCACTTATACAGATATCTTAAGTTCATAAAATTTACAAAATTTGCATATCATTACAATTTTGGTACAGAGTGCATTACTTGTCACAATGTATTTTTCCTATGCACGCAAATAACTTTGTCAATTTTCAAGCTACGACAGTTTCGTATACCTCATTTTAATCCATAAGAAACGCACTTTCTTTTGATATATCACTTATACAAAAATCTTAAGTTCATAAAATTGATAAAATTTGCATATCATTACAATTTTGGTACAGAGTGCATTTCTTGGCACAATGTATTTTTCCTATTCACGCAAATAACTTTGTCAGTTTTCAAGCTACGACAGTTTCGTATACCTCATTTTAATCCATAAGAAACGCACTTCCCTTTGATATATCACTTATACAAATATCTTAAGTTCATAAAATTTACCAAATTTGCATATCATTACAATTTTGGTACAGAGTGCATTTCTTGGCACAATGTATTTTCCCAATTCACGAAAATAACTTTGTCAGTTTTCAAGCTACGACAGTTTCGTATACCTCATTTTAATCCATAAGAAACGCACCTTCTTTCGATATATCACTTATACAAAAATCTTAAGTTCATAAAATTTATCAAATTTGCATATCATTACAATTTTGGTACGGAGTGCATTTCTTAGTATATTGTATTTTCCCTATTCACGCAAATAACTTGGTCAGTTTTAAAGCTACGACAGTTTCGTGTACCTCATTTTAATCCATAAGAACGCACTTTCTTTTGATATCTCTTATTCAAAAATCTTAAGTTCATAAAATTGATAAAATTTGCATATCACTACAATTTTGGTACTGTAATGAACGATTTGTGAAATTTTGTTGTTACCCTTTTTGTTAATTTTTTTTTATAAACTTGCATGAATTCAATTTATACTAATTGCTTTTTATGGGTGTAAAAGTTGTGTTAATATTTTCATTATTCTTTTACACATATTTAATGTTGCTAAACATTTACGCTTGTATTTAAAAAAAATCTTATTTTGTTTTTAATGTACTCAATAGTTAAAGCACACTTTAGCCTTAAAAACCATTAATAAAATTGCGATATTCATAAACAAATAATAAACGTATATTAACTATTGTGCTGATTTATGTTTAAGTTGGCAGCACTGTACAATATGGCTGTCATTTTATGTGTTAGTGTTGCGTACAATTAGGATAAAATAATCGTTGATTCGGTTTTCTTAATTTCATATTTTTGTTTATAATAGATTTTTGACAATAAAAACAAACTTTTAAGAAAAATAAATATATATATATGGTTTTAATAAATGTCTATTTAGTTCAGATGTATAAATATAACATATAATTATGACACATTTTCTTATTTTTACTTATTTTCCTTGTAATTTTTGATAAATTTTTGCAAATATTGATAAATTTCTTTGATATTTGACTAATTTTAATGCCGGCGAATATATTTTGCATTAGTATAACACTAATCAATATAGGTAATTTACATGGTTAATTACTTTATGGCATTATATTTAACCAACAAACTTTGAAAAAGCCAAATCAAATGATTTTGTCCATCATTTATTTGACAGACGGGCATTTCCAAATTGCCTAAAAATAGTGCTGGACAATTGGAATATTGTCAAATATTCATGCATTAATCCAATAATGCCTAGATTTGAGTTTTTTCCTCAAAATATAATCGTTTAAACATTTTCTGGGATTTTATTTACAAATTTGTAAACGTTAAAATCAGAACTTTTAGATTTTATTTTAAAAGAAACCATAATTACTTTTCGCAATCAACCTAAAATTACCGGAAAAATCTTTATCTGAGAAAAAAATTGTTAAAAATCAAGTTATTCTTGGCTTAAAGAAGGGTCGAGCCTACAATAAAATTCTTCTAATTGTCGATGGTTTATTGAAGGTGTTTTAAGCTATTTCACATTTATAAATACGATTTTCCTGAATTTTGTATTTTCCCTATTCACGCAAATAACTTTGTCAGTTTTCAAGCTACGACAGTTTTGTATACCTCATTTTAATCCATAAGAAACGCACTTTCTTTTGATATATCATTTATACAAAAATCTTAAGTTAATAAAATTTATCAAATTTACATTTCATTACAATTTTGGTACAGAGTGCATTTCTTAGTATATTGTATTTTCTCTATTCACGCAAATAACTTTGTCAGTTTTTCAAGCTACGACAGTTTCGTATACCTCATTTTAATCCATAAGAAACGCACTTTCTCTTGATATATCATTTATACAAAAATCTTAAGTTCATAAAATTGATAAAATTTGCATATCATTACAATTTTGGTACAGATTGCATTTCTTGGCACAATGTATTTTTCTTATTCACGCAAATAACTTCGTCAGTTTTCAAGCTACGACAGTTTCGTATACCTCATTTTAATCCATAAGAAACGCATTTTCTTTTGATATATCACTTATACAAATATCTTAAGTTCATAAAATTTACCAAATTTGCATATCATTACAATTTTGGTACAGAGTGCATTTCTTGTCACAATGTATTTTCCCTATTCACGCAAATAACTTTGCCAGTTTTCAAGCTACGACAGTTTCGTATACCTCATTTTAATCCATAAGGAAACGCACTTTCTTTTGATATATTACTATACAAATATCTTAAGTTCATAAAATTTACCAAATTTGCACATCATTACAATTTTGGTAAAGAGTGCATTTCTTAGTATATTGTATTTTCCCTATTCACGCAAATAACTTGTCAGTTTTCAAGCTACGACAGTTTTGTATACCTCATTTTTAATCCATAAGAAACGCACTTTCTTTTGATATATCACTTATACAAATATCTTAAGTCATAAAATTACCAAATTTGCATCTCGTTACAATTTTGGTACAGAGTGCATTTCTTAGTATATTGTATTTTCTATATTCACAGAAATAACTTTGTCAGTTTTCAAGCTACGACAGTTCGTATACCTCCTTTTAATCCATAAGAAACGCACTTTCTTTGTTTTATCATTTATACAAAATCTTAAGTTCATAAAATTACCAAATTTGCATATCATTACAATTTTGGTACAGAGTGCATTTCTTAGTATATTGTATTTTTCTATATTCACAGAAATAACTTTGTCAGTTTTTGAAAGCACGACAGTTTCGTAACCCTCATTTTAATCCATAAGAAACGCACTTTCTTTTGATATATCAATGATACAAATATCTTAAGTTCATAAAATTTACCAAATTTGCATATCATTACATTTTTGGTACAGAGTGCATTTCTTGTTACAATGTATTTTCCCTATTCACGCAAATAACTTTGTCAGTTTTCAAGCTACGACAGTTTCGTATACCTCATTTTAATCCATAAGAAACGCACTTTCTTTTGATATATCATTTATACAAAAATCTTAAGTTCATAAAATTTATCAAATTTGCATATCATTACAATTTTGGTACAGAGTGCATTTCTTAGTATATTGTATTTTCCCTATTCACGCAAATAACTTTGTCAGTTTTCAAGCTACGACAGTTTCGTATACCTCATTTTAATCCATAAGAAACGCACTTTCTTTTGATATATCACTTATACAGATATCTTAAGTTCATAAAATTTACAAAATTTGCATATCATTACAATTTTGGTACAGAGTGCATTACTTGTCACAATGTATTTTTCCTATGCACGCAAATAACTTTGTCAATTTTCAAGCTACGACAGTTTCGTATACCTCATTTTAATCCATAAGAAACGCACTTTCTTTTGATATATCACTTATACAAAAATCTTAAGTTCATAAAATTGATAAAATTTGCATATCATTACAATTTTGGTACAGAGTGCATTTCTTGGCACAATGTATTTTTCCTATTCACGCAAATAACTTTGTCAGTTTTCAAGCTACGACAGTTTCGTATACCTCATTTTAATCCATAAGAAACGCACTTCCCTTTGATATATCACTTATACAAATATCTTAAGTTCATAAAATTTACCAAATTTGCATATCATTACAATTTTGGTACAGAGTGCATTTCTTGGCACAATGTATTTTCCCAATTCACGAAAATAACTTTGTCAGTTTTCAAGCTACGACAGTTTCGTATACCTCATTTTAATCCATAAGAAACGCACCTTCTTTCGATATATCACTTATACAAAAATCTTAAGTTCATAAAATTTATCAAATTTGCATATCATTACAATTTTGGTACGGAGTGCATTTCTTAGTATATTGTATTTTCCCTATTCACGCAAATAACTTGGTCAGTTTTAAAGCTACGACAGTTTCGTGTACCTCATTTTAATCCATAAGAACGCACTTTCTTTTGATATCTCTTATTCAAAAATCTTAAGTTCATAAAATTGATAAAATTTGAATATCACTACAATTTTGGTACTGTAATGAACGATTTGTGAAATTTTGTTGTTACCCTTTTTGTTAATTTTTTTTTATAAACTTGCATGAATTCAATTTATACTAATTGCTTTTTATGGGTGTAAAAGTTGTGTTAATATTTTCATTATTCTTTTACACATATTTAATGTTGCTAAACATTTACGCTTGTATTTAAAAAAAATCTTATTTTGTTTTTAATGTACTCAATAGTTAAAGCACACTTTAGCCTTAAAAACCATTAATAAAATTGCGATATTCATAAACAAATAATAAACGTATATTAACTATTGTGCTGATTTATGTTTAAGTTGGCAGCACTGTACAATATGGCTGTCATTTTATGTGTTAGTGTTGCGTACAATTAGGATAAAATAATCGTTGATTCGGTTTTCTTAATTTCATATTTTTGTTTATAATAGATTTTTGACAATAAAAACAAACTTTTAAGAAAAATAAATATATATATATGGTTTTAATAAATGTCTATTTAGTTCAGATGTATAAATATAACATATAATTATGACACATTTTCTTATTTTTACTTATTTTCCTTGTAATTTTTGATAAATTTTTGCAAATATTGATAAATTTCTTTGATATTTGACTAATTTTAATGCCGGCGAATATATTTTGCATTAGTATAACACTAATCAATATAGGTAATTTACATGGTTAATTACTTTATGGCATTATATTTAACCAACAAACTTTGAAAAAGCCAAATCAAATGATTTTGTCCATCATTTATTTGACAGACGGGCATTTCCAAATTGCCTAAAAATAGTGCTGGACAATTGGAATATTGTCAAATATTCATGCATTAATCCAATAATGCCTAGATTTGAGTTTTTTCCTCAAAATATAATCGTTTAAACATTTTCTGGGATTTTATTTACAAATTTGTAAACGTTAAAATCAGAACTTTTAGATTTTATTTTAAAAGAAACCATAATTACTTTTCGCAATCAACCTAAAATTACCGGAAAAATCTTTATCTGAGAAAAAAATTGTTAAAAATCAAGTTATTCTTGGCTTAAAGAAGGGTCGAGCCTACAATAAAATTCTTCTAATTGTCGATGGTTTATTGAAGGTGTTTTAAGCTATTTCACATTTATAAATACGATTTTCCTGAATTTTGCCTAAAATTGTTTAATAAACCTTAAATAAGTTTTTATAAATACAGCCGTTAGTCTCTATACATTGTTGAATTTAGCAGAGTTTCAAACCAGAATATAAACATATGGGGCATTTCACGTCAAGTGAACCAACTTTTGAAATCGATGTCTTCCGATCGCGATGAAATTTGCACCAATGTTAGTTCTATTGGATAGTAATTCGGACACCATTTTTCAACAAGATCGGTCAAGAACTCTCTGAGTTTTAGATTTGACATTTTGGCCAAACAGGTGTTTTTTTTATCCATATAACTTATTACCTATTGTTCTTAGCAAAATGTGTCCCAAATAGTTTAGATAGCTATTTATGCAATCTTTCGAAAAAAAATTAAAAAAATTTAATAAAATATTTTTGATTTTTTTTTTTAATCAAAAATATTTTTGACTTTTTTTTCAAAATGGGCCCTTTTTATTTTTTTTTATTTTTTTTAAGAAAGCTTAGGTCTTTTCCTAAGCGACCTATATGGTCGCTTAGTGGGATACGAGTGGGATATCTATCAAAAAATATTTTGTAACTCAAGATTTAAAATTTTTGAATTTTTTTGCAAAATCAAAAACTTTGTTGACTTTTTTTAAAAAAATGGACCCATTTTTTAATTTTTTTTTTTTTGCTCAGAAGAAAGCTTGTGTTTTCCCTTAACACCCTTTTTGTCGCATAGTGGGATACGAGTGGGATATCTATAAAAAAATGTTTTGTAACTCAAGACATACAATTTTTTACTTTTTTTTTTTAAATCAAAAACCTTTTTTTCCAAAATGGACTCTTTTTTATTAATTTTTTTTTCTCAAAAGAAAGCTTAGGTCTTTTCCTTTAAAACCTTTTTGGTCGCTTAGTGGGATGCGAGTGGGATATCTATCAAGATAAATGTTTTGTAACTCAAGACAAAGGTTTTTAAATTTGCACTATTTGAATTTTTTTCATATTTGTGTGTAAAATTAAACTTACGCAGAGAAACTAGACACATTAGCCTTTCCGATGGTACACAGAAAAAATTATTAGTAGTTTATTTTCAATTAACATGTTTTTCTCTTTCTTTAATTTTAATTTAAGCAATTTTTTATTTGTCTTAATTATCTCGTTGTTTAAAACCTAAGTTTACAAATTTGATTAAATTTTTAATTTATTCAATTAGTTTTTTAATTGATTGAAAAAAATTTTCTGGCCAACTTTTCTATTTTAGTTTTTTTTTAAATATTTTATTTTGATTTCTTATGCTAACAATGTTTATAATTCTTAAATAGTCAATACGATTTTAGGCATATAATATTCAAGTTTCCTGACAATTTATAAAACACTTTATATGTTCAAATTTGATAATAAAGTGATATTTTTTGTAAATGCATAAAAGCATTCCTTTAACATTGTGAGTAATCTATTAATAATTTGATTGTTTTAATCATCAACTTAATTGGTTTTTAATACATTTTCTACCAAACAAACTAATTCATTTGATTAATAAATTAATAAAAATTAGATTTTATTTTTATTAAATATTTAATTTATACAATTAATGAATTAATCAATTTTAAATTTTGTCTCAATTATTGATATTAATTGTTCTGATTAATTCGTTATTTGGAAAAAATATATTTTTTTAATTTTTTTACAAATTTGATAATTGATATCATCATTTTGGTGATAGGTGCAAAACTTGCTTGATACAATTATTTTGATAATTGAAACATATTTTTAGTTTTTTCTGTGTATGTAACATACCCAACTAAAATTTCATAGCCTCGATACTGTAATACCCATAATATGTTAACCTCAGGAATAAAAATCACTTTTTTCTATGGAAATGTTGAATAATTTAATTTTGTTATTTATTTGTAATAATAATAATAATAATAATAATAATAATAATAATAATAATAATAATAATAATAATAATAATAATAATAATAATAATAATAATAATAATAATAATAAAAAGATGAATAATTTAGTAAAATTTAATCTTAATCACAATAGATCAATTTATATAATAACTATTTTTACACTTAATTTATGAAGTTTTTAAATTTTCAAATATCCATACTTTTATCCTCCTTATTTGTCACCTTTATTAGCTGCTTTTTTTTTTTTTTTTGTCAATCCTTTCTTGGCGTTATTAGATTCAGCTACTGATTTCGCTGCTGGCTTCTTTTTTGGCTTTGGAAAGAAATCGCATTGAGTAGATGCAGAAAACTTTTTTAATTTGAGTCTTCCATCGACAAGCGGTATGAAAGCATGGTATTGAGCAGTGCTATCGATTGTTACCGCAGCATCGAATCTGCTCTTTAGTGTTTTCAATGTTTCCTCATGATCCTCTTTGCTACTAAAAACTATTTTAGTTTCTTTACAATAATTCTTTGCCCAATGGAATAAAGCAGTCGCATCTAAGATGCGATCTTGATGAGAGCACTGGAGGCTATACTTCGCTGCATTTCTTTTGAGGTTTGCTCCAATACCATCACATGCTCCTTTACCATGAGTAGTAGGATGAAAATGCCACTCAGCTGGCATTCCAAAATCTTTTTCATGAGCTGTAAGATTTGCGAAGCTACTTTTGTTTTTAAAATGTTGACGAGCTCCGTCCGAAACGTAGTATACCTTTTCTACTGTAAATTTTGATTTTAGATAATTTAGTATTATCTTCTGGTACTCATAAACTGCAACGGTGTCATGTTTTAAATCGTCGGATATGATTGCCATACTTTTGTGTTCCAGGTTTTCTTCTTTCATGTAGTAAATAACTACTGTGAATATAGTTGCATGGTCGTTATTGAAGGGGAATGCTTGTATGGAATCCTGAAGAACATATTTATAGTTCTCTGCGAAATCAAATGAAATAATGAATTCACCAGACTTCAAATGTGTTTTCAAGTCCTTGAAGAATGACCACTGCTCTTTGACTAAAAAGTCATGGGTTCTCAAATTTAGCAATCCTCTACACAGTTCTTCCACAAAATCATCCACATTTAAAATTATGGTTTTCAGTGTGCATCTTTCAGTCTGAAGCCAAGATTCAAATTTTAACTCCTCAATACATACTCGATCAAAAGAGTTGATTAAATTTTCTTTGATGGATGTGGTTTCCGGGCAATTCGAACATTCACCTAAGTGGCAAGAAGTTGTAGCATTAGGGCACATAGTCAATTTAAGGCAATCGCGGTAATGGTGTAAATCTTCTGATGAATCATCTTTTAAGTAATTTAAGTTGATTTCCTTCAACATCAATTTAACATTTTCATGGTAAATACAAACACATACTGTGTGAGTTCCGCTGCTTCCTGCCAAAACGCAATGTTTTGGCCTCAGTTGTGTAAATTTTGTGAATCCAATTTTGACATCCTCGTATTCAGATTGAAATGTTGCGAATAATTCATTCAGGTTACAGAGAACCATTCTCTTCTGCATTTGAACTTTCTTGCCATCGATTCGTACAGACATCCAGTCTTTCATCCCTGGCATCAGGCGACTCATATCATCTCGCTGATAAAACTGAGTTATTAGAGATTTAGTATCGCACTCCAAAGTTTTTCCCTTCTTTTTGTTTGGGAGTGTGAGAATCCCATGCTCAGCAACCAATTGTTTAGCAATTCTTGCTTTTCGTTGAGACGTTCCAAACTCAGTCATTGTTTTTGCAGAACTCCATGTTCTTGGAGCAAGCGTGAGAAGTTGAATTCTTTCAGCTTCACTCTGTGACGTTTTGTATTTCTCTTTTATTTGTTCAAGAACTTCTACTGCATCCTTATGGTATTGGTTTCGACACTCATTCGTTGAATTTGAAAAGTTAGAATAACCATCATCATCAACAGTTCTGTCTTCATTCTCGGAATTACTTTTGTCTTCATCTGTAATAACTTCAACGCAAGGCTCATTACTATTCAAATTCGGTAATTCGTTCAACTTTCCGAGCTCTTTCCCGCATGATCCACAAATTTTCAATCGTTTTGACAGCGTAGGGAATTTTTTAATAAGCCGTCGGAAATATTTCGCATATCTGATGATCTGTGCTTCATTTTGTTAAAGGGATTAAAACAAAAAGACGAATAAATTTCATTTTCAACCTTAGCCTTTTTAGAAGTCGTAGACATTTTGAATTTTGTAAGTATTTATGTAAATAACACACGTCTTAACTTTAACGCTGTTTCTAAAAAACTGATTTCCGTATGTCTTCAGAATGACAATAAATAGTTTTTTAAGATCATATAGGTAGTACGTTTTAATGAATGAGTCTAAAATCTTTTATTAGGGTCAAGAAGGGCTTACATACTAAAGTACCTAGTTTAACCAAATGTTACAAATAATAATAAAAATAAACCACCATATAAATAACCTACCTGTCAACTTTTACCTCTCCACCCACTTCTTAAAGTCAAATGTCATAAAATAATAAATAAACTGGTACTTCGGAGAAGGGCCATAAAATATTTCCACTTGATTCCAAAAATTTGTTTCTGGGGCACCTGATATTTTAACAAAAAGGGTGTTAAAGGAAAACACATAAGCTTTCTTCTGAGCAAAAAAAAATTAAAAAATGGATCCATTTTTTAAAAAAAGTCAACAAAGTTTTTGATTTTGCAAAAAAATTCAAAAATTTTAAATCTTGAGTTACAAAATATTTTTTTTTATAGATATCCCACTCGCATCCCACTAAGCGACCATATAGGTCGCTTAGGAAAAGACTTAAACTTTCTTAAAAAAAATAAAAAAAAAATAAAAAGGGCCCATTTTCAAAAAAAATCAAAAATATTTTTGATTAAAAAAAAATCAAAAATATTTTATTAAATTTTTTTAATTTTTTTTCGAAAGATTGCATAAATAGCTATCTAAACTATAAAATAACATGGTAACCTAAATAACGTTTAACTTCATTTTTCTGGAGATTTCGAGCCGATACGAACGTGTTTGAGAGGATAAACAGCCAATTTACAAATTAAATCTAAAATCATCTAAGTTTATTTAAATTCGACAATTCAGAAGGTAATTCTAAAATAAAGTTTTCAGCTTAATTTTAAATAAGCTTTAAAAATTTTACAAATTTTTAGCATTAAAGAACAAGGAAACTTTAAACCCAATTCTGGGGGACTCGTGGTTGTAATTTCCGAGCCAAATATTACAGAACAAATTTAATTGTTGGCTCAATTATTGATTTAATTCCAGAGAAAGTTCTTATTTCCAAACAATTACCTGCTTATCTAAAAGTAATTCCTTCTAAATCCAAAGGGGAACCTACTAATATTAAATTTTATCCTCTAAAGGAATTGACCACTTTTCCACGTTTGCAAGATTTGGTCTGTTAAAGTACTCATATCAAATCTCGTATTATATAACGTCATGCACGTGGATCTTAATCTGAAATTCTATCGAGCAAAGCCAAACACAAAAGAACATTTGCGGTAAGATTTTGAAATATATGAATTTTGAAAGTCTTCCAAACTTATATTTTTATTATTCCTGACAGATTTCATAAATCGTCGAATGTTCTTGTATAACCTACAAAATATCATTTTTCTAACCTGTATCATCACTACTCAACATAATCCACATCCTCCAACTTTATGTCATCATAATCTTCTTTGACATACATATTTTCTGGGAGCAGATAGAAGAAGAGCAATTAATATTTTATTGGTGTCAAAAGTAAATTGATCAGTGATCAGAATTGTTCTTAAAATCAAATTACATAGAAAATAGTGAAAAACGAATAATTAAAGTAAAATATAGAGTTAAAAGAAAATATAAAAAAATAGTATAAAGTTAAAGTTAAGAAAAGAATTTCGTTTGTCCAAACATTTATATAAAAACTGAAAAAGAAAGAAAATCGTTAAAGAAAGAAAAGCCAAAAAAATTAAGTAGGTGCCACATATTGTTATAAAAAGTGTAAAAAAAATATATGAGGAAAGTTGAATGTTAAAATCTGCATACCTATATTTCAAAAGTTAAAACATAAAGATAAAACCTAGTTAAAAATGTAAAAAAATCCTATACCTAAATATTGAAATTATAAAAAAAAAAATATCATAAAATATCACAGAAATACTAATTTGAAGTATGCAAGAACATAATCACCACTACTTATTTAGCAAAGTCAACTACAACAGTTCGCTGAGGCCTCAACGTTCCTGAGTTATAGTTGGTGAGTGTAAAACAAAATTATTTAATTATTTGATATTCTTTCATATACAGTTAAGAATATATGAGTAAAGAAGTTTACATATTTCTAAAAAAAAAAAAATAAATGTATAAAAGCAAAAGGTAAGAAGAAGCATTTGAAGTTTCTTGCATTTCTCTTTATTTTGTTTTGCTAATCTGTTAATATTCAATTTGTTTTAAAATGTAATTTTACTCCTCTATTCTTTATTATTCTTAATTACTTGTGTATCTTTTCGTATATAAAAAAAAAATATAATCAAATCAAACGCAACGTTTGTCTATTTCGGTTCGGTTACGATATTTAAATTTTTTTTAAGAGAAATAAAATAATAAATTATTCCAAAGTGAAATTGGCATTTAGTTAGATTTTGGGTTTTCTTATAGAAAAAGCTATTTTTTGTATATTATCTTTAAATTTAAATATAAATTTTGTTAAATATTAAGAGAAGTGTAATCTAATTTTAGAATCCTAATTAAAGTAAGTGAGATGAATAAATTTATGAATTCTAAGAAAATGAATCGCTAAATTTAAAGTTATGTTTTCTTGTATGACATAAATGCGTTAGGGTAGTCTAAATGTGGGTTCTTAGGAGCAAAATCAAGTGCCACTAAAAAATTGGTAGGTGTGGGTTTCGAGGCACATATCTCTGGTCATCTTGGAGATATAATTTATGATCAGTGAGTTGGCTATAGTTATTCTCATATATAATCATAGTTTGGGGCTTTTGATTTTGTTTACTATGATTAACCGGACCTTTGTAGAGTGGATTCTGTTCTTGATTAGTGTCTAAAGTTATTTTAAGGGAGTCTATATAAAATTAATTGTAATAGCAATAAAACAAAACGATAGGAGACAAGAACCCCCCAACCCGGCTGATCGCTAGCGATAACAAGGCTCCCGTCGTCGACCTTCGTGTTGCCTTCTAAATTTCTGAGGGAAATGTTAAATTTTATCTTATGAAATTTCTAGGCATTAGATTTCTAATCGTATTACACATTACAGTACAGAATGCATTTCTTGGCACAATGTATTTTTTCTATTCACGCAAATAACTTTGTCAGTTTTAAAGCTACGACAGTTTCATATACCTCATTTTAATCCATAAGAAACGCACTTTCTTTTGATATATTACTTATACAAAAATCTTAAGTTAATAAAATTGATAAAATTTGCATGTCATTACAATTTTGGTACAGAGTGCATTTCTTGGCACAATGTATTTTTCCTATTCACGCAAATAACTTTGTCAGTTTTCAAGCTACGACAGTTTCGTATACCTCATTTTAATCTACAAGAAACGCACATTCCTTTGATATATCACTTATACAAAAATCTTAAGTTCATAAAATTTATCAAATTTGCATATCATTACAATTTTGGTACAGAGTGCATTTCTTGACACAATGTATTTTCCCTATTCACGCAAATAACTTTGTCAGTTTTCAAGCTATGATAGCTTCGTATACCTCATTTTAATCCTTAAGAAACGCACTTTCTTTTGATATATCACTTATACAAATATCTTAAGTTCATAATATATACCAAATTTGCATATCATTACAATTTTGGAACAGAGTGCATTTCTTGACACAATGTATTTTCCCTATTCACGCAAATAACTTTGTCAGTTTTCAAGCTACGACAGTTTCGTATACCTCATTTTAATCCATAAGAAAAGCAAAATTTGCATATCATTACAATTTTGGTACAGAGTGCATTTCTTGGCACAATGTATTTTCCATACATGGGCACACTGCATTTTATTTCTAATGCATTAGGCATTGCAGTATTCAGTAAATTTTTACTGGTAAAGAAATTTAGATTGCATTACCAGTAAAATTTTACTGATTACTGAAAAAAAATCAGAAAATCAGTATTCAGTAAATTTTTACTGAATACTGGAAAAAGAATCAGTATTCAGTAAAAATTTATTGATTACTGAAAAAAAATTTTTACTGATTAATGAAAAAAAAAAAAAATGCAGTATTCAGCAAATTTTTACTGAATACTGAAAAAATCAGTATCAGTAAATTGAAATCTATTATGCATTGCCGGTAAAACTTCATTAACTACATCTTAGTAAAATCATTACTATTAAGTTTTTTGAGGATTTGCGAAAGTAATTTTGCAAATTTTTATTTTACGGTCTCTTACTAGGAAAGTAAATGAATAGAACTGAAAAAATATATTTTTTACTTAATGTTCAAAAAATATCTTTTGATAAAAAAGTTATTTTTTTCAAATACATAAATTCATAGTTTCTACTGTTAGCTTTTCTTAACACCAACATTTCAAAATTTGCGTCGCTGAGTTTTTGTCTTCCTGAACGATTTACAATTCCGGCGAATGAAAATAATCGCTCTACAGGGGCGGACGAGGGCAACGGGGTATTATATTTTAGAAAAACATTTTTAATTGCAGTGGGCTTTCTTCACAAGTAAAATCTGGATCTTTTACGGAATCATCACTATCAAAATCTGATAAATCACTCATTTCACTTGCAATTTAACACTTCAAGTAGACTTTTGAATGTGATATAAGAATATTTTTTCACTTGTAAGTAACGTCTAAAAATCTAAATTAACCCTTTCACGCACAAAGTTAAACCGCTGGAATTTTTATGGCTTTGAGTTCATTACACGCTTTATTTCTGCGTACATTGATAATTTTTTATGAATAATGGAATAAGTGTTTTCGAAGGAAATTAAATTATTATAAATATATTTACAAATTATATACGTAAAAGTATAAAAGATTGACGTCGCTGTTTCGAATCCTGGACTATTTCTATGTTGACTATTTCTTATAATTTATTTTTTAAAATCTATTTTAAATTTAAAAAACATTTTATATTCCTAACATAAACATCACTTACTATCCTACAATCAGTAATGACAATTTAGCACTTTTTGTAGCAAAAGTAGTAATAGGGAATTTTCTTAAAGTTGCAACTTTAAAAAATAATAAGTTTCATTTAAACCAATTTTAATTTTTTTTCTCTTTTTTTAAAAAACAAACCAAAAGTAATACCTATGAATTTTTATGTCGAAAGAAAATTAAAAATATTAAAAAAGTGTGCGTATTTTACATGCACATCGAAATATGTATGCAAGCATAGAAAATTGAGCATTTACTTTTTATGAACTAGTACTTAACAACGCACAATTAAATAAATAAGGAGGTGGTGTTGTGAGTAGGACGGCGACCAGCAATCGTAGGGTCTTCGGTTCAAACCCAGTGGGCTACGGCTTTAATTAAATATTTCTACTAATAACATCTTACCGGTAATGCATAATGGATTTGAATATATTGATACTGATTTTTTCATTAAACAGTAAAAATTACTGCTTACTGATTTTTTTTTCAGTATTCAGTAAAAATTTACTGAATACTGATTTTTTTTCAGTAATCAGTAAAACTTTACTGGATACTGAAAATTTTTTCAGTAATCAGTAAAATTCTATTTTTACTGCATTTTTACTGGTACTGCAAAGTGCCCATCTATGGTATTTTCCTTATTCACGCAAATAACTTTGTCAGTTTTCAAGCTACTACAGTTTCATATACCTCATTTTAATCCATAAGAAACGCACTTTTTTTAAAGTTACGACAGTTTCGTATACCTCATTTTAATACCTGAGAAATGCACTTTCTTTTGATATATCTCTTATTCAGAAATCTTAAGTTCATAAAATTTATAAAATTTGCATATCATTACAATTTTGATACAGAGTACATTGATGTTAACTTGGAAATGTTTTTTGTTACGTTTTATAACCAAAAAGGGTCCGTTATATGGTGGAGTAAGTGATGGTTTAATTTCATCATTTCTAACAACAACATGACTAGATGCATCAAGTTCAGGATGAATAAATGGCTTTTTAAGTGTATGATGTGAGGTATCAACAGGACGAATAGAATTCATTTTACTGGCCAGCATCTTGACAAAATCGTTTTGTGGGATAAATTCAGAGTCCATAAAAAATTCCCCTGGTAATTTTAAAGTTGTACCAAACACCATTTCCGCAGGTGAAGAACATAAATCAGGTTTAAATGTTGTTCGTAATCCCAAAAGAATTAAGGGCAAACAAGTTGTCCAATTATCTGCGTTATTACACATTAAAGAACTTTTTAGAGTTCTATGCCATCGCTCCACAATTCCATTTGATTGAGGATGGTATGCTGTTGTTTGTAAGTGATTAATTCCGAGAAGTTTCGATAATTCAGTGAAAAGTGTTGATTTAAATTGAGAACCCTGGTCAGTTGAAATTCTATTTGGGATACCAAACCGAGATACCCATTCATTAATAAGAGCTCGAGCGATTGTTTCCGCATTGATATCCTTTAAGGGAATAGCTTCGGGCCATCTGGTGTATCGGTCTATTATGGTTAAACAATAACGATATCCATTAGACGGCGGAAGTGGACCTATGATATCAGTGTTGATGTGTTCGAAACGTTGGGAAGGCAAAGAATATTTATTTAAAGGTGCTGATACATGTTTGGTTATTTTTGAACGTTGACATAAAATACAACTTTTTACGAATCTTGCAACATCCTTCTGCATACATATCTTTCGCGAACAGAGTTAAAAGTTGCTCTTACACCAGTATGCGCGATATTATGGATTTTAGAAATTATATTTTCTCGACAAGATTTCGGTATAAATGGTCTAACCAATGTTGTTGAAAAATCACAAAATAGAATTTTATTCGAATTCGTTAATGGAACTGGTTTAAGTTTTAAAGATGTATTTGGTGATTCAAGAAACTCTTTAAGTTGTGGGCATTCTTTTTGTTCTTCAGCTATAATTTGGTAATCTATTATTTCATTATTTGATTGAAGAGCATTTATACGTGAAAGGATATCAGCAGTAATATTACTTTCCCCAGGAACGTGTAATATTCGTGTAGTGAATTGACCGATAAAATCCAACTGCCGGATTTGACGTGGTGAAGATGAATCATGCTTTTTCGAAAATGCAAAAGTAATTGGTTTATGATCTGTCCATACTTCGAAATTGCGTCCAGTACATATCTAAAATGTTTGATTGCTAGATATATATCTAACAATTCTCTATCATAGGCACTATATTTTGACTGAGCATCCGTTATTTTTTTGAAAAAAATCCAAGTGGCTGAGGTTTATGATTAACAATTTGATGAAGAACTGCCCCTACTGCAATATCACTTGCGTCTGTACATAAAACAAGATCAGCATTTGGTTTTGGATGAGCCAATAAACTTGATTTAATCAGTGCTTCTTTGCATGCTTCAAAATGTTGGATAGTATTGGAAGTCCACTGAATTAAGGTTTTATCTTTTTTCTTATTTCCACTAATAAGTTTGTTTAAAGGAGCTTGGTCTTTTATTGGATTTCGGATAAATCTACGATAAAAATTTATCATATTTAAAAAACGTTTCAGTTCAAAAGCATAAGTTGGTAGAGGGTAATTTTTTATAGCTTCGACTTTTTTTGGATTGGGACTAATGCCATTTTCATCAACAACGTGGCCTAAAAATATAATTTGTTGTTTTCCAAATTCGCATTTTGAAGGATTGATGGTTAATTGATGTTTACAATTCGTAAATGTTGAACGTGTTCCTCAGGTGTTGAGGATGCAATGCAAATATCATCTAAGTAACAAAAAGTGAAATCTAAATCTTTTAAAACCTCATGCATATGTCTTTGAAAAGTTTGGGCCGCATTACATAGACCAAATGTCATATGTGTAAATTCAAATAATCCAAAGGGTGTGATTATTGCCGTCGCATTCTCTTATTGGAATTTGATTATAAGCCCGGTTAAGATCAATTTTGCTGAAAATTCGTTTGCCATGCATAATACTTGAAAGGTCTTGTGTGGAAGCGGGTATTTATCTGGAATAGTTTGAGCGTTTGGAGACCTATAGTCTCCACATGGGCGCCATGTACCGTTAGCTTTACGTACCATGTGAAGAGCTGAGGCGTATGGACTCTTTGAAGGTCTACAAATACCCAGTTAAAAAAGAAAATTCGTCCTTAGCTGCCTTAAGTTTATCATCGCAGAGTCGTCGAGGTCTAGCTGTAACAGGTGGACCATTTGTTTCAATAACATGTTCAACTGAAGTGGATGTTAATAGTGATGGGATTTTATTTATTTGTGTGATATCTACAAATTCTGATAATAACTTTGAATACTGGGAAGAAGTATCGTAAGTTTTTATTGAAGGAAATTTGGATATTTGTATAGAGAAACAATGAGAATAATGTTTAGTTTGGGAATCAATAATTTTTCTGTTTTTAACATCTATTATTAAATTATAGTGTTTTAGAAAATCCGCCCCAATAATATTATGATTAGTATTAGCTACAATAAAATTGCAATCTGTTTGTTTCCGGATACCAAAATCAAGTGAAAGTTGAGCAGTTCCATATGTTGAAATTGTAGAATTATTAGCAGCATACAGCATGGGTGATGACTTCTTAAGTTTAACTTTTTTATATAAATTAGAACTTACCAAAGAAACATCAGCTCCGGTATCGACACGAAATTGATTACCAGTTGAACGGTCAGTTATAAAGAGGCGTGAAGAACAGTTAATAATGTTTTGTTTAATTTGATTATCGGCGACTTTATAATTAGTCGCCGAGCTAATTAGTTTTTTGAAAAAGCATTTTTGCCAAACTTGAAATGATACCAGCATACGTTATTTGTGTTAGAATTTTCTTGATGGGGTTTGCGTTTTTGTTGATTTGAAGTTGATAAAGTTTTCAATGACTTTTCAATTCGAGAAATTGAATCTTCTAACTTTGACAGACGCTGATTAACCGTTCCTGTATTTCGAACAGCACAAATATCAGAATTTGATGGTTCTTCAGAAATTTCTGTTACATCACTGTTACAATTTCTTAAAGAGTCAACTTCTCATCATACCAGCTAAAACAGAGCGTGCTGTGGAAGGTAAACGTTGTAACCAGAAATCGCGAATTATGTTCTTGTCTTGTGTTACATTAGTTCGTTGTAGTTTAATGAGCAGATGGCTTGGTTTGATATCACCCAATTGTATACGTGATGCTAATTGCTCTAGTCGTGATATTGATGAAGTGGCAAATTTATTTAAAATTACATGTTTTAAAGTAACAAATTTGTCATTCATTGGTGGATTGGTGATAATTTCGAAAGCTCATCCAAATGAACTATAGTAATACTGAATTTCTCACTATCGCTGTTTATATTTTGCAAATTGAAAAACGCCTCTAAACGAATAAACCACGATTCAATGTTATTGGAAGAGTATCCTTGCAGTTGTGGTATTTGCACTTTTGATGAGTATGAAAGTGTTCCTGGAGAGGATGTGCCAGCATTATCATTTTGATTAACATATTGTGGTGCTTCAACGAATTCTTCGTTGTCGTCTATATTGTTATCATTTTCAGCAAGAGACGCTTGTGCTCTTGTAACGCTTCTTGTTGTTGGCCTATTGTTTTGCATGTTACGGCTTTTGTCGGGGTCACCAGTTTTGGAGAATAAGTTTACGACTTATTTCGTTGAATTTTATAATAAAAATTAATAAATTTATTTTAACAAAATATCAAATTAAAAATCGAAAACAACTAAGATTCAAAATTAAATTATGTAAAACGAAGTGTCTCCACATTTTAATCCATAAGAAACGCACTTTCTTTTGATATATCACTTATTCAAAAATCTTAAGTTCATAAAATTTATCAAATTTGCATATCATTACAATTTCGGTACAGAGTGCATTTCTTGGCACAATGTATTTTCCCTATTCACGCAACTAACTCTGTCAGTTTTCAAGCTACGACAGTTTCGTATACCTCATTTTAATCCATAAGAAACGCACTTTCTTCTGATATATCACTTATTCAAAAATCTTAAGTTCATAAAATTTACCAAATTTGCATATCATTACAATTTTGGCACAGAGTACATTTCTTAGTATATTTTTTTCCTATTCACGCAATTAACTTTGTCAGTTTTCAAGCTACGACAGTTTCGTATACCTCATTTTAATTCATAAGAAACGCACTTTCTTTTGATATATTACTTATACAAATATCTTAAGTTCATAAAATTTACCAAATTTGCATATCACTACAATTTTGGTACAGAGTGCATTTCTTGGCACAATGTATTTTTCCTATTCAGGCAAATAACTTTGTCAGTTTTCAAGCTACGACAGTTTCATATACCTCATTTTAAATAATAAGAAACGCACTTTCTTTTGATATATCATTTATACAAGAATCTTAAGTTCATAAAATATATCAAATTTGCATATCATTACAATTTTGGTATGTTATATTTTCCATATTCACGCAAATAACTTTGTCAGTTTTCAAGCTACGATAGCTTCGTATACCTCATTTTAATCCATAAGAAACGCACATTCTTTTGATATATTACTTATACAAAAATCTTAAGTTCATAAAATTTATCAAATTTGCATATCTTAGTATATTGTATTTAACCTATTCACACAAATAACTCTGTCAGCTTTCAAGCTACGACAGTTTCGTATACCTCATTTTAATTCATAAGAAACGCACTTCCTTTGAATATATCACTTATTCAAAAATCTTAAGTTCATAAAATTTATCAAATTTGCATATCATTACAATTTTGGTACAGAGTGCATTTCTTGGCACAATGTATTTTCCCTATTCACGCAACTAACTTTGTCAATTTTCAAGCTACGACAGTTTCGTATACCTCATTTTAATCCATAAGAAACGCACTTTCTTTTGATATATCACTTATTCAAAAATCTTAAGTTCATAAAATTTATCAAATTTGCATATCTTTACAATTTTGGCACTGAGTGCATTTCTTAGTATATTGTATTTTCCCTATTCACGAAAATAACTTTGTCAGTTTTCAAGCTACGACAGTTTCATATACCTCATTTTAATCCATAAGAAACGCACTTTCTTTTGATATATCACTTATACAAATATCTTAAGTTCATAAAATTTACTAAATTTGCATATCATTACAATTTTGGTACAGAGTGCATTTCTCGTCACAATGTATTTTCCATATTCACGCAAATAACTTTGTCAGTTTTCAAGCTACGACAGTTTCGTATACCTCGTTTTTATCCATAAGAAACGCACTTTCTTTGAATATATCACTTATTAAAAAATCTTAAGTTCATAAAATTTATCAAATTTGTATATCATTACAATTTTGGTACAGAGTGCACTTCTTGGCACAATGTATTTTCCCTATTCACACAACTAACTTTGTCAATTTTCAAGCTACGACAGTTTCGTATACCTCATTTTAATCCATAAGAAACGCACTTTCTTTTGATATATCACTTATTCAAAAATCTTAAGTTCATAAAATTGATAAAATTTGCATATTATTACAATTTTGGTACAGAGTGCATTTCTTGCCACAATATATTTTCCCTATTCACGCAAATAACTTTGACAGTTTTCAAGCTACGACAGTTTCGTATACCTCATTTTAATCCATAAGAAACGCGCTTTCTTTTGATATACCACTTATTCAAAAATCTTGAGTTCATAAAATTTATCAAATTTGCATATCATTACAATTTTGGCAGAGCACATTTCTTAGTATAATGTATTTTCCCTATTCACGCAAATAACTTTGTCAGTTTTCAAGCTAAGACAGTTTAGTATACCTCATTTTAATCCATAAGAAACGCACTTTATTCTGATATATCACTTATTCAAAAATCTTAAGTTCATAAAATGTATAAACTTTGCATATCATTACAATATTGGCACAGAGTACATTTCGTAGTACATTTTTCTGTTTCCTATTCACGCAAATAACTTTGTCAGTTTTCAAGCTAAGACAGTTTCGTATACCTCATTTTAATCCATAAGAAACACTTTATTCTGATATATCACTTATTCAAAAATCTTAATTTCATAAAATTTACCAAATTTGCATATCATTACATTTCTTGGCACAATGTATTTTTCCTATTCAGGCAAATAACTTTGTCAGTTTTCAAGCTACGACAGTTTCATATACCGCGTTTTAAATAATAAGAAACGTACTTTCTTTTGATATATCATTTATACAATTTTTTATATCTTAAGTTCATAAAATTTGTCAAGTTTGCATATCATTACAATTCTGGTACAGAGTGCATTTCTTAGTTTATTGTATTTTCCCTATTCACGCAAATAACTTTGTCAGTTTTCAAGCTACGATAGCTTCGTGTACCTCATTTTAATCCATAAGAAACGCACTTTCTTTGAATATATTACTTATTCAAAAAACTTAAGTTCATAAAATTTATCAAATTTGCATATCATTACAATTTTGGTACAAAGTGCATTTCGTGCCAGAATATATTTTCCCTATTCACGCAAATAACTTTGCAGTTTTCAAGCTACGACAGTTTCGTATACCTCATTTTAATCTATAAGAAACGCACTTTCTTTTGATATATCACTTATTCAAAAGTCTTAAGTTCCTAAAATTTATCAAATTTGCATATCATTACTGTAGGGGTACATTCCCTTTTATAACTGTAAATTTTAATTTAATATTCATTGATTTTAATTTACTTACAAATCATTATAAAACAATAATAAGGTAGAATCAGTAGAAAAGTACGTTCTCGATTTTACATGCCTTGAATTGTCACAAAAAAGAATATTAAAAAATATAAAGAAAAACATCAAATAAAAATTATTGAAAAATTTTTGTTAAGAAAATAAAATTGAATAATTTGAATCAAAAAGATTGTAAAACCAATAAAAATCAAAAACAGGATACAGAAGTGTGGAATGCTGTTTGCGTGTGCCGTTCAAGAATCATTTCATGGTATTTTTCCTGGTTTTCATTTGAAGATTTTTAAGTTTTTCTCTTTATAGTTCTTTTTTGTTTGACTTAACAAGGCAGAGAATTGACAACTCTCCCTACTGATTCTAGCTTTCTATGGTTGTATCATGCTTACAAATAATTTTTATTGTCATAAAATTTTCATTCAAATATAATATTTAAGACTTTCAACATAAAAATTTAATTTATAAAATATAATTTATTCTAAAATAAAAATAAAATTTACATACAAAATAAATACCCACAAATGGCGATCCTGCTATTTAAGAATATTAAAAGGAATATTTAAAAAAAGAAGCGATTTTATTGAATTGTCATATTGAATGTCAAAATCATCAAAGGATATTATTAATATTTTTTTTCTCAAAAACAAAAACTTCAGAATATAACAGAAAACTAAAAGAAGAAATAGTGAAGATCATAGTAGAAAATAACCCTCAATAATTTTATAATATATTTGGGTTAAGGATTGATTTGTATTTGCAACAAAAAGAAATTCATACCAAATAAGTATATTTTATTAATTAGTTTTAAATTATTATTAGTATATACTTCCAAATACATCCACATTATTAAATCATATCAATATACAATTGTTTGTTGTTACTTGGTTGTTTATCGTTTATTAGTCGTTATTTATTGTAAACTCTTCCTTCGGAAATCATGCTTACACACTCTCCAAATTTATCACGACCAACTAATACGACACAACCCAATTTAACTACTAATTCTAACAACACTGATAGTGGAAACATGACTGACCTAAATAATGTCTCTGCTCCTACTAGTCCTCAATCTAATATTGAAAGTTATTCTACCACTATTAAACTTCCCCAATTTTGGACAAATTGTCCAGAAGCATGGTTTATACATGCTGTAATGCAGTTTGCAAATAGAAGGGTAACACAAGACATTACTAAATATGAATACATTGTTACTTCTCTACCTCAAGATGTGATAGTAACAGTACTTGACGTCATTCAGAATCCTCCCACAGGTAATCGTTATGACCATTTAAAGAAGATTCTTATTGACAGAGCGAAAATAGAAAATTAGATAAAATCTTGTCTGATTCTGAGATTGGAGATCGAAAGCCGTCTGAATTTTATCGATCTTTAGCTTTACTTTCAAATTCAAATTTTAGTCCTGACGTTCTTAAGAAAATAGGGTTAAGAAAATTACCAAAGAGTTTAAGTGTTGCTTTGACTGGTTCGAATTTGACAGATATTAACGAATTAACACGCTTAGCTGATAATATATGGGAAGTATTACATGGAAATGAGATAGCTAGCGTTAACGACAATACTCCAATACATTCCAATTCTTCTAATCTAGAAAAAGTAGTTGAGAACCTTGTACAAGCTACTACCAATAGTTGTAACAGCTTCAATAATCTTTCACTAGATATTGCCTCAATTAGAAATCAGTTAGAGGGACAACAGTACAGATCTTTAAATAGACGTTTTAGTAGAAGCAGATCTCGTTCTAGATCTACTAATAGAGATTTCATTACAGATACGGAAGTGAAGCAAGAAAGTGTGAACAACCTTGCTCTTACTATAAACAAAAAGAAGATCAAAAAAAAAAACTATCTGAGCCCACTATCGAGGCGACAGATAATGGGAGTTTGAATTTATCAACACGTCGCCTTTTTGTTTATGATAAGAATAATAAGATAAAATTTTTAATTGATAGTGGAGCAGATGTATCTGTCCTTCCATCTTCAAAATTTAAAAGTCATAAGACTACTTCTGACATTGTTCTGACGGCAGCAAATGGTTCAAGCATATCAACATTTGGTAAGAAAATGTTGAATGTAGATTTAGGATTACGTCGTGAGTTTCCGTTTGTTTTTATTGTAGCTAATATTGAAAAACCTATAATCGGTGCGGACTTTTTACACAAATACGGACTTTTAATAGACATAAAAAATAAAACATTAATTGATCCCCTAACTAAATTACACATTAATACTTTGTCACGTTACTGTAAAATTTCTCTACCAAAAGTTTTCGCTGTTGATAATCAGTATACTAATTTACTTAAGCAGTACCCTTCTTTAATATCTGAACCTGATTACACCAAGCCAGTTAAACATTCAACTGTACATAGACTAGTAACTAATGGACCGCTACCGTTCACCAAACCTAGGCGCTTAGATCCAATCAAGTATAAGGTAGCTAAAAGTGAATTTGACTTTCTTGTAAAATCAGGTATTTGCAGACCTTCAAATTCATGTACAGCGTCTGCACTACATCTAGTTCCGAAAAAGGACCCGAATGATTGGCGACCATGCGGTGATTTCAGACGACTAAATTGTATCACTGTGCCTGATAGATATCCACTTCCCCACATACACGACCTCAACATAAATATGACAAATAAGACAATTTTTTAAAAACTTGATTTAGTAAGAGCTGACCATCAGATTCCTATGGCAGAAGAAGACATTTTTAAAACGGCAATCACCACACCATTTGGACTACTTAAATTTGTACGTATGCCTTTTGGTTTAAGGAACTCAGCACAAACCTTTCAGAGGTTTATCAATGAAGTATTTAATGGACTTGACTTTGTCTTTGCTTACATTGACGACGTACTGATTGCTAGTGAAAACGAGGATGAACATATGAATCACTTAAAATTAGTTTTTGATCGGCTAGACGAATACGGGTTAAACATTAAACCAGGAAAATGTACTTTTGGAGTTTCTAATATAGATTTTCTTAGCCAAAATATATCAAGTGATGGAATTAAACCATCAGAAGAGAAAATATCGGCAATACGAAATTTTGAAAGACCAAAGACTGTAAAACAAATTCAGAAGTTTATAGGAATGGTAAACTATTACCATAGATACATCCCAAAGTTAGCAGAATTATCTAGTCCAATTCACACAATGATAACACATGCACTAAAAACTAAAAAGAAAACTGTTGAATGGAATAATGATAGTTTGAAAGCCTTTGAAGCTATTAAGGATCAATTCGCTTCAAGTATCTTATTAAATCATTTTAATAACGAAGCTAAATTGACTTTAACTGTTGATGCTTCTAATATTGCAGTTGGTGGAGTTTTACAACAAATACATAATGGAATTCCCAAACCATTAGCATTCTTTTCGAAGAAATTATCCCCATCTGAGTCAAAATATAGCACTTTCGATTAACACGTTTTAATTTGAAACACGTGAATGTTCCACTATTTAATGTTTGTTTATGGTGCGAAACTTGTCAAGAGACAACAAGACCTTTCGTTCAGAATACTTTACGCAAAATAATTTTTTGAAAAGTTACATTTAATTTCTCATCCAGGTATTAGAGCTACTCGTCGTCTAATTTCTCATCGTTATTTTTGGCCAAACTTGAATAAGGATATAAATTTGTGGTCTAAGCAATGTGTAAATTGCCAGAAGTCAAAAGTAAACAGATACACCAAATCACCGGTAATGAAAATAGACATTCCTAGAGGTAGATTCGAACACATTCACCTTGACATAGTCGGTCCACTTCCTCCATCTCGTAACCATAGATACCTTTTAACAATCATTGATCGCTTTACGCGGTGGCCAGAAGCATATCCACTCAAAGATATTACAGCGTTGACAATAGCACAGACATTTTTCAGGAATTTACATCGAAAATTTTTACGGAACTAACAAAATTATTAGATAGTCATAAAATTATAACCACTTCTTATCACCCAATGGTATAGTAGAAAGATTCCATCGACAGCTAAAGGCAACAATTATGGCTAATGAAAACTCTGAAAATTGGTATGATATTCTTCCGGTGGCTTTACTCGGTCTCAGATCAGTATTCTAAGAAGATTTGAAAGGAACTTTTGCTGAAATGGTGTATGGTCAAAACATTAGATTACCTGGAGAAGTTGTAGTTTCGAACATGGAAGAAAATTCTTATGATTTTTTAATTAAATTAAAAGAATATTTTAAAAATGTTCGTTCGAATTTATCACATCACAAGAGTAGTAATACAACAGTATATGTACCTAAGGACCTTTCTACATGCAAATATGTATTTATACATATCGAACAAAAGAAGTCCTTACAAAAACCATTTGAAGGACCGTACAAAGTAATTGAAAGAGATAAGAAAAATTTCAAGTTAGGTGTGGACGGTAAAATTAAAACGATTTCTATTGATAAACTAAAACCGGAATACATTGAAAACACAAATACTGGAAATACATTACAAAAATTTAAAAAAAGTGTCACATTTAACTTACTTAATATTAATCTTTCCGAAGGGGGAGTATTGTAGGGGTACATTCCCTTTTATAACTGTAAATTTTAACTTAATATTCATTGATTTTAATTTACTTACAAATAATTTTTATTGTCATAAAATTTTCATTCAAATATAATATTTAAAACTTTGAACATTAAAATTTAATTTATAAAATATAATTTATTCTCAAATAAAAATAAAATTTACATACAAAATAAATACCCACAATTACAATTTTGGTACAAAGTGCATTTCTTGCCAGAATATATTTTCCCTTTTCACGCAAATAACTTTGACAGTTTTCAAGCTACGACAGTTTCGTATACCTCATTTTAATCCATGAAAAACGCACATTCTTTTGATATATCGAATGGATGTAAGCGACTTGATTTTCGATTTTCGTTTTTGTATAGAAACCGATAATTTATGTCTATTAGCATCATCTCTGAAAATTTCGTAGCTATAGATCCAATGGTTTCAAATTTACAAGAAAGAGAAAAAAGACGTAAGTACACATTTATTTTCTGTTTATGAATTTTGTAACAGCAAGGTGTCGGTTACGTCTAAATTTTCTTTTAAAATATATTAAATTTATAGAAAAATTTTGAACAAATTAACGTATTTAATTTGTTTGTGAATGAAATGCTACATATCTTAGTATATTTGTAATAAATTCATGTATTTATCACTATGCCATTGCAATTTATGTGCTAAAATTTATAATTTTCTATAACTTTTAAAGGATTTTTATTAGTAGTAATTACTAATTACATTGCATTTATATTATTACCATTTAACCAACTCTTATATTTGGTTGTAAATTTGTGGAATTCGGAGGGCGGACCTGTAATGAATCAATAGTACCAGAATTTACTTATATATTCGATATATGGCGAATTTTACTACCTTGTATGGATATTAATGTGGACTTCAGGGTGACTTTCAGAATACGGCCTTTAATGAGGGATTTGGTCAATTGTGTACCGAAGTATATAGAATTTAAACGTGTGATTAGTTTTGAAAACAAATGTTTTTTTTGTAGAATTTCATCATACTTTCTTAATTTTTTAAAGATTTATTAACAGTAAACTTATTTTCTGTATGAGGGGCATAGGAACCCATCCTAAAACATCATCATACAACAAATTTCGTTGCTATACTGATATTTTTAAGACAGCTATGGCCATAAAATCATTATCTTAAAGGGTCCATATATGGAGGCTAGGGTTAAATATTCCCTGACATCTGTCATACTTCCCAACATAATTTACAGGTATATATAACTGACTTCTGCAAAATTTTATAGCGTTTGGTACATAAACAACATATTTATTAATGTTTTAACTATAATCCGGTAGGTACTTGTATGGGGGCTAAGTGAAATCATGAACCGATTTTGCCCATTATTAATACAAAACAATATTTGTCATCAATAAGCATTTTTGGAGAATTTTATCACTTTAGCTCCTAACGTTCGGAACCTATCCGGTTTTCAACAAACAGACTGACATACAGACATCGCTAGATGATGATGATTAAAATCTTATAAAAAATATTTATTGCACTCTAAAATTTCAGATTTATACAAATTATACAAATAAATAAACAAAAAATTATTTTTTTAGACAGAGACGTTGTTTATATCATAAAAATTTGTCTCGGCAAAAAAGACGTAAGCGACAAAAAAATTGGATATAGCGTCAATATAAAATCGAAACAAACTGCATCCCATATTTTAGATGTAATAATATTTATTAACGGAGTTTTGGAGTAATGCTATGTCCTACTTCGAAGATAATTAAAAAAATGCTCTCCTGTAAAATTCAGTTTTTGTCGGTTACGTCTTTTGTTCGAAAAGGGCTCGATATCATTTATACAATAATCTTAAGTCCATAATATTTATCAAATTTGCATATCATTACAATTTTGGTACAGAGTGCATTTCTTGACACAATGTATTTTCCCTATTCACGCAAATAACTTTGTCAGTTTTCAAGCTACGACAGTTTCGTATACCTCATTTTAATCCATAAGAAACGCACTTTCTTTTGATGTATCACTTATTCAAAAATCTTAAGTTCATAAAATTTATAAAATTTGCATATCGTTACAATTTTGGTACAGAGTACATTTCATAGCACAATGTATTTTCCCTATTCACGCAAATAACTTTGTCAGTTTTCAAGCTACGACAGTTTCGTGTACCTCATTTTAATCCATAAAAAACGCACTTTCTTTTGATATATCACTTATTCAAAAATCTTAAGTTCATAAAATTTATAAAATTTGCATATCATTACAATTTTGGTACAGAGTACATTTCTTACTATACTGTATTTTCCTTATTCACGCAAATAACTTTGTCAGTTTTCAAGCTACGACAGTGTCATATACCTCATTTTAATCCATAAGAAACGCACTTTCTTTGGATATATCACTTATTCAAAAATCTTAAGTTCATAAAATTTAAAGAATTTGCATATCGTTACAATTTTGGTACAGAGTACATTTCTTGGCACAATGTATTTTCCCTACTCACGCAAATAACTTTGTCAGTTTTCAAGCTACGACAGTTTCGTGTACCTCATTTTAATCCATAAAAAACGCACTTTCTTTTGATATATCACTTATTCAAAAATCTTAAGTTCATAAAATTTATAAAATTTGCATATCATTACAATTTTGGTACAGAGTACATTTCTTACTATACTGTATTTTCCTTATTCACGCAAATAACTTTGTCAGTTTTCAAGCTACGACAGTGTCATATACCTCATTTTAATCCATAAGAAACGCACTTTCTTTGGATATATCACTTATTCAAAAATCTTAAGTTCATAAAATTTAAAGAATTTGCATATCGTTACAATTTTGGTACAGAGTACATTTCTTGGCACAATGTATTTTCCCTACTCACGCAAATAACTTTGTCAGTTTTCAAGCTACGACAGTTTCGTGTACCTCATTTTAATCCATAAAAAACGCACTTTCTTTTGATATATCACTTATTCAAAAATCTTAAGTTCATAAAATTTATAAAATTTGCATATCATTACAATTTTGGTACAGAGTACATTTCTTACTATACTGTATTTTCCTTATTCACGCAAATAACTTTGTCAGCTTTCAAGCTACGACAGTGTCATATACCTCATTTTAATCCATAAGAAACGCACTTTCTTTGGATATATCACTTATTCAAAAATCTTAAGTTCATAAAATTTATCAAATTTTCATATCATTACAATTTTGGTACAGAGTACATTTATTGGCAAAATGTATTTTCACTATTCACGCAAATAACTTTGTCAGTTTTCAAGCTACGACAGCTTCGTATACCTCATTTTAATCCATAAGAAACGCACTTTTTTTTGATATATTAATTATAAAATAATAATTCATAAAATTTGTCAAATTTGCATATCATTACAATTTTGGCAGAGTACATTTCTTAGTATATTGTTTTTTCCCTATTCACGCAAATAACTTTGTCAGTTTTCAAGCTACGACAGTTTCGTGTACCTCATTTTAATCCATAAGAAACGCACTTTCTTTTGATATATCACTTATTCAAAAGTCTTAAGTTCCTAAAATTTATCAAATTTGCATATCATTACAATTTTGGCACAGAATACATTTGTTGGCACAATGTATTTTCCCTATTCACGCAAATAACTTTGTCAGTTTTCAAGCTACGACAGTTTCGTATACCTCATTTTAATCCATAAGAAACGCACTTTCTTTTGATATATCACTTATTCTAAAATCTTAAGTTCATTAAATTTATAAACTTTTCATATCATTACAATTTTGGCACAGAGTACATTTCTTAGTGTATTTTTTTTCTTATTCACGCAATTAACTTTGTCAGTTTTCAAGCTACGACAGTTTCATATACCTCATTTTAATCCATAAGAACGCACTTTCTTTTGATATACCACTTACACAAATATCTTAAGTTCATAAAATTTATAAAATTTGCATATCGTTACAATTTTGGTACAGAGTGCATTTCTTGGCACAATGTATTTTCCCTATTCACGCAACTAACTTTGTCAGTTTTCAAGCTACGACAGTTTCGTATACCTCATTTTAATCCATAAGAAACGCACTTTCTTTTGATATATCACTTATACAAAAATCTTAAGTTCATAAAATTTATCAAATTTGCATATCTTTACAATTTTGGTACAAAGTGCATTTCTTGCCAGAATATATTTTCCCTATTCACGCAAATAACTTTGACAGTTTTCAAGCTACGACAGTTTTGTATACCCCATTTTAATCCATAAAAAACGCACTTTCTTTTGATATATCATTTATACAAGAATCTTAAGTCCATAAAATTTATAAAATTTGCATGTCACTACAATTTTGGTACAGAGTGCATTTCTTGCCACAATGTATTTTCCCTATTCACGCAAATAACTTTGTCAGTTTTCAAGCTACGACAGTTTCGTATACCTCATTTTAATCCATAAGAAACGCACTTTCTTTTGATATATCACTTATTCAAAAATCTTAAGTCCATAAAATTTATCAAATTTGCATAACATTACAATTTTGATACAGAGTACATTTCTTGGCACAATGTATTTTCCCTATTCACGCAAACAACTTTGTCAGTTTTCAAGCTACGACAGTTTCGTATACCTCATTTTAATCCATAAGAAACGCACTTTCTTTTGATATATCACTTATTTAAAAATCTTAAGTTCATAAAATTTATAAAATTTGCATATCGTCACAATTTTGGTACATAGTACATTTCTTGGCACAATGTATTTTCCCTATTCACGCAAATAACTTTGTCAGTTTTCAAGCTACGACAGTTTCGTGTACCTCATTTTAATCAATAAAAAACGCACTTTCTTTTGATATATCACTTATTCAAAAATCTTAAGTTCATAAAATTCACGCAAATAACTTTGTCAGTTTTCAAGCTACGACAGTTTCGTATACTTCATTTTAATCCATAAGAAACGCACTTCCTTTTGATATATCACTTATTCAAAAATCTTAAGTTCATAAAATTTATCAAATTTTCATATCATTACAATTTTGGTACAGAGTACATTTCTTGGCACAAAGTATTTTCCCTAATCACGCAAATAACTTTGCCAGTTTTCAAGCTACGACAGTTTCGTATACCTCATTGTAATCCATAAGAAACGAACTTTTTTTTTGATATATTAATTATAAAATAATCTTAAGTTCATAAAATTTGTCAAATTTGCATATCATTACAATTTTGGCAGAGTACATTTCTTAGTATATTGTATTTTCGCTATTCACGCAAATAACTTTGTCAGTTTTCAAGCTACGACAGTTTCGTATACCTCATTTTAATCCATAAGAAGCGCATTTTCTTTTGATATATCACTTATTCAAAAATCTTAAGTTCCTAAAATTTATCAAATTTGCATATCATTACAATTTTGGCACAGAATACATTTCTTGGCACAATGTATTTTCCCTATTCACGCAAATAACTTTGTCAGTTTTCAAGCTACGACAGTTTCGTATACCTCATTTTAATCATAGATGGGCACTTTGCGGTACCAGTAAAAATAAGTTTTTACTGTTTACTGAAAAAATTTTCAACATTCAGTAAAGTTTTACTGATTACTGTAATTTTTTCAGTAATCAGTAAAAAGTTACTGAATACTGAAAATTTTTTGAGTAACCAGTACAGATATACTGAATATTGAATTTTTTTTCAGTAGCCAGTAAAAATTTATTGATTACTGAAATGTGTAATGCAGTAAAATTATACTGCCCATGTATGATTAGTAACTTAGAAAAAATATTTATTACATTGAGGAAAGCAAACTTAAAAGTGTCTTTAAATAAAAGCGAGTTCTTGAAAAAAGAAACTGAGTTTCTGGGACATATAGTTACGAACGAAGGCATAAGGCCAAATCCTAATAAAATAGAAGCTATTAAGAAACAAACCATTCCAAAAACGGTCAGGGAAATACAAAGTTTCCTAGGACTAAGTGGTTATTATAGAAAATTTATTCCCAATTATTCTAAAATTGCAAAACCTTTAACGATCCGCCTTAAAAAGGACGCAGTTATCAACGTAAATGATAAGGATTATAATTCTAATAAAAATTCATAAACATGTTAATAATAACTTAATGCTAGTTTTTTGATTAAGGAAATATAAAAAAAATATTAAAATTATAGTAAAAAATAATGACTAAATCATATTAATTACAAATGTTCAGTTTAAATTGATTTTAATTTATATTAAGCTGATGCAAAAAGAAGTTTAGGTGTAGATCAAGTTTTTATATATAAAAAAAGATAACAGCTGATCAGGTATATAACAAAATTAAAAGTCGCTTATATAGTCATTGAACTCAATTGAGTGGAAAAGTCAAAATTAAATGAGAGAGAGAAGCAATTTATAATTTGAATTCGCCGAAAATTATTGTTGTAATTATGGTATTTAACAACACAAAATTCTACAGATAATTGTTAATGATTGTTTTGAAATAAATATAAAAAAACTTACAATTAATTTCGATGACGATGTTTCAATATAAATTAATCCAATGCTGCTGTCGTAAAAAGGCCTTTTTGGACTGCATCTGGAGTATCGTCTGTATATAAATTATTTTGATGTCGTTGATGGGAATTGTAAATTATTTCACACTTATACACTTATAATATAAAATTTAATTATAACACCTGATTACTCTTATTAATATTTTCGTTTACATTGATCTACTATTTTTTTTTTTTTTTTTTTTTTTATTTAAAAAAAAATTCACTTAATTATTTGGGCAAATGGATCAAAACTTACTTTACAGATATAATGTCAAAAGAATACTAAAGAAAAATTGCGGACGGACAATGATTTGCAACATATTAATACTAATAATAATTAATTCAGCAATAAGCAAGAAATAAATAAGAGAGAGATAGATAGATATTTCAGAAGAAAGATTGATATGAATCAAAAGAATAAGTAGACAAATTAATGATAATAATAAAATTGAGAATTAAAGTTGAATGGATAAGAAAATGTTAATTTATTAATGAATTTAAAATTATGAATGAACTTTAATTTGAACAACGAATCAAGTGTTTTAAATAAACTATAAATACAGGACTGGTAGGAATATTAAGTACATTGGTTATAATAAGTACATTGGTTATAATAAGTACATTGGCCAATGACTTTGGTTTTTATATGTGCAATGATGAATTAATTAATAATTTTTTTTTTATGATCTTATAATAAATTTATACAAATGCGAAAATTGATAAGTTAATTTATACAGTTTCAATCAAGTTATAGTGTCATGCAGGTTAGGTAATAAAGACTTTGCAGTCTTAAAGACAAAAGTCCATTTAAAACTTCTCAACGAAAATGTGAAGTTGCAGAAAATGTTGGAGCTCAAATTCTGATGAGGTTTCGATTTTGATGATATTAATTAACTTTCTATTATGAAATGATTGGCCGCAGTTGCACATGAACTGAAAATTAATTTACCAAAAATAAAGCCTATGTCACTTTTGAACCCTTTTAATTAAACAAATTTATAAATTCTCACCGATTAGTGTTCTCCACAACTGCCAATGAATTAAAAATATTTGTGTTGATTAATAAATTAACTTTGCAATATATTAATTTTTCAATCAATTTAATCACTATGGCTGTTTTCTCAGAAAAGAACGGAAATGAGTGAAACAATGTGATTTTGAATTATGTATTTAAAAATTATCAAGTAATTGGGTGGCGATCATTAATAAAAAAGTAATTGATTGGTTATCGATTAGAGGTTACCATGTTCTCACGACAATAACAGTGTTGGGTGTAGTTAAGGAAAAAGGGGATTTAACAGCATTCAAAATTAGGTATAGATAAATTATTAAAGTAGTAAAATCGTTACAAACCTGCTTCGCTTATAGGAAACACCGAGAAGCGAACAGGAAGATTTTATAGACTTTAAGCTGAAACTTAGCGTTCAAAGTGTGGTACGACCCACGAAGCCGGGCAGTTATGGGCGAATGTCTGATGCATGATATGTTCCAGTTCTTTTGCAATTCATATCCTCTAACACATATAAGCTATTTCCTAGTTTCTTAATCACCCTGCATTTCACAAATTTCGGTAAAAATTTCGAATTTATCGCCGTTATAGCATTACTTTGAGAATAATTTCTTCTAAAAGCAACCCTTCCTGGTTCATAACTAATATTTCGTGAACGTAAATTATAGGTTTTTGCTGACTTATCATGAGCCTGTTTGGTATTTACTGATATTTTGGTTCTTATTTTATTCAATCCGTCAGCGTTATATTGAATGCTAACATCATCATCTCGTAGACAACCTAATTTTTCCAATACCTTATAGGAAGAGCCGTGTTGGACCATGTTCTGGCCGAACAGAGCATAATAAGGCGAGCATTCTATTGATGTATGGTAATCGCTTCGTAAAGCACACATAATATTAGGTAGTTCATGATCCAAGTTCCTATGATTCGCTTCATTTCTCAAAAAATTACGAATTTTAGAAACTATTTCTCTATTGCAGCGTTTAGAGGCATTTGCCTGAGGTGAATATAGTCCAGTTAAAATGTGCTGTATACCAAACATTTGCAGCAATTCTTTGAAATCTTTTGCACAAACTGCCTTCCGTTGTCGGTGTGTATAAATTGAGGTACACCATATATAGGAAAAAATTCATTTCGGAAGAAATTTATTACGCTTTGTGAAGTAGCTGCGCGAAGTGGCTTTAAAAATAAAAATAAAAATTTGGTCATGTGATCAAGGGCAATGAAAATACTTGTGTTCTGATATTTTGACCTAGGATATGGCCCAAGAAAATCGCAGTAGATTCTTTGAAATGGTCTAGAAGTAACAAACGCATTACCCATCGGTGGTTTTAATGATATATTGGGTGACTTAATGGTCTTGCATACATCACAATTTTCAATATATAATTTCACGTCTTTTGCCATTGAAGGCCAATAAAACATTTGACGTACACGTTGGATTGTTTTTGTATAGCCACCATGGCATGAGTCAATATTATGACATTTCTCTATAACATAATTGGCCAAACGTTGAGGCAGCCAAAGCCTCCAAAGCGAATCTTCTTCGTCTTCTACACCATTTCTAAACTTAACACGCTTATAAATTTTGTTATCGTTAATAACAATGTCGGGTAAAGAACTCTGGTTACTGGAAACTGTTTCCAACAGTGCTTTGTAATCATCAGACGTGAACTCTGAGCTATTCAAGTCATTATCGAACATCTTGTCAAAGGGTATTTGGTACCACGTTCAGAGATCCCTTACGATGCTTGAAATCAAAGCCCTGCAGTTTTAGGCTCCATCTTGCAAGCCTACCGTTGAGGTCCTTCTGGTTCATAAGCCAGCGAAGACTCGAATGGTCAGTTATTACCCTGAAAGGAAGGCCCTCAACATAAGGTCTGAATTTCTTTATGCAAACAACAGCCGCCATGCATTCCAACTCAGTCACAGTGTAGTTTTTTTGACATTTGTTCAACTTCTGTGACACAAAGGCGATTGGATGTTCTTGTCCACTGTCATCGATCTGGTACAAAACGCCTCCTACACCTATTTTAGAAGCATCACACTGAATTATGAATTCGCGTGAAAAAATCTGGTTGTGCCAGAACAGGGGCGGAGGAAAGAGCTTCCTTTAGCTTACCGAAAGAAACTAAAGCTTCTTCTGACATTTTGAATGGCTTAGAACTCTTTTTCAAGCAGTCTGTTAGTGGACCTGACAATTGAGCAAAATTTTTAATGAAACATCTGTACCAATTGCACATACCTATAAAGCGTCGTATTTGTCGCGGGGTTTTTGTTGTTGGGAAATCCCTAATTGCACTAACCTTCTCTTCATTCACTTTAAGACTGCCGTGACCAACAACGTAGCCTAGATATTTAATCTCCCGTTGGCAGAATTTACTTTTTTCGACGTTTATGGCTTTCTTAAGGCAAATAGCAACTTCCCTTAACATGTTCAAATGAGTTTCAAAGTCCGCACTGCACACTAATAAATCGTCCAAGTATATGAAAACGTTTTCTCTTGGACGAGATGGTATAACCCTATCCATTAATCTACTCATAGATTGTGGACCATTACAGAGTCCAAAGGTCATTACTCGGTATTGATACAAGGGTTTACCTGGGACAGCGAACGCGGTTTTCTCTTTTGAATCCTCTGATAACCTTATCTGAAGAAAGGCATCTTTAAGATCTATGCCACTTATAAAATATGTATCTTTTAAACGAGAAAGCAAACCTCCAATATGAGGTAATGGATACGAGTCCTTTTTAGTCACTGCGTTTAGTTTACGCGAGTCTAGGCAAAGTCTGACTTTATTACATGGTTTTTTTCACTAACACAACGGGACTACACCACGGAGAATTCGATTCCTCTATCACATTCAGACTCAAAAGTCGATCGATTTCGGCATATGCTTCTGCCAGACGCGATGGTGATAAAGGGAAGTGCTTTGATTTTATCGGAGCAGCATCTCCGGTGTCAATTTTGTGCTCTAGCAATGAGGTACATCCAAGCCCAAGTTTAGAAAAAGAAGGAAACTCTAAAATAACTTTATTAAGTTCTAATTGTTGTTCAGGTGTTAGTGTGTGGTAGTTGCTATCATCTGTCGATATTTCCTCAATACTAGGTATAATATTAGGGGCTAAGGCAAAGGTCCTCCAAAAATTCACTCCTAAGTAAGCTGTTTGTTTCAGTGTGGGAACTATATAGAAATCAATATTTTTGCAAACGTTTTTGAAAGTCACCGGTAAAGTGCAATAACCTAATATAGCCTGTCGAGAACCATCGGCTGTTGATATCGTGTAATTAAAAGGTTTTATTTCAACTGAATATTTATTAAGAAAATCTACGCTATCTTTGCCCAAAACAGATATACTAGCGCCAGAGTCTAGTAAGCCGTGGACTGTTTCATTGAATATCATAATTTTTGCATAAGGTCTATCATCTCCATCATTGCACAAACGAACAGATTCAATAACTTTACGGAAATCTTTTCGTTTTTTAAATCTAAGTCTACATTTTAATATTCGTTTAGAAATTTGTTGAGGTTTTGAATTTTCCTCCGGGACTTAATGACCCGAATGAGAGTCCCCGATTGTAAACTCGCTCGGTTTTCCATTTTCCGTGTGCCTATTAGGACATTTAGGTGTGGTTACACCCTTGTGACCGCACTTGAAGCAGAATAAATTGCGATTCTCTTCTGGACAATATATGTATGAATGTCCAAAAGATGAACAAAGAAGCAAAGAATTCTAGAATAATCAGACCTTCTCTTCAATTGTAAGGCCTCAATTTGAGGATCTACGTCTATCTCATCATTATTTTCGTCCACATCAATTTCATTCACATGACGTTGGTTGGGCAATAACGGAAATTGATTTTTATTTTCCCATAAAAGCTTCTCAGCTTTACGAGCAGCTTCTCGAAAATCTTCTAAATTTGCATGATTAGAGTTAAACAAAATGTACCTTAATCCTGGGTTTAAATTCTTTTTCAAAATATCAATTAATTGACAATCAGACATTGGGTTACCTTATCGCGAATTCATCGCAATAATCGATGAATGGAATTCATCGGAAGATTCCCTAGGTCCTTGTCTTTTTAAAGATATCTTTATAACAATATCATGATCTTTTTCCAATGTTCCAAATTCTTTGGTAATAGAAAATTTTAAGAAATTATAATTTGCTGTAGGGTTCTGTTTTATAAAGAACCAATACCAAGTTTCAGCTCTACCAGAAAGGAAAATGTGAAAGTTATCCATCAATTGTTGATGAGAACATTTGTTTCTAATGCAGAGCGTATCGAGTTTGAATAAAAAGTCTGAAACACTGCCAACACCATCGTATATAACTTTCCACTTCCTCTTAAAATGGACCTCTTAAAATGGACGGAAGGACTTACAAAAGAGTTGTGTGGGTTTTGAGATTGCTGTTTTGATTGTTATTGAGTGATGTATTTACACGCTCAGAGTTATTTAAATAGGGATCTGAAGTTACGCTTATAGTATCAAGGGTACCTTTAATTGAAGTAAGTGCTCGCCTGAACTCTTCCTGAGTAGAAACAATTGTTCGTTGCAACATATCAATAATTTGTCTAATATCCGGCTGATCACTCGTATTATTGGTGTGAGACGGGTAAGTGTTACTCTGAATATTCTGAGAGTGACTCAAAGTACCCGCAGACGAAGTTGGTAATCCAACTGTTTGTGATGTTGAAGATTTCATTTGACCAGCAGAATGGTTACCTTCAGAATCTAAATTGGCTTGGTTTGAAGTTTCCTTGGGATTCATTTCACTACAATAGTTCAGATCGATGGACTCGGACTCAAATCATAAATCAGTATATGAAAATTCAAGAGGGTTGCGGTTAGATAAACCAGATGTCGATTGTATTTGTTGTGGGGTCTCAAAATTATCTAAATTTCGTCTTACTACTTTTTCAGAAAGTTTTGGTGGTGTTCTGGCCAAACTTGACCTGGGTTTAAAAGCTGTATCACTAGAATCTATAGAAGAATCTTTAGAAGGTGTTCTACCACGCCCACGGACAGAAGTTGATCTAGTGCTTACTTTACTTGCTTTACTATTTGGTTTGGAAGATCGAGTTATCATTCTTTTAAAATTAAAAATGTATGAAAAGAGTAGGGTTGGCATATATACACACGTATATAAAAATAGTTATAGGAATATTATTACAAAAACGTCGAGGAATGTTAAAAGTAAATAATCAAGTGTGGTAAGTTAGACAAAAAGGTTAAATCAAGCAAACGTGCAGGGTTTATACTTTTATTTAACACATATAATTCCGACTAACGTTATTTTGATTTCGATCCTAAATGCATATGTATATAGGATACTATAGTATAGTATACAATTTATATCACTAACTATACTAGAGTTTAAAATTAGTTAGTCTTTGTTCAGTTAAGCTACTTAATCAATTCATACTAATACTCAAAGCAAAATACCACTAAAATTTGTTATGCTAAACTTTAGGACACTTCACTAAGACATATATTTTTTAAGAAGAATAAAATCTTGCAACACTATTTAAAAACTTTTGCATCCTAATAAAAGTGGACTCAAATTTTCAGAATTCCTTATAATATATAGCTTTTCGAGAAATGATTTAATAGCTGGTATACTCTACATTAGGTAACTAAGACAAAATCGCGCATAAAGATTGAAACTAAATCATTCAAAGCTTAGACTTCGATATTTGACATTATTTGCCTGGTGGTGATTGTTAAAACAAAATTCAAATTAGTAATCGAACTGACTAACAGGTATGTAATTACAACTTAGCGTTCATATGACCAAAAGTGGCCAACGTTGGGCGCCATTCTATGTTGCGTGATAAAAATAAAAGTGCAGGTCTCCGTGAAAATACTGGATAGTAGAGGCATGCTGGTTTTGTCATCCGGCTGTCATCAGTCTGGCTGGGTTCTTTCTATCCAGAATTTAACTGCTACACAACAATAGAAAATTAAACATAATCATGCCTCATAGATAACATTTGCCAGTGAAAAGTTTCATATGAAAAAAAATAATTAAATTAAAACATAAGTTGCTTTATCATGAGGTGACTCGAACCTAGGAGCACAAATTTTCCCACCCAAATTCTCAATAAGGACACCTATGGCAATCCCAGTGCTCGGAATTCAATTGAATTGCCCCTGTTATTAAACCTTTTTATATTAACTTAACCACATGATAAAAGTTTTAACATTCCTCAATTTATTAACACTAATAATTCATATTAATTCTAATAAAAATTCATAAACATATTAATAATAACTTAATTGTAGTTTTTTGATTAAGGAAATATAAAAAAATATTAAAATTATAGTAAAAAATAATGACTAAATCATATTAATTACAAATGTTCAGTTTAAATTGATTTTAATTTATATTAAGCTGATGCAAAAAGAGGTTTAGGTGTAGATCAAGTTTTTATATATAAAAAAAGATAACAGCTGATCAGGTATATAACAAAATTAAAAGTCGCTTATATAGTCATTGAACTCAATTGAATAGAAAAGTCAAAATGAGAAATGAGAGAGAGAAGCAATTTATAATTTGAATTCGCCGAAAATTATTGTTGTAATTGTGGTATTAAACAACACAAAATTCTACAGATAATTGTTAATGATTGTTTTGAAATAAATATAAAAAAACTTACAATTAATTTCGATGACGATGTTTCAATATAAATTAATCCAATGCTGCTGTCGTAAAAAGGCCTTTTTGGACTGCATCTGGAGTATCGTCTGTATATAAATTATTTTGATGTCGTTGATGGGAATTGTAAATTATTTCACACTTATACACTTATAATATAAAATTTAATTATAACACCTGATTACTCTTATTAATATTTTCGTTTACACTGATCTACTATTGTTTTTTTTTTTTTTTTCTTTATTAAAAAAAAAATTCACTTAATTATTTGGGCAAATTGATCAAAACTTACTTTACAGATATAATGTCAAAAGAATACTAAAGAAAAATTGCAGACGGACAATGATTTGCAACATATTAATACTAATAATAATTAATTCAGCAATAAGCAAGAAATAAATAAGAGAGAGATAGATAGATATTTCAGAAGAAAGATTGATATGAATCAAAAGAATAAGTAGACAAATTAATGATAATAATAAAATTGAGAATTAAAGTTGAATGGATAAGAAAATGTTAATTTATGAATGAATTTAAAATTATGAATGAACTTTAATTTGAACTATGAATCAAGTGTTTTAAATAAACTATAAATACAGGACTGGTAGGAATATTAAGTACATTGGTTATAATAAGTACATTGGCCAATGACTTTGGTTTTTATATGTGCAATGATGAATTAATTAATATTTTTTTTTTATGATCTTATAATAAATTTATACAAATGCGAAAATTGATAAGTTAATTTATACAGTTTCAATCAAGTTATAGTGTCATGCAGGTTAGGTAATAAAGACTTTGCAGTCTTAAAGACAAAAGTCCATTTAAAACTTCTCAACGAAAATGTGAAGTTGCAGAAAATGTTGGAGCTCAAATTCTGATGAGGTTTCGATTCTGATGATATTAATTAACTTTCTATTATGAAATTATTGGCCGCAGTTGCACATGAACTGAAAATTAATTTACCAAAAATAAAGCCTATGTCACTTTTGAACCCTTTTAATAAAACAAATTTACAAATTCTCACCGATTAGTGTTCTCCACAACTGCCAATGAATTAAAAATATTTGTGTTGATTAATAAATTAACTTTGCAATATATTAATTTTTCAATCAATTTAATCACTATGGCTGTTTTCTCAGAAAAGAACGGAAATGAGTGAAACAACGTGATTTTGAAATATGAATTTAAAAATTATCAAGTAATTGGGTGGCGATCATTAATAAAAAAGCAATTGATTGGTTATCGATTAGAGGTTACCATGTTCTCACAACAATAACAGTGTTGGGTGTAGTTAAGGAAAAAGGGGATTTAACAGCATTCAAAATTAGGTATAGATAAATTATTAAAGTAGTAAAATCGTTACAATTTATATTAACAACGGATGCGAGTAATTATGCCTTGGGCGCAGTACTTTCACAAAAGAAAGGGCCAATAGCATTTGCATCAAGAACGCCAAATAAACATGAATGTAATTACTCAACTATAGAGAAAGAATTGCTGTCAATAGTATGGGCAGTAAAACAATTTAGACATTACCTTTACGGAAGAAGATTTGATTTACATACAGATCACAAACCTTTAATATGGATAGCAATCCTAAAAGAACCCAATTCTAAACTTATTCGATGGAAAATCAAGCCCAATGAATATGAGTTCGATATATCCCATGTACAAGGTAAAGAAAACAAAGTAGCGGATGCACTTTCAAGAATTAGGGAAACTAACGTAAACCAAAAATATTATTCACAATGCCAAATATGTGGTAAAAATAACAGAGATAAAACTAGCGAAAATCAACATATGTTGATGCATGAGGGAAAAACAAATTGCCCTTTATGTGGAAAAACTTATGCAACAATAAGTGCATTAAATAAACATTTAAGAGAAATACACTCTAGGGAAGATCTTGCGAAAAACCCAAGAAACCCTTATAGTAAAAAACAAACAACTAGTAGAGTAGACATTTTGGAAAGTATTCCAGTCATTGAATATGACAATCAAACTGTACATTCTGCTGAAGAAGACAATTCAGACTTGTTTAAGGTTACAGAAAAACCTTTTCAAAGTTTCAAGAATCAAATTATCCTTAAAAAAGGAGATTTATCTAAAATTGATGAAGATATAATATTTTCTAATAATAGAATAATATATAACTATACAGAACTTGATTCTGATCTGATAGCGCAAATATTAGACAAGATCATACTATTTAAAGCAGTGGCATTATATTGTCCTGACAAAGAGGATTTAATAAAACTCCAAAATGAATTCAAAAACAGAAAATCTAACCCTAATAATATTATTGAAGCTGAAGTATTCTTAACTAATCATATTATTGAAGAAAAGAGTGTTGAAGAAATATTAAAAATAATAGCCAAACATCATAGGTTTGATAATAATCACCCTGGAATAAACAAAACCTATGAAGATTTAAAACAATTATATTACTATCCAAACCTGAAAAAAGAAATAACAAAATTTATTAACAATTGCCACATTTGTAACTTTAAACATGAAATAAACCCTATTAAGCTACCTTTGGAGAAAACAGAAACTCCAACAGGTCCTTTTCAAATATATCATTCAGATATATGGTATATAAATAACAATCAAATGTACGTAACAATGATAGATAAATTTACAAAATACGCAAAGATTGAAGAAATTCCTGAAAGAACAACTTTGACATTAATTAAAGCTTATTTAAAACTGTTTCTTTTGATGAAAAAACCGAATAAAATTATATTGGATAATGAAGGTGGTTTTAGGTCACCATTGTTTACAGATTTTTTGGAAAAACAAAATATTGAATATCATTTTACTACTCCAAATAGACACACAGGTAATTCTGATGTCGAAAGACTTCATGGAACCTTGAATGAACAGATAAGAATTTTGAAGATTAGGGAACAGGAAAATGACATTAACTTTAATATTGATTTACCCATACAAGCCTTAAGTGCTTATAACAATTTGACACATTCAACTACTGGCAAAAAGCCAATAGATTTACATTTTTCAAATAAAGTTGACACAAAAGAAATATATATGAGAATGGACAGTAAAAAACAAAAAACTTTAGATTACATAAATAGAAATAGACATGATCATAGTATTAATACTAAATATGCCAAAAACGTAGGAAAAGATGGAAAATTGAATCAAAAAATTAAGAAAGTTAAGGCAAAACAAATTAATCCTAGAAAGTATATTCATAAGGAAAATCTTTATCATAAAGATCAGTTTATTAAAGAGAAAAAATATATTTCTAGATCTTTGGAGGTTCTTGTTGACGATGCTGACGATCAACCTGGCCCTAGCACAAAAACTACTGACAACTGATTTGAGTTATGGAAACGGATTTACTTTAATACAAACGGGAGAAGTGGCTCTTATTGAAAATTATTTTAAAATACTACATATATTCAACACAGAAAAATTTTCCGACTATGTGAAGGAATTGAAGTTTAAAATAAAACCATTAAAGAACGAATACTTAAATCATCAAATTAGACATATTGAAAAGCAATTATATTCGATTATACCTAGGCATAGACAGATTAGAGGACTAGTAATCGTATTTGGAACGGGACTTAAATGGATATACGGTGTTAAGGATGATAACGACCGAATTGAAATAGAAACTAAATTAAAAATCATAACAGAAAATAACAGAAACATTATCGAACAAGTTAATAAACAAGTTACAATAAACGAACATTTTGAAAATCAACTAGTAAAACTGTCTGACTTGGGAAATTTACAAACTATATATATTATACAAAATAAACAATTAATCAATGAAACTCTAACACAAGTTAGAAAATTCGAATTACAATACGAATTATATCATATAGAAAAAATAATTGAACAAGTTAGAGAATTATTATTGGCTTCTAAATTAAGGACTCTTACTAGAGACATACTTACCGATCAAGGGATTAACGACTTTAACATTACAATAGACAAAATTAAAAACATCGAATTGGATGTTGCATTGCATGATAAAAACATAATATTTGTAATTAGGATTCCTAATATGGAAACTGAAACATATAAAGAAATTGTTATCCAACCAATTCCAAACAAGAATAAAAAACAAATTGTATTAGATACACAGAAAAAACTGAAAATGTGTTTTAATTATCAAATTGATTGTATCAAGCAAGTTTTGCACCTATCAACAAAATGATATCAATTATGAAATTTGTAAAAAAAATATTTTTTTTCCAATTAAAGAAATAATTAAAACAATTATCATCAGTAATTAAATTCAAAATTTAAAATTAGTTAATTCATTAATTGGATAAATTAAATATTTAATAAAATAAAACTTACATTTTAATTAGTTTATTAATCAAATAAATTGAACAGTTTGGTTAAAAATGTATTAAAAATCAATAAAGTCGATGATTGAAACAATCAAAGCATTAATTGAATGCTTACAACATTAAAGGATTCCTTTACCTTTAACAATGCGTTAAGCACTCTCAAAAATATCTCTTTATTGTCACATTTGAACAAATAAAGTGAATTATAAATTTTAAAATATTTATGAAACTTCAACTTCTTATGCCAAAAATATTATTGACTATTTGAGAATTATTTTCCGTTATAAATAACGAAATTATTTAAATAAAATATTAAAACAAAAAACCAAAATAAAAAAGTAGGCTGGAAAAACTTTTTCAGCCAATTAAAAAGTTAATTGATTCAATTAAAAGTATAATCAAATTTGTATACTTAGGATCAAAACAATGAGATAATTATGACAATTAAAAAATTGTTTAAATAAAAGTTAAAGAAAGAGGAAAACATGTTAATTGAAAATAAACTACCGATAATTTCTTCTGTGTAATAAGAACTATATTGTTAAGCAAAACACTGTTTATAAAAAAAAAAAACTAACAAAAAATCAGACTTAAAGAAAGTTCAAGATAACTGTATTCAAAATATATTTAATCAAAATCAAATGACATGTAATTATGAAATTAACATTTTAACGGAGGTGATAGAGATTGGAATTAATGCTATTGTAGTAATTAACGGAAACTTTGATGTAAATCATACTTGTAATAAGTTCCCACTTACTTTAAATGGAAACTATTTAATTTATATTGAAAATTGTCAAATTTATTTGGATAAATGGTATAATAAGAAAAACTATCAAGACACTATTATTGTTCCAAATCCTATTAGAAATATAACCACTAATGAATCAATAACTTTAGAAGAATTATATTACAAACATATGGAAAATATCAAAATTATCAAAGAATTAAAATATAATGAGAAAATGCAGTATGTATCTATTGCCACTGTTATAATAATCATTATTGTTGTCTTATGTATATACACCTATATTAAGATTAAAGAAAATAAGAAAACTCATGTTACAGTTAACTTACCCATAATTCCTTTGGAAAATGGGCAAGCATCTTCGTCCGGGGGTGTTATGGATACACAATCCATGCACAATAGTAAACTCCCGTTTGCTTGTTGATTTGTATGTGTTATTGTTATAATACATAAATACATTGTCAGCATAAATAAATTCAAATATGAAAACAACTCATATTTCTTTCAGCATAAATAAATTCAAATATGAAAACTCATATTTCTTTTAAAATGTAAAACTGCTGACTGAATGTCTGTCAGAGTTTTAGTTGATAAACAAATGATATAATTTAAGTTAGTTGTTTAAGAACGTCACGACAATAAAGTCGAAGAAAAATAAAGAAACGGTTTTTATTTAATTGTTTTAAGCAATTTTTCCAGTTTTCCCAAAGTCAAATATTGCAAAATATCCAGAGGTTTTGTGATAACTTTGATTTTTAGGACATTTTTTCACTTTTCTCAACGAAATGGTAATTTTACATAATTTTGAAAATTTACTAAACATTTGATTTTCTAGAAACGATTTTCCAATTAGTTAAAAATTTTATTTTCATTTCAAGAAAAGTCTACAGTAATCTTGGGATATTTGTCTGATTTTGTCAACGATTTTATCTAGAAATTCGATCTTTCATGAGGTTTTGTGAAAACTTTGATTTTGTAAGGCTTTTTTCCAATTCTCTCATTGAAATGAAATGTGTCACAAAATCTTGAAATTTAATAAACATTTGATTTTCTAGAGACGATTTTCCAATTAGTTAAAAATTTAAAAAATAAGAAATTTCACAAAATGTCCTGTTGATTTGTTTGGGAAAGGTTTTGTGAAATCTTTGATTTTTTAGGATATTTGTCTGATTTTATCAACGATTTTATCAAGAAAGTCAATCTTTCTTGAGTTTCTGTGAAAACTTTGATTTTGAAAGGAATTTTACCGATTCTCTCAACAAAATGAAATATTTCACAAAATCTTGCAATTTACTGAACAGTTGATTTTCTATAAACAGTCTTCCAATTAGTTGAAAATTCAAAAAATCCAAAGATTCCATCAAAACTCTATTAAACAGAAATATATTTCGCTAAAACTTTACAATAATCTTTTGAGGTTTGGTAAAAACTTTTTTTCTAATTTTCCCAAAGTGAAATATTACTATCTTCTCAAAACCACTAGAATATGACAAAAAATTATGTATTTGCTTAAGAAAATACACAAAAGGCCCTACACTCTTTTATTTCTTGAGAACACTTTTTGAAATCTTTGATTTTTTACGATATTTTTCCAATTTTCCCAAAGTGAAATATTGCAACATATCCAGAGGTTTTGTGATAACTTTGATTTGTTAGGGCATTTTTCATGAAAACTTTACGGTAATCTTTTGAAGTTTTGTGAAAACTTTGATTTTTAGGACATTTTTCCACTTTTCTCACCAAAATGAAATATTTCACAAAATCTTGAAATTTACTAAAAATTTGATTTTCTAGAAACGGTTTTCCAATTAGTTAAAAATTTTAAAATTAAGTGTTCAAATCACTTGAACATGTTTTTTATATTTTTTATTCTATAAAATATTTTATATTATTTAAATTTATGATTCTTTATATTTATTGCGATAGCGCATGTGTGCAATACTAAGATAAGAAAAATCAACCCTTGTCTTGTCACACATGCCTTTATGATATTTATTTTTATCACTTGCGTGCTATACCCACGCAGTGATAAGAATTTTCACTTAATAAGATTGAATGCACATTAAGTCGCATGAGGTCTTATCATAGTTCTAGTTAGTTTTAAGATTTTTATATTTAGTAAAGATTTAAATTTTGTAAATAAATTCAATGTCTTACAAACATTCAACGAGTGCATTACAAAGCACTCAACAATAGAAGTGTGTAAAAAAAATACGCTTCAACATTTGGTCCTTCGAGCCGGATCCGTTAGAAAAAAAAAATAAAATAAATATTAACTAAAAAAGAAGTTAATATTTATAACCATTGATCACTGCTTACAACAGTGGTCAAAATAAAACTAAAAATTAAAATCTTGTATTGGTGCGGAAACCAATCAAGATTTTAAAAATAAATTTGAAATAAAATGTATTATCAACAGAAACCTTGAAATCTATAACAGATTCCAAAAATCTAAAAAAAAATTTACTTAATAAAAATAAGTTAATATCCATAAGCGATGGCCACGACTTCAGACAGTGGTCACAAACAAAATTAACTTTTAACAGTGGTGAAATCATAAACAAAAAACAATCATTGGAAATCTAAACAGATTCCAATTCTAAAATCAAACCAAAAAACAAAGCAAGAAAATGTTAAGCGAAGAATGCTTAAAGCAGCTGGAACGGCAGAATCAACTATTTTTGAAAAAAATCGATGAAATGTTTAAAGATTTCAGAACTAGCATTTTGAAATGTCAATCTATAAACTCAGCTGATGAGGAGAAAGCTCATCAGAAAGACGAAGAAGAAAGTACCATAGCTACAAATGAAGAACATGTTGAAGAAGAAAACACGGATGTGGTTGAGTTTATAATTTATGATCCTAACTTTTGTAAAAGAACCACAGAGGAAGTAAAGAAGCATTCAGATGGTTCCAAGGATGATTCTTTAAATAAAACTAGAGCTGCATTTGAAGCCGAAGAAGGTGCAATAGCCAGAAACGAAGAAAACACGAATGTGGTTGATTTTACATTGTATGATCAATACGAAAATGAATCCTCATATGATGAATCCAAAATTGTTGATGAAATAAGATTCATAGATATCGTTTTTGGAGATGAAGAACATAAAACTGAAACTAACCAATTGCAAATTGTTATTGAAAATACTAAAACTACTGCGGTATATGAAAATCCATCCAGTCATTTAGATCTACGAACAACACTATCAAAGAAATTTGCAATTAGTAATACCGCAGATGGTGCTGAAGGTGTTTTTGGGGAAGAAAAGCCCTTCATCAAATGTGATGAGGCTTTAGCAGTCGACCTAACATGGGTAACTGGTGCTGTGCTGGATAAAGAAAAAGCCAAGGAAGAAGAGCAAGAAACTATTGTTTTGGACAAAGCCAAAGATGGTCCACAAAAGCGAGCAGTACATCACACCTCTTCTATATTTTTGCGTAATTTAACAACATCCATAACCAATACCAAAATAGGGGTTGTGTGTCAGAAATTCGATGGTTATTCGTGTGTAGCTATCGATAAAGAAGCAGATGGCGGTGATGACAATCAAGATTAGGGTTGCCAGATTCCGATTCGCGATTGGATTTTAAAAAGCTGGACAAAACAAAAAAACCTGGACATAAAAAAATACTGAGAAAATGTTAATTTTGGTTTGTGTAAATAATTTCACAGTGATACACCAAAAAATGCAGGGGTTCTCATATACCAATTCCGTTTTGTTATAGTTCATAGAATAAGAATATATTTTTAGTTTTCCCCGATCACTTCGTTAACTTAGTTTTTAAGAGCAAAAGATGCAAAAAGAGCCATTTTTGAAGTTTTAAATTTAAAAAATCATAAGTACGTAAGATGTTCGTAAAGAAATTGATTATCGCTCGCAATAATAGGTCTTTTCGCGTACTTTCCTGTAAGAAATATCCAGTAACTTAATGATAGAGAGTCATTTTTAATTTATTCTCAATCAAAAAAATATCCAAAAAAGTACGCGAAAGCCAATTTTTTAAAAAAATTTGCAAGTTTTTGTTTATAAATAAAGATTTTGCTGAAATCTCAATCGCTAACATAACACTAAAAAACAAATAATTGAAACTTTGATTTTTTTCCTATAAATAAATGGATATTTAAAGTTAACAAAACGTGTAGTATCATTAAAAATATATTTGTTCAATTCACAATCGATGTTGTAGCGTTGTATATATATAAACAAAAAATTCAAACGATTTTAGCATAAAAAAACGATAAAGTGGTAACACTGAAAACAAAAACAAACAGCTGTTTACCAAAACAAAAAAAAACTAAAATTTTATTAAAAACAGTTTATTTATTAGTTTAAAATGTGGACTAAAGAAAATAAAAGAAATGAAAATTCAAAGAAATTAATTTGGTTTATTTCGCATGTTTAATTAATTTAATATTTTTTTATTTTTTTATCTTTTGACATTGTTATGTATATTTGTTTTGATTGTTTTTTTTTCACTGAGAACATAAACCTATGACTTGCTGCAAAGAACTGTTCACAATCACTGTTACTACACTTTAGTAGGTACAATATACAACTTGATTGTGAATTGAACAATTATTATTTTAAAACTTCATGATATTAACATATATTAAAATAAAAATTTACACAAAATCGCTAAGAGAAAGACAAACTAAATTGTTTTAAAAACGCTAGATTGACAATATTTGTTATGATTTTTCACAACAAATAAACTGTTTTAAAAACTAATTTATGATAAATAAAATTAAAATAAATCTAATTACAAATAATTTTTTCAAATTCGTGTGTTATTAATTTATATATTTCTTTCAAAAAATGTAAAATTTACCAAATTTTCGATTTCTTTGGTTTGTTTACATATTCAAAAATCAAACATATGTTGTGAATATATGTTGGATATTTTTTACTGGGGAAAAAATTTCCAGTAAAATCATAAAATTCTCTATCAACGAACTGTCATTTTTATCGCTCTCTTGCTCTCTCGTTGCAAGTTTTCAAAAGTACGCGAACGGAATCCAATAACAATTGTTGCAAATTGTTACAAATTATCGAGTACGCGAACAGACCTAATATTTATTACGACATCAGCTGTTCAAGTGTTGAGACATGTTGTCATTGATGATAGAAGAGGGAAATCATAACTTAGTTGTATAAAAATTATTAAAAAAATTATTGCAGTGTACTAAAAAATTTGTATTTAGCTGGACAAATTGAAACTGGACAAGCATCAAAAAAGCTGGACAATCCAGCCAAATCCAGCCAGGCTGACAACCCTAATCAAGATGTAGAAGAAAAATCAAATTTGGATAAAGATAGAGATGGTCCTTTAAAATTAGAAGGTGAGCATGAAAATAATGATACTGGTATTGTCCTGGAAGCTGTTGAAAAGAAAATAAGCGAGGAGGAGACTGCAGCTATCGATGATGAAGGAATAAATGGTGCCGCAGAAGACTCCGATGACAGAGAAGAAAGACAACAAGAAGAAAAAACAGAAAAGCCTGGAGAAGAGAAGACGGCCAAATTGTGGTCATGTGTGCCAGGGTATTTTTGTCACAAGTTCCGGAAAAGGAAGCAAACCAAGGATTCTTTTGTGGATAAAATAATAAGTTATTATTAAGCATTTTACAATTTATATTTTACTTTTTCCCCCGGCAGAATGTTCAAATCACTTGAACATGTTTTTTATATTTTTTATTTTATAAAATATTTTATATTATTTAAATTTATGATTCTTTATATTTAGTGCGATAGCGCCTGTGTGCAATACTACCCAGCAAAATCTTTGCTTACAATGATTACCATTAAGTACTTCATTAATGACTTACTTTGTAGGTAAAGTTTAAAAAAATCAAAATAAAGAAACAAACAAAAATAAAACAGTTACTTTTTCTGTTTTTTTTCCTTTTTTTTGTGCACACGATATCAAATGTCTATTTTTAGACAAACAGAAAATAAAATAGTATTTATGTGTGAAAACTATTATTTGACGCACAATAAAACAACAAAGCAGTGGTGTAGTAAGAGTAGCATTCAACTGGTAGACGGAAGGTATTGAGTTCAACCCCAGTCTGTGTCGACTTTTATTTTTATTTTTTCATAAATATTTTATAAATAACTCTACTAAAAAACAACTTATTTCCAACCAAATGATATTGACTTACTTTTGGAACATCTCAAACAAAAATAAGTACTTTTTCTAGTAGAATTGTAAGCACTTTACTCGATGAGTTCTGGTGATTTTTCCAGTGAATTTGTAAGCAAATATTTTGCTGGCTAAGATAAGAAAAATCAACCCTTGCCTTGTCACACATGCCTTTATGATATTTATTTTTATCACTTGCGTGCTATACCCACGCAGCGATAAGAATTTTCACTTGATAAGATTGAATGCACATTAAGTCGCATGAGGTCTTATCATAGTTCTAGTTAGTTTTATGATTTTTATATTTAGTACTTAAGATTTAAATTTTGTAAATAAATTCAGTGTCTTACAAACATTCAACGAGTGCATTACAAAGCACTCAACAATAGAAGTATGTAAAAAAATACGCTTCAACATTAATAAATTTCACAAAATGCACCATACGGCTTACCTGTTTGAGAAAGGTTTTGTGAAATTTTTGATTTTTTAGGATATTTGTCTGATTTTGTCAACGATTTTACCTAGAAGTCAAACGAATGGTGAAATATTTCACAAAATATTGCAATTTACGAAACAGCTGAATTTCTTGAAACAAAGATTTCATGAAAACTCTACAGTAATCTTTCTTGAGGTTTTGTGAAAACTTTTATTTTTTAGAACTTTTTTCGTTTTGTGAAACCTTTGATTTTTTACAATATTTTTCCAATTTTCCTAAAGTGAAATAGTATCTTCTCAAAACCTCTAGAATACGACGAAAAATTATGTATTTGCTTAAGAAAATGCACAAAATGCCATACACTCCTTTATTTCTTGAGAACGGTTTTTTGAAATCTTTGATTTTTTAGGATATTTTTCCAATATTCCCAAAGTGAAATATTGCAAAATATCCAGGAGTTTTGTGATAGCTTTGATTTCTTAGGACATTTTTCATGAAAACTTTACAGTTATCTCTTGAAGTTTTGTGAAAACTTTGATTTTTAGGACATTTTGCCCTTTTCTTAACGAAATTAAATATTTCACAAAATCTTGAAATTAACTAAACATTTTATTTTCTAAGAACATTATAAAAATAAGAATTTTCACAAAATGCGCTATACAGTTGACTTGCTTAAGAAAGGCTTTGTGAAATATTTGATTTTTTTGGATTTTTGTCTGATTTTTTCAACGATTTTATCTTGAAAGTCAATCTTTCTTGTGAAAACTTTGATTTTGAAAGACATTTTTCCAATTCTCTCATAGAAAAGAAATATTTCACAAAATCTTGCAATTTACTGAACAGTTGATTTTATAGAAACAGTCTTCCAATTAGTTAAAAATTCAAAAAATCCAAAGATTTCATAAAAACTCTATAAAAAGTAGAAATATCTGCAATTCCTTATGAAAAATTTCACTAAAACTTAATAGTAATCTGTTGAGGTTTTGTGAAAACTTTGATTTTTAGTACATTTTTTCACTTTTCTCAACGAAATGGTAATTTGACATTATTTTGAAAATTTACTAAACATTTGATTATGTAGAAACGATTTTCCAATTAGTTAACAATTTAAAAAAAATAAATTTCACAAAATCCCATTTACGGTTGACTTGTTTGAGAAAGGTTTTTTAAAATATTTGAATTTTTAGGATATTTGTCTGATTTTGTCAACGATTTTATCTAGAAGTCAACCGAGTGGTGAAATATTCCACAAAATATTGCAATTTATGAAACAGCTGAATTATTTGAAACAAAGATTTCATGAAAACTCTACAGTAATCTTCTTGAGGTTTTGTGAATACACAGAAAAAAATATGCACAATTTTTTTCTTAACAATCGTTTGCTTAAATTTAATTTCGATTTTTATAAATATTTTTATTTGGGTTTATAACGAATTTGTTTGATGTTCACACAGAAGGAAAATATTTTCTAACAAACACTTTATTGAAATAAATTTAACTTTCAGTAAATATTTTTACTGATTCAATAAATGTTTTTGTTTGAGTTTTATTTTTATGTCAGCATATGGAATACAACAATAAAACCAGTTTTGGAATGTACTAAAATGAATTGATATAATTCTTATTTGGTTTATAACATTTAATGTATAAGTGTTTCAGTTTTCACAGTACAAAATAATAGTTTCTAGAATTAGAAACGTTTTCTTAAAAATGTTGTAAGTATATATGTAATTTTTTTACTACTTTTAGTTTTAAATATTTTTTGTAAAATTTTTGTTAAAATTTAGTATATATTTTTTAACAAAATTTTTATAGATTCAATAAAAAATTTTCTTATTATTATTGCCAAAATACAATAAATAATTTAACTGTTTCAGATAACATATTTGCTTGAATTTCAGTACAAATACTAATAACTTGTGTTATTGTTTCAGTAAAATAATTGTTTGGAAATGTTGCGATTATTTATTAATGTTTTTCGTAAATAGTATATTATTTTAATAAGAAAAATCCTGAAATTTTTTCAATAAAGAATTTACGAATTTGAGTACTTGATTTTACGAATTTCGTGATAGGTCCTATTTTAGTAAAAAAATACTTGGCTTTATGAATTTTTTGTTTGATTTTGAATTCCATTTTTTTCTGTATACTTTGATTTTTAGAACATTTTTCGGTTATGTGAAATCTATGAGTTTTTAATATAATTTTCTAATTTTCCCTAAGTGAAATATAACTATCTTCTCAACTTGGATTTCTTAAGACATTTTTCATGAAAACTTTACAGTAATCTTTTGAGGTTTTGTGAAAACTTTGATTGTTAGATCATTTTACAAAATCTTGAAATTTACTAAACAATTGATTTTCTAGAAACCGTTTTCCAATTAGATAAAAAATTTTAAAATAAGAAATTTTACAAACCGCCCTATACTGTTGACTTGTTTGGAAAAGGTTTTGTGAAATCATTGATTTTTTAGGATATTTGTATGACTTGTCAACGATTTGATCTAGAAAGTCAATCTTTCTTGAGGTTTTGTGAAAACATTGATTTTGTAAGGCATTTTTCCAATTCTGGCATCGAAATGAAATATTTCACAAAATCGAGCAATTTCCTGAACAGTTGATTTTACAGAAACAGTCTTTCGATTAGTTAAAAATTCAAATCCAAAGATTTCATGAAAACTCTATAAAAAGAAGAAATATCTGCAATTCCTTATGAAATATGTCACTAAAACTTTACAGTAATGAATTTCTTGAAACAAAGATTTCATGAAAACTCTACAGTAATCTTCTTGTGGTTTTGTGAAAACTTTGATTTTTAGGACATTTTTCCACTTTTCTCAACGAAATGAAATATTTCGCAAAATTTTTAAATTTACTAAACATTTGATTTTCTAAAAACGGTTTTCCAATTAGTTAAAAATTAAAAAAATAAGAAATTTCACAAATTGCCCTATACGGTTGACTTGTTTGAGAAAGGTTTTGTGAAATCTTTAATTTTTTATGATATTTGCCTGATTTTGTCAACGATTTTATCTAGAAGTCAACCGAATGGTGAAATACTTCACAAAATATTGCAATTTACGAAACAGCTGCCTTTCTTGAAACAAAGATTTCATAAAAACTCTACGATAACCTTATTTGAGGTTTTGTAAAACTTTGATTTTTGGGACATTTTCGGTTTTGCCCAAAGTGAAATATTACCATCTTCTCAAAACCTCTAGAATACGACGAAAAATTATGTATTTGCTTAAGAAAATACGCAAAATTCCCTACAATCTTTTATTTCATGAACACAGTTTTTTGAAATCTATGATTTTTAGGATATTTTTCCAATTTTCCCAAAGTGAAATATTGCAAAATATCCAGAGGGTTTTGTGATAACATTGATTTCTTAGGGCATTTTTTATGAAAACTCTACAGTAATCTTTTGAGGTTTTGTGAAAACTTTGTATTTTAGGACATTTTTCCTTTTTCTCAAGAAAAGGAAATATTTCACAAAATCTTGAAATTTAGTAAACAATTAATTTTCTAGAAACGGCTTTCCAATTAGTTAAACATTTTAAAAATAAGAAATTTCACAAAATGCCCTTTACGGTTTACCTGTCTGAGAAGGGTTTTGTGAAATTTTTGATCTTTTAGGATATTTGTCTGATTTTGTCAGCTATTTTATCTAGAAGTCAACCGAATGGTGAAATATTTCTCAAAATATTGTAATTTACGAAACAGCTGAATTTCTTGAAACAAAGATTTCATGAAAACTCTACAGCAATCTTCTTGAGGTTTTGTAAATACTTTGATTTTTAGGACATTTTTTGGTTTTGTGAAATTGTAGTGGTGTGTCGTGTCAGCTGTTTGTTTAAATAAACAAACAGACAACATAAAGACAAAAAGGAACAGAGCGGCCAGATTGCTAGCGGCGCTGGTATGCCCGCGTATTGCGCGGCTATAGCTCGCCGAATGGGGTGGTTCTTGCCGGCAATCTGGACCACAAACACACACTAACACAAAAATTCATACCAGCATTTGGGGTATTATTAGAAAAGGGGCCAAAAGTAGTCCTGCATCTCCCTACGGTCATACCTATACACAATACGACCCTCCCTCTCGAGGATTCATCCTCGCCATGACGTCATCTTCCTCGACGTCCCAGCTCTTCCCTGCAAACATTTAGTCACCCTACTTACCGCCGATTATTAGAAATTTACCACATCATATTAATGATAACAAACTGAAATTTTCATTTAAACATTATAAAGGTTTCTGTTTATTATAAAAAAAAATTAACAATGTCTCATCGAAATTTAGAATTTGAGTTTTAGAAAAATTTTAAAATATTAGCAAATTTTTAATAATCCAACTTCAGATGATAATTATTAACAAATTAAGTTTTTAATAATTAGGCAAATTTAGGTTTTAGCAAATTTAGTTTTTAGTTTTAAGATTTTAATAAACTTTAGTTTTTAAGTTTTAACAAAATTTAGTTTTTTAAGTTTTAACAAAATTTAGTTTTTAAGTTTTAACAAGATTTAGTTTTTAAGTTTTAACAAAATTTAGTTTTTAGGATTTTAGCTTTTAGATTTTAAGATTTACTCAAATTTTTAGATTTTAAGTTTAATTTAAGTTTTAACATTTACTTCGAGTTTTTCTTTTTCTTCTTTTTTTTTTCTAATTTAAATTCCCCTTTCACTTCCAGGTTCGCAATAGACTGGACTAATCTCCCAAGGATCAATGGTTATTGACGACAGGTGGTGAACGTGCAGGTTTTCTGTCCGTCAGTATTAGTTTGTTCGGGTATTTCAGGTAAGTATTGAATAATATATTATAATAACCTTTTAAATAATTTGTTTTTTTTGTAGATACTGGTTTCCGGCAACCTATGAGTTCAAATCTACCGCGGGATTGTTCTTAACTAGGCCTGAGCTCAATCCTATCCTTACGCGCACGCCTGGTTCAATTTTAACCAGCGGACTGGCTTCGAGCGAACGAAAGGTATGCCTACAAACAAATATATAGCTTTTCTTTTTTTGGTTACTAAATTTTTTTTATTTTTTTAATATATAGAAATTATCTAAAAGGACTGGTTCTGTTCGTCCTGTCGTTCGGGTAAGAGGTACACTTATGTCGAAAACCTTAATACCTGGACACCATAGGACTGTTGGTGCGGATCTGCTAGAGTAGTCCCACGCTGGATGGAGCTGGCGATGGCGTGAGTCAGAGTTGCTGCTTTAGTATTATGTTTCTCGCTTTATTTAGCTTTAAGATTGATTTAATTTAGTTTAAAACTTTTATGAATAAAAAAAAGAATTATTTAATTTAAATGAAGATTTTTTTTCTCTGACGGCCACGGGCTCCACCTTCTTCTTGGGCAGGAAAAAATGAAAAGGCCGACATCTTACTTTTTTGGTAACGAGAAACCTCGGTTACCAATATGGTTCCCATCAATTTAACACCATTTCAGCCATTTATCTAAACCGTATAGTTTTTTTACATTATAGTTTTGTTTTTGTTTACATTTTCCAGCTGTCAGTTAGTTTGTACAGCCGCGTTGCCAACTTCTCTTTTCGTCTTCTTCTTTTTAAATTTTGCCCTACTACAGGGTGCACACGACAAACCGTACCATTCTGTAATCCATTTATGGATATAGAATGGGGTGGAAAAATTTGCGCCCTGAATTTTATGAACTTCCCTAATTTTAAAAATTTTCCGGAATTTTGGGCATTTTTTTATTCCTAACAAAAAATTTGCAATATGGCAACCCTTATTCCATTCACAAACAAAAGTGCGACTCTGTACCGCCGTTAAAACAGGTCGTCGGCGACGTACTCTGAACTTCACAGCTGTTTGAATGAAATGGAAGGGGAGGAGAGAAAATGCAAAAATACGCATTTATTAATATATTTCAATGGCGGTGGTAAGTATTTATTAATGAAATTTTTACTTTTGAATTTATTTTATTTATAAATTTTATTGCAAAATTTTAGCCAAAATATTAATTTAATTTTTTATATTTTCTTTTCAGGAAAAGACGGAAGATGCTGCAGATTCTGGTGGAAAATTGGTAAGTATAAATTATTTTAATTCATTCAAGGTTAACAAAAATTCTTAATACATTTTTTTTTGTTTGTTTCTTTCAGGAATGTGGCTACAGTTAGCTATTGGGTAGGTGCTGATGTAATTTCTGGAGTTGGACATGTGCAAGGTAAGTGAAAATGGATTTTAAGTGTAAAATTTAAAATAAAGTGTTTTAAAAATAAAAGCTAAAGTGTTATTATGGATTTTTGGAAACTACAGTGAGTGTGAAAAGTGTGTGTGAATAAAACTAAATAAAAGTGTTTTAAGTGAGTGTAATGTGTTATTGTGATAAAAAAAAATAAAATTTGGAAAATACAGTGAGTACAAAAAGTGCGCGGACGGACTATTCAAAAATAAAAAAACTTAAAAAAAAATTAATAAATTATTGCCGGTAACAATTTAAAATCTAAAAATTATTTTTCCAGAAATTACAGTGCGGAACAAAAGTGCTGTGTAAAACAAAATTAAAGTGAAAAATTAAAGAAGAAAAAAAAAAGAAATTAAGTGAAACTATTGTGTACAACGGATTTGTGTCTGTGAATAAAAATAAAAATGGAATATACAGTGTGCGATAAAAGTGAAATAAAAAAATAAAAGTGAAAATAAAATTAAACTATTGTGCGAATGAATTGTTGACGGGGAATAAAAAAAAATAAAACTAAAAACGGAATTTACAGTGACGATTAAAAGTGTACGGTGTTTTTAAAATAAAAATAATAGTGAATAAAAATGAAAGTGAAACTGAAACTAAAGTGATGATAAATTAAGCTGGTGTAAAACAAAAATAAAAGAATACAGTGAAAAACAAAAGTGTTGTGACACAATAAAAAAATTATTCTATGGTGTTAAGTGAATATTTTGACTGTGTGTGAAGAAACTGTGTTGTGTAAAATAAAACTAATTTTGGAAAATACAGTGGCGGATAAAAGTGTGAGTTTTTGAAACAAAACAAAGAAATAAAACTATTAAACTGGGCTATGGTGTTGTTAATTAATTGAAACTTAAAAATTTTTTTACAGTGGTGTGCAACACTTGTGTGACAGTGCAAATCGAAAATCTAAGAAAATTACTGAAATGAACTAAAATTTTAAAAACGGAGTGATTAATTAGAAATGACGTGAAAATGATAAAGTGAAAAAAATGTAAAAAGATAAAACTATGGCGAATAATTAGTAAAACGAATGGTGTTCACTAAAAGTGCTGTGAACTAAAAAGCTAATGAAAACTAAAAGTCTTAAAATAAAAGTGACAAATAAAAAAAAATTCACAAATAATAGTTAATTCAGATTTTTTTTTTGTAACTTATAGTTTTTTTTTTATTATATTTTTTTTATCCTTTTTCTATATTTTTTTATAATTTTTATAAAATTTTGAATTTTCATTTTCTCTGAATATTATTTCCTATTTCTAATGCTTTTCCTTATATATATTTTCTCTCTTTCCAGATTATTAATTCATTATGGGGAAACTAGAATAGAAGACATGGACTTCAATGAAGACTCAGGTAAGTCTTGTGTTAAAGAGCTAGGTGGGAAATGCAAGGACTAGATTCACCAAAGATTTGAGGATAAATCCTTCGATCTATGGCGAGAAATACCCCTTGACATTTCCAAACAGTAATATAAAAACAAAATTAATTTACTAGTATAAGTGCTGTTGAGATTTGAAAAAGCCCTAAAGAAGCATTATACAAGAGAAATGTTCTCCGACAAATTCATTATTATTTCTTTTGGAATTTTTCTTTTCTCAACTAAAAGGGTATATATTAATAATATTTTGTTTCATACAGGTTCTGTGGGAATTCAAATGCCTCGTGAAGAACGAACCCTATGATGCCAACTCAAAAGAATTCAGTGGAATTGGCAAGTATTATAAAATAATATCGAAAATTTAAATTTAAAAATTATTTGAATCTTAACTAAAGTCTTCCGAACTTTTCTTCAGGTAGCAACAACTACAACAACAACAATAGAGAGGCTAAATTGAGAGCAGATGATGAAGCAGATAATCCGGGTGAGTGAATATTTAGAATCGTAGATTAGATTAGAAAATATATTCTGTTGACTGGACAGCTAGTTTAAGGTAGTTTACGTCGGACTCCATCGGAACCATATCTTTTATAATTTAGTGCAGAATTCGGTAGTAATAACAAAATAAAGTTTAGAAAAACTATGAAACTAGGTCCTAAACTACTTGTTATTATTACTGAATTCAAATGAATTGTGTTTAGTATAGTTACTGATTATATTCTGGACAAAACTGACGATTCTGTACTACCAATCATTTATATCTCAGCCAGTGACAATCTGCTTACGGAATGAACAACTACATGTTGGTCTTCCAATATGTATTGTCCCAATCGTTACCTTTGGTATCGGCTCGCTGTAAGATCGGACTCAGAATTGCGTCATTGCCCTAGGTGACTAATAACCCTTACGCCTTGAATGGCACGGTACCGGAAGGCTTTGATGGGGTTGCACCTTCTAATAGGGTAATGACCGGTTACACATGTAATCAGCTAAGAAACGTTGGCCTTAAGTCGATCCAAACAAATAATTACTCATTCCAAAGAAGCTATGGATCTCACTGGACTACGATATAAATGAAAGTTATGTACAGATCTCAGTACTGCTCAGGACACAACAATAACTATACCAAACAGAAATTCACTGCAAATTAGAAAAAGAAAAATACAGATTACTATGAAGACTCAACAGAAGGTATTTAAAAAAAAAAAAAAAATAGATACCCATTTAGGCGCACTTTAGGTGACTAGTAGACGCTGTCAACCAGTAGATATTCAGGAAGAAATGTCAGGACTAGAACCACCAAAGATATTGAAGCTATTGCTTCAAATCTTTGGCGTGAAATACCCCTAACGATTTCCCCTGAAAATCTTCGACCTCATATAAACTGTTTCCGACTGGTCGGACGATTCGGCATTTTAGAAATTTTCGGGCGAGTTTGGCGTTGAAATTGTTTTTAAAATCGCTCTGCTGGAAGTACCGTCGGTAGACTTCTTGACCGGGTATGAATTTGACTGGACGACACCGCGTGTTATACGATTTTTCGTTGCTAGCGTAGGCCTTATGTAGATTTTCGCGAATTCTCTGCCGTATCAAATCCAATCTATCAGCATTCGGAATGACGTTAGTTTCGGGATCGTTTAAGATTCTCAGTTTTCGTGCCAACTGGTATACACTACCATGGCCAATCATGTTCATTCCGAATAAGGCGAAATAAGGCGTAACTCCTATCGACGACTGCACGGAAGACCTTAAGGAAAACTCAATTTCGGACAAATGCTTGTCCCATTCTGTATGGTCTTCCTGCAGATACGACCTTACGGCTGCTAAGATAGATTGGTTAACCCGCTCGGATGCATTAGCTTGCGGCGAGTGAGTTGCCGTTCTAACATGTCTGACACCGAAATTCTTTATCATATCCGCGAATTCTTTACTTACGAACTGCTTTCCATTGTCCGAAACGATTGTTTCCGGAGTTCCAAACTTATGGAAAACCTCTGTGATTAAAAATTTCACAACATTCTTGGTGCTGGCTTTAGGCAAGGCCTTCAAAAAAACGAACTTAGTCAAATGATCTAAGACGATGAAAATAAAAACGTTTCCGTTCTTCGACCGCGGGTACGGACCGAGAAAATCAATGAAAATTCTTTGGAACGGGCGTTCAGTTTGGATTTCGGCTCCCATCGGTGGTCTGAGCGTAGTATTCGCTGGCTTAGCTTCCTTGCAGGTTTGGCACATTCTTACGTAGTTTCTGACTTGGACATTTTGATTTGGCCAGTAAAAATATTCTTTTACTCTATAAAGAGTCTTCCCAACGCCTCCATGAGACGCCTGGGGGGAATCATGACATGCTTTTATAATGTCCTCTGTCAGTTCTAGCGGTACCCATAACTACCACGCAAAATCTTCATTCGTAGCTATACCGTCGTAAGACTTAGTACGTTTGTAAACAAAACCATCGACGACCTTTAAATCCGGCAATTGATCGGCATTTTTCTTGACCGTTTCTATCAGACTTAAAGAAACTGAAGTTAGGTCAATGAGCTTAGGTACGTTTACCGAGATTTCGTCCATATCATAGCGAGAGAGGGTATCGGGTACTACATTTTGCTTCCCCTGCCTGTGTTCAATCGTAAAATCGTACGATTGCAGATGTAGACTCCATCTAGCTAAACGACCTGTCAAATCTTTATGACTCATGAGCCACTTCAGACTACTATGGTCCGTAATGACGGTAAAAGGCATCAATTCTATGTAGGGCCTAAACTTCTTAATCGCCAAGACTACAGCTAAACATTCTCGTTCAGTTACAGAATAGTTTTTCTGCGCTGACGTTAGTTTGTGTGAAAAGTAGGCTATTGGGTGCTCTCCATCGGAATCATCCTTCTGGAAAAGCACTGCACCAATACCTACGTCAGACGCATCACACTGAACGAAGAAATGTTTGTTGAAGTCAGGATGATTAAGGAGTGGACTTGAAACTAGAGCTTCCTTGAGACGATCAAACGCGACCTTGGCTTCCTCCGAAAACTTGAATTGTTTACCCTTCTTCAGCGTTTCAAAGATTGGGGCTGCAATGGTAGCATAGTCTGGTATAAATTTCCTATACCAGCCTGTTGCTCCCATGAAGCTCCGCACCTGTCTTGCTGTCTTAGGGTAAGCAAAACGAGTAATGGTTTCTACTTTGGACGGATCAGGTTTCAGTTTGCCACCTCCAACTATGTATCCTAGATATCTTAACTCCTTAAAACAAAACTTAGACTTCGCCACATTGATGGTCAGACCTGCTTTTGCTAAACAGATAGATACACGTTTCAACAATTCCAGATGTGTTTCGAATTCTGGAGATACAATCAAAAGATCGTCCAGATAGACGAAAACCCTATCACGAAGTGCTGCGGGGATCACTTTATCCATTAAACGGCATAACCTTTGAGCCGCATTGCACAACCCAAAAGGCATGACCGTAAAATGGTAGAATGCGGCACCGTGAATGCGGTTTTCTCTTTACTGGACGATTCTAGTGGTATCTGCCAGAACGCGTCTTTTAGATCAACACTGGAGATGTATATCGTGTCTCCCAAACGACTGAGCAAACCTTCGATGTGCGGCAATGGATAGGCATCCTTGACTGTCAGTGCATTGAGCTTACGTGCGTCCAGGCACAGCCGGTTTTTCTCGCCCCTGCGGACCAGAGTAACTGGATGACTCCATGGACTTTCACTAAGCTCAATCACACCGAGGTCAAGCATCCTATCGAGCTCCGCGTACATCAACTTTTGCACTGCCGGGGAGACAGGATAGTGACGATCTTTAACTGGAATTGCATCTCGCGTATCTATCGTATGCATTTCCAAATTTGTTTTTCCTAAACCCTTTTTACTGTAGCAGGGGAACATCGATATGACAAAATCTAATCTTTGTCGCTGATCCGGGGTCAGCTTATGAGTCACGACATCTAGGGTACTATCTTCCTCTTCGCAGAGACTAACACCATTAGTCGTAAGACTCTCGAGACTGGCAAACATTTTAAAAACCTTCATAAAATCGACCCCCAAGAAGAGCTCTCGATTCAGAGTAGGCACTAAATAGAATGTGATATCATTTACCGCATCACGAAACCTAACTTCAGCCCTGACACGACCGACTACCGGATGATTGGTACCATCTGCTGTTTTTATAACACTACTAAATTCGTGAACCTCAAGACCGGCGTCATTAACGAACTTTAGACAATTCCTACCGAGACAAATTACCGTTGCCCCGCTATCAAGTAAACCGATTATATTTTGGCCGCCTATACTTAATCGCGTATACAGTCGTGAGTCTTCACCCTCGTAAAGTGAAGCCGACGAAATTTCATGACGTAGCCTTTTCCTCACTTTATAACGTTCTCGAGCTTTTCTAATTTTATTCGTCACTCGACCGAATATTCTACCTCTAGCTTCATTATACTCTTGAATCCGAATATGCAGGGGTTTGAGTTCTCGAAGCCGAGGCTCAGGTTTCAACTCAAACTCCGACCTATTCGGATTCTTTAATATTCTCAATTGTGGTTGTTGTTGTTGTTGTTGTTTTCCCTAACCTGTACTGGGCCTATACCTCGGTCGACCTCGCCTCCCCAGTTCGAGACGGGTTCCGGGACCTGTTTCCCTGACATTTTGGACATTTAGGGGCCACCACGTTATCTTTACCACACCGGAAGCAAAACTGTCTATTAATGGGCTCGGGACAGTCGACAAAACTATGACCGACGACCTTGCAATTCCAGCAGGTATAGTGACTTGTAGACCGAATACCATCAACCTCCAAATCTATCAGCGACAAATCCTCCTCCTCACAAACCAGTTCATTCACCCTAGGGGTAACATTAGCTCGCTGGTACAGTTGTCTTTGGTTAGCGATTAGATTCTCTGCCCGCCTCACCTCCCGACAAAACTCGGACAAAGTTTTAAGGCGAATCGAGAACATCATTTGAGCTAATGATGGTTTTAAATTCCCTCGCATGATTTCTACCAGTTGCTCCTCCGCATATGGGTGCTGCTGCTGGTTTCGGAGCTTTATGACCGCTATTGTAATAATCATCAAAAGCCTCTTGCGGTAACTGACGGCGATTGAGAATCTTCATTTGTATTTCGTGCTCTTGTTCGAAACGACGGTATTGTGCAAGCAGGGCTTTCTCCAACTCCTCCCAGGTATTAATGTGGACAATCTTCCGGTAATCCCAGTACCAGTCTAGAGCGGGGCCGTCTAGAAGGATATGGAAACTCCTCAGGATTTCATCATCAGAGCATCCGTAATCCCTCCTCAACGCTCCAACTCTAAAAATGAATTCTTGGACATTCATAGTTTTGCTGGTCCCATCAAATCTCACTCCCCATTTGGCTAATTTAAACTTATCCCAGGGCTCTTGAGGTCTTGGCATGGACATTGCCAAGTTGTAGTTTAGAGGCGGTGGCGGTTGCTGAGCGGGTGGCCCCGACCAAGTATCCTGTGGATACCCAGCCTGGGACGCACTTTGCCGTTGGAAATTGGCCTGTGGACCTTGCGGTGGCTGCGGCCCTAGTTGCTGTTGCTGACTGAAAGCGTGAGCTGACGGTTGGACGTACGGCAACTGGTTTTGTGGTGGCGGCTGGTTATGCGGTTGCGCTGGCAGTAGGTTCTGGGGGTTTCCCTGCGACCAAAGTTGCTGCGGCTGACTATTACACGCCGCCGGCTGCTGGATAAGCGGCAGAGGATTTTGCTGCTGAAGCAGCGACTGCTGCTGGTATTGTGTCTGTACTGGAGGCGGTTGGATGTTAGCCTCTACTATTCTCGGCGCTGCTGGACCCACGGGCACATAATTTGGAGCTGGAATCAGCGGTGGTGGCTGCTGATAAGTTGGCGGGCCAAGCGGCGTTGCTGGTTGACCATATCCCGATGGCCGTGCCTCCAAAGAGGTTCTGAGAGGCTGTGTAGTCGGCATTCCTTGGCCGATTGGGGACATCTCAGTAGGCACTGGAGCCGCATTACTCATTGACAGCGACAAAAACAGCTGCTTCATGTCATCTAATACTTTTTGTATTTTGTTGTCGACCTCCTTCATAAATTGAACTTGGCGCAAACCCACCGAAGCATCCACTATATTCTGGATGTCATTAACATGGATGGAATTCTCCATTCCTTGGCCAGCCATACTCTCTCTCACCTCTCTACGTATGTTCTGCGCTGTTTCGCTGATGAATGTCGGGGACACTACCGTCTGATTTGCCCCGTCAGAACTAATGGACAGATCATGGGATGTTTGGGCACTAATCAGTGGATTGGAGTCGCTGGTTGAAGTTGTAGCTGTGGTGTATTGGTTGTGGGAACGGTGGATGTCGTGATAGATGTGGTGGTTAAGGTGTCGATACCACAAGTGACACTGCTTCCAGTCGTGGCCATAGCGTTATCTTGCCCTATTAAACGACTTGCACGACGAGTCAACACCATTAAAAACAAATAAAATTAATGTAAAATTCACTATTGCAAAAAGGCTTGTATATATTTATATTAAAAAAAAGGTTCGTGGTACAGAATCTTTCGCAGCGTAGGTATAGAAGAAAATATAAAACTAAAAGATTTTCGACCTTTCACAAAAAATAAAAATGAAAATTAAAAAACTCAAATAACTTGAATGCTGGCGGCATTTTTCGGGTAAATAAAAGTTTGCAGGTAAGATTTCGTAATTTACATTGCTGATTTGTGTATAGATATGACCTAATTCTTTTTCCTATTCTGGTTTCAGGAGATGCAGAGTACTACTAACAACAACAAAAACACAAAAGGATGTACAAGAACTAATTGTCTTCCTACAGTACGGACTAACGAGGTGCAGCTTGATCAAGGTTACGTTCCTCTGGTATTCAAGGACTACCTTCCTAGACTTCCTGTAGAACTAAAACGTACGTATCTTTACGTTAAGAGCAATTAATTTTGGGCTATTGTAATCTAAAGGGATGTTGTAGCTATCCTTCCATCCAACTTGAGCATTTAGAGAATAAACTGTGTCTATTATCTCTAAGCCTCAAGTTGTTAGGAAAGGATAGCAACGAATGAATCCAGAATTCCGCGTGACCCTATTGTCCACACCAGATGTCGCAACGCGATCGGGACTCTTTAGTCCTCGAGACCGGGACTTACATCTGTGAGAACAATAGGTATCATGCGCAATTAGGGATTCATACCTATTGAAACTAAAAGGAAGAAAAAAATTTTAAAAATGTCAATACACTATACCGTCCGCCTACGTAGCTACAGCTAGGGACTCTTATTAACCTAACCGGCCTACGCAGACTTCAGGGAAATGATAGTTTCTATAAACTGGTCTATGGACCTACTTCGGGCCCCACGTTGGGCGCCATTTATGTAGTGGTGTGTTGTGTCAGCTGTTTGTTTAAATAAACAAACAGACAACATAAAGAACAAAAAGGGACAGAGTGGCCAGATTGCTAGCGGCGCTGGTATGCCCGCGTATTGCGCGGCTAAAGCTCGCCGGATGGGGTGGTTCTTGCCGGCAATCTGGACCACAAACACACACTAACACAAAAATTCATACCAGCATTTGGGGTATTATTTGAAAAAGGGGCCAAAAGTAGTCCTGCATCTCCCTACGGTCATACCTATACACAAATTATGACCCTCCCTCTCGAGGATTCATCCTCGCCATGACGTCATCTTCCTCGACGTCCCATACCTTCCCTGCAAACATTTATTCACCCTACTTACCGCCGATTATTAATAAAGTTAGCCGATCATATTAATGATAACAAAATTTTAAAATTTCATGTAAACATTATAAAAATTTTTGTTTATTTATAGTAAAGGATTTAACAAACTTGGCAAAGTTTAGTTTTTAGCGAATTTAGTTCTTTTTTTATATTCAGCAAAATTTAATTTTAAGATTTTAGCAAACTTTAGTTAACAAAATTTAGTTTTTAGTTTTAATTTTATCAAATTTAGTTTTTAGCAACTTTAGATTCTAGCAAATTTAGTTTTTAGTTTTAGTTTTTTTTAAGATTTTAACAAAATTTGGTTTTTAGTATTTTAGCGTTTAGATTTAAAGATTTAATCAAATTTTAGTTTTTAATTTTTAGCAAATTATAGTTTTTAAGTTTTAATGTTTCAAATTTCATTTAAGTTTTTAATTCATTTTGAGTTTTTTCTTCTTTTAATTCAAGATTTTCCCTTCTACTTTCAGGTTCCTCAACATGGACAGCTGGCAGGACTAACGCATATGGACTTTTGGTGCGAGCTGGTTGCAGGTGTGGTTTTCTGTCCGTCCGTTTTATAGTCTGTTCGGGTATTTCAGGTAAGTATCAAAAAATATATATTATAAGAACCTTTTAAATAATTTGTTTTTTTTTTTCTCTTTTTTTTTGTATATACTGGTTTCCGGCAACCTATGAGAACAAATCCACCGCGACACTATTCATAAGTAGGCCTGAGCTCAACCCTAACCTTACGCGCACGCCTGGTTCAATTTCAACCCGCGGACTGGCTTCGAGCAACTAACCGTAAGGTTTGCCTATAAACTAATATATAGCTGCTTTCTTTTTTTTTTTGTTTACTGAAAATTTTTTATTCCTTTTTTTTTTATATATAGAAATTATCTAAAAGGACTGACTGGTTCTGTTCGTCCTGTCGTTCGGGTAAGAGGTAAACTTACAAGGTCGAAAACCTTAATACCTGGGCACCACAGGACTGATGGTGCGGATCTGCTAAAGGAGTCCCTCGATGGATGGAGCTGGCGATGGCGTGGCTCAAAGTTGGCTAATTTAGCTTTATTTTTCTGTTTTATTTAGTTTTATGATGAATGTAATGTAATTTTAAGTTTTAATTTATTTTGTTTTAACTTTTATTTGTAGTTTAGTTTGAAACTTTTATGAATAAAAAAAAACAAGGAATTATTTAATTTAAATTAAAATTTTTGTTGTTGTTCTTGACAGCCACGGGCTCCACCTTCTTCTTGGGCAGGGAAAAATGAAAAGGACCGACATCTTACTTTTTAGGTAACGAGAAACCTCGGTTACCAATATGGTTCCCATCAATTTAACACCATTTCAGCCATTTATGTAAACCGTATAGTTTTTTTACATTATAGTTTTGTTTTTGTTTACATTTTCCAGCTGTCAGTTAGTTTGTACATCCGCGTTGCCAACTTCTCTTTCCGTCTTCTTCTTTTTAAATTTTGCCCTACTACAGGGTGCACACGACAAAAATTAAATTTGTAATGATATCAGAGATGGCACAGAGATGCTATGCGATCTGGCAACACTCCCCGGACTGCAGCCAACTTCAGGGGGCATTGCAACTACAGCTAGGCTAAGGATAAAAAATGCATTTCCGGCATTCTTAAATAAAACGTGGTGAAGAACATTACAATTCAGGTGTGGGGTACAACTTAAATATAGTGATTAAACTTTATAATTTGTACCACCTACAATCATCGAAAGTACTGAACTAAAATGGATTTGCGACCATCACGTCAGGTAATGATGTCTAGACTAATGACAGCCGGAGTTGATTACCCTGAGTCGGCCTCCCTGAGCCAACTTAGGGTACTATATGAAAGGGAGTTCAACACCAGAGATAACGTCACAACGGAGACAACCAACAATACCGATTCTGCAGAAACTAAAGATGGGGCTCTCGTATTGTTGGAGGCTGTTGCACACGAGGCAACAAATGCAAACACGGAAGCCGGCATTTTATTACACGCCACCGCGGTTGATAATGAGGCCACTGACGTCAATTATAATACTATTACAGACAACACCAATGCTACAAGAGCTCTATCTGCTGTCCCTGGTATGTTATTAGACACGCCTGCTGCTGAGAATTCAAACACTGCCGTACATACTGCCGCTGCCTCCACAGCCGCTGCCTTCACTGCCGCTGCCTTCACAGCCGCTGCCGCAGTAACAACACCTGATGTGCTCAACACTGCCGTAAAACCAAAAAGTGCCCTCGAAGAAGAGCTACAGAATCTTCAACTTAGAATGGAAATCCTAAAGTTACAGCAAGAAATTAAAGCACTCGAGGCTAACGAACGCTGCGAATCATACACTCGCCGCATAGACCTATCCGAGCTGGACGTCGCAGTACCGCCGTTTAGTGGCGACGACCACTACGATGTAACAAAGTGGTTTGACCAGTTTGAGGATTACACTGAGATGTGCAAATACACAGAAAAAGAGAAGTGTGTAGGACTCCGTCGCAGACTTGAGGGCACTGCAAAGAAACACGCTGCAAATTTGCGTCTGATGGAATACACTCAGATTAAGGACTTCAAAATTGGAACCAAATCCAAAACAAGCGAAAACAAATTCCGTAAGTCAAAATCGTTTTGCACTGCTTGATAACCAAGAAAGTGAAAAAGTACCATCCATGACTTTAAAAGACCAAACACCACCTCCCCTCTATTTGCGCGAACCTACCACCAATCTATTGGTAAATAAGTTGTCCCAACTTGTAGGCAAAGAAAATTTCCATGTAGTCTCTCTACGGAAAGGAAATATTCAGGAAACAAAAATACAGACTTATTCAGAAAAGTCTTTTAGAACAATAGTTGATAGTTTTGATTCTGAGAAAAGAAATTATTACACGTATCAACTAAAAAGTGCAAAGGGTTTGACAGTAGTTATCAAAGGTGTAGACAGCTCTGTACCAACTGATGACATTAAAAAGGCGCTAGAGTCTGAAGGTTATGAAGTGAAGTCCATTCACAATATATTTAACAAGGACAAAATTCCCCAACCAATGTTTAGAGTTGAAATTACTTTTAACTCTTCACAATTGAAAAAAAAGGGTGATACTCATCCAATATACAGTTTAAGATATCTTCTCAATCGCAAAATAACTGTAGAGGAACCCATTAAGCGCAGAGGTCCTCCTCAATGCCTAAATTGCCAAGAGTTCGGTCACACCAGAACTTTCTGCAAATTACCATCTGTTTGTGTGAGATGCGGAGACATCCATAAGAGTCAAGATTGTCCTTACCCAAAAACAGATAACAATAAAAGAAAATGCAGTAACTGTGGTCAAAATCACACTGCTAACTATCGCGGATGTCCAGTATATCTACACATCCAACAATCAAATAAGGCCAGAAGACCTTTATATGCTCAATATAAAGCTTCTAACTTCCCAAGCCTTCCTAATACTTCTAGTGCTCAATATAGAAGTATCACAAATAAAAGCAATCAGAATAAATCGTATGCCCATACGACAAAAGAGGGTTCCGTTACCCAAATGAATGCAAATCAAACTTCTAGTGCCCAATATAGAAGTCTTACAAATAAGAATAATGAGAATTTGCAATCAAACAATGAAAATAATGCCCCATTATTTTCATATGCACATGCATTAAAAGAGGGTGTGCCTGCACCCGAAACAAATTCTCAAAGCTCTATTGAGAATCTAATTCAAACCATGAACAGTTTCATGGCAAATATGCAAAATATGTTTCAACAATTAATGCAGAATCAAAGCATGCTCATGCAGATCCTGCTAAATAAAAAATGAATTCTCTAAGAATTTGTTTTTGGAATGCTAACGGCCTTAGCCAACACAAGAATGAAGTAGAACAATTCCTGCTACTTCAGGAAATTGACGTACTACTCGTCTCTGAAACACACTTTACCCTAAAGAATTGTTTCAGAATTAATGGATACTACACTTACGATACAAAACATCCAAGTGGCAGAGCCTGTGGTGGAACAGCCATTTTAGTGAGAAAAAATATTAGACATTTCCCAATGCCAGAATACAAAAAGGACCATATCCAGGCCACCTCTATAAATATACCTGATAGTCGAGTTACAATATCTTCAATATATTGTCCTCCTAGGTATAATGTTAATCGAGAGCAGTTTCTCGAATACTTTAAAACTCTTGGCCCAAGATTCATAGCAGCTGGTGATTATAACGCAAAACATACATTTTGGGGCTCTCGCCTCATTACTCCCAAAGGCAATTGCAGACAATTGCTAGAAGCAATATCGTACAACAGACTAGATGCCATATCTAGTGGCCAACCTACCTATTGGCCTACCTCAATAAGATTCCCGATCTAATTGACTTTGCTGTAATCAAAAATATAAAAGAGAATTTATTTCAGTGATCCCTTCATTGGACCTCTCGTCAGACCACTCGCCTACAATTTTAACGTTATTAGAAACCCCAAATAAATTGGAAAACTACTGTTCTTGTTTCCCTAACAAGAAAACGAACTGGTTAAAGTATAAAATGTATGTTAGCTCACACCTGCCACAAAACATTTCATTGAAGAATGACCATGAAATACAATTCGCTGTCGATATATTTACGGATATCTTACAAGATGCTGTCAAAGTGTCTACACCCCCAGTCACCTTGGGAGACTTCAAAAAATCGAAATGTCCTAGGAACATTGAGTCTCTTATTAAAGAAAAGAGAACACTCAGAATGGCAACAATCACGATCTCCAAACATAAAGGTTAAACTTAATCAGTGCCAAAGAAGACTTCACATCGCTTTAAAGGATAATAAGGAATCTAATCTGAGAAATTATCTCAAAAACTTAGACCCTACTAAGAAAACAGAATATAGTCTCTGGAAAGCTGTTAAAAATATGCAGTGCCCTATTGCATATGAGTCACCTATACGCCTTCAGAATGGTCAATGGGCAAGAAATACGTCAGAAAAAATTGAAGCATTCGCCAATCACTTGGAGAATGTGTTTACTCAAAATGATACAGATTCTTCTATTAGTGCTAACATTATAAATAATGTGGTTCCACACCCAATAAAATTCCGGTTCTCTACCGTGAAGATGACAATCAAAGGTCTAAAGGCAGGAAAATCACCTGGTATAGATAAAATTACTACCACGATGATAAGTAACCTGCCCAATTCAGCACTGAGAATTATTTTGTTCATCTTTAACTCGATGCTACGTATTGGATACTTCCCTAACTCATGGAAAGTATCCGAGATTGTTATGATACCAAAACCGGGTAAAGATGTCACTCAAGTGACATCATACCGTCCCATTAGCCTGTTGTCTTTATTCTCAAAACTTTTTGAAAAGTTATTGCTTGAAAGCCTTTTAGTACACTTTAACGATAATTGCATTATTCCTGGCCATCAGTTTGGTTTCAGAAGAAAGCACAGCACTATCGAACAGGTACATCGAATAACAACTCTTATTCGGAAGGCCTTCGAGAGCAAGCAATATTGCTCTGCATTATTCATAGATATTTCTCAAGCTTTTGATAAAGTCTGGCACGATGGACTAATACACAAAATTATCACATTACTACCTGCGAATGTTCACAAACTGCTTAAAAATTACATATATGAAAGATCTTTTCAAATCAGATCTAAAGATGTGATCTCTTCACGTCGAAAAATATCTGCTGGAGTACCCCAGGGGAGTATTCTAGGTCCGCTCCTATATATTTTATATACTGCAGATATGCCAACGAGCGCACTGACTCACACATCTACATTTGCGGATGATACCGCTTTTGTAAGCATGCATGCAAACCCTTCAATAGCTTCTGAACAACTCCAGTTTCACATCGGCGAATTGGAAAAATGGCTGGACAAATGGAAAATAAAAGTCAATGCTGCAAAATGTACTCACGTTACATTTACTTTAAGAAGGGAAAATTGTCCTCCCGTGCAGATAAACAATATAAAAATTCCTGAACAAAGCCATGTGAGATATCTTGGTATCCACCTTGATCGCCGCTTAACATGGACTCACCACATTGAAGCCAAGGTTACACAAATAAAATTAAAGTCAGCTCAATTGTACTGGCTAATTGGACCACGGTCTGCTCTAGACTTGGAGTACAAAGTGCTTTTGTACAAAACAGTTATAAAACCGATATGGCTATACGGCATTCAACTGTGGGGAACAGCCTCCTCATCTAATGTTGAAAAATTACAAAGAAAGCAGTCAGCACTGTTAAGGTCAATAACAGGTGCCCCGTGGTACATTCGCAATAGTAATATTCATAGGGATCTCAATGTCCCCATAATAAGCGAGGAGATCAAACTCTCTTGTTTAACCTACCTGTCGAAACTAATGGATCACCCAAATCCCCTTGCCAGGGAGTTGCTGTCATTTGAGGGTCATAGACGACTGAGAAGAACGGAAACATTGGATTTTGCCAGATAATCAAATTATCGAGAACTTTTGTTGGAATTGCAGTGGCAATAACGACGTTAGTTATAGTTTAGGTTAAGATTTCAATACTTATTGTAAATTTCTATGTAAGAAAGATTCAATAAATAATAACTAAAATGAAAAAAAAAAAAAAAAAAAAGATTAAGTCAAGCTTGATGAAAATGTTCAAACGCAGTGTGTCTCGCCAGGATGTGTACCGACAGCTACGGGCACGAACGTTGAAACCAAACGAATCATGCCTTAGCTACTTGGTTACGATGCAATCAATAGCCGCACAATATAGAGGAAAGAGAGCTTGTCGACATTATAGTGGATGGAATACCCGATGACACTTTAGCCACCACATTCCTGTACAGTGCTGATACCATTGACGAACTGGTCAAGCGAATGGACCAGTATGAACAGCGGCGCTATTTAATGCGCCCAAAAACAACAAAAGCTGCCAATACTAGTACAGCCAACAAACTGAAGTCAACTGAAGCCAGTGTAGGTGTGGCCGTTAAAGCAACAGACGCAGAAGTACGCTGTTTTAATTGCTCTCAATTTGGTCACTATCAGGACCGCTGCCCAAAACCAAAACGACCTGCAAACTCGTGCTTCATATGTGCAGAGGTGGGTCATTTTCATCAAAACTGCCCCCGAAAGAAGAAGAATGCCGCTGCAATAGTGGGAGAAGCTGACGAACGTGTGGACGCCTATCAAATGGTAAGTGTTGCCTTTTTTAACAAAAATAAGCGCACTGTAGCAAAAAATATTTATTCTCTATTCGATACTGGTAGCCATATTAGTTGTATAAAAAAATCCATAATCCCGTTCTTGATTAAAGAAAAAAAAAAGTGACTTCATATCGCGGTGTGGGTAACTATAAATTAAGTATGTTGGGCACTGTTAAATGTGAGATCAGTTTTCGAAATATTAAAGTAATACATGTTTTCTTTATTTTGCCAGATGAAGAATCTGTGGTGCCACTGCTGATAGGACGGGATTTATTAAATAAAATGAAAATTAATCTATGTCAAGAAAAAAATGTTTTTGTTAACTACCATAAAAATACTTTATTGAAAATGAATTTTCAATTTTCAAAAATTAAATGAGAATATTATCAGTGCGCTTATGTTTCTTAAAATATATAGAGATCCGAAGAGTGTAGTTATGGTTCCAGCCGCTGTTAGTAGTAATAATATTACAGATAATGTACCTATAAAGAGATTTGATGAAAATGAAAATGTTTGTAAAACTAGTAGGATACTGAAAGAAATTAATAATATGAACTCTCTAATGACCATTAACGCAGTTGTTTCCGAGGTGAAAGGTCCTGTAGATGATGACGTGTCTTTATTGAATTGTGTTGAAGAAAATGAAGGTTGTGAAGAGTTAATGCAATTAATTTGTACGGTTGAGACAGATATTGAAATTGACGTGAATGATAAGCTAAATCGGACAGATGCTTTGACGCTTAGATCGCTTATTAAGGAAAATTATTTTGACATTTCGGATAAAACTCATATACCAACGGATTACAGTATGAAAATTAGACTAACTAACGATGTGCCTGTGTATAGCGGCCCAAGGCGCCTTTCGTATCGTGAACGCAGTGAGGTGAAACTTAAACTCGAAGAACTTTTACGTAAAGGGATAATTCGTCCTAGTGAATCCCCATATGCTTCGCCAATTGTGTTAGTAAAAAAAAAGAGTGGTGACTTAAGAATGTGTGTGGACTTCAGGGCTTTGAATCGAATTACATTGAAAGACAACTACCCGCTGCCGATTATAGAAGACTGTCTAGACTATCTAGGAAACAAGAAATTTTTTTCTACATTGGATCTGGAGAACAGCTTTCACCAGGTACCAATGCATCAAGAGTCGATTAAATATACAGCGTTTGTTACACCGATGGGCCAATTCGAATACTGTTACATGCCATTTGGCCTGAAAAATTCGGCGTCTGTATTTCAGCGTTTTATTAACAGGGTCCTTAGAGAGTTTATTGAATCGGGAAAGATTGTAGTTTACTTAGATGACATTAGCATTGCAACTGAAACATTCAAGGAGCACTTAGATATTCTTAGGGATGTGTTACGTACTTTAAGGGACGCCGGATTGAAACTTAACATGAAGAAAAGTAAATTTGCATACGATGAACTAGATTATCTAGGCTACCGAGTGAATGAAAATGGCATACGACCGAACAATGAACATATTAGGACAATTAAGGAATATCCGATGCCTACGGATTTTGAGGAACTGCAGAGATGTTTAGGACTGTTTTCGTACTTTAGACGTTTTGTCCCGGAATTTTCAAGAATAGCAAGACCTTTAACCAACTTAAGAAATAAATCATTTAATGGGACAGTCGAATGCACGGAAGCTTTTCAAATTCTGAAAGAAAAATTACTGAATTCACCCATTCTTGCAGTGTATAATCCACTACATGAGACAGAGCTACATACTGACGCAAGTACAAAAGGTTATGGTTCAGTTTTAATGCAGAAACAGAGAGACGGAAAATTCCATCCAATAGCTTATTATTCAAAATGCACTTCACCCGCAGAGTCGAAGTACCATAGCTTTGAACTGGAGACACTCGCGATAATATACGCTTTGAGAAGATTTCGTATATACTTAGAGGGAATTTCTTTTACAATAGTCACAGACTGCAATTCACTAGCACTTACGTTAAGCAAGAGATTGATAAACCCTAGAATAGCACGTTGGGCACTAGAACTGGAGGACTTTGAGTATAAGGTCAGACATCGGAAAGGAGAACTGATGGCTCATGTGGACGCATTGAGTCGTACACCCTGTGTGGCAGCTATTGAACAAAACGATATAGATGTGAATATACAGATTACCCAATCAAGGGACAGTAAAATTAAAGACATACGGGATAAATTAGAAAAAGGAGACCTAGAAGGATATATATTAGATAACGGTTTGGTTTTTCGTCGTGGTATACGGGGACATAGACAATTATATGTACCATCTGAGTTGGAGGAGAACATCATGAGATTAATTCACGAGAAATATGGGCACATAGGTATAGACAAGTGTATGAATGAGATCCAGAAACACTATTGGTTTATGAATATGAGGGAGAAACTTAATAAATTCATTAGAAACTGTTTAAAATGCATATACTACTCGACATCACCTAGTAAGAATGAAAGAAACCTATACAATATCGAGAAAACACCTATCCCGTTCGATACACTACATATTGATCACTTTGGTCCGCTGCCATCAATAAATTCAAAAAGAAAACATATTTTAGTGGTGATAGATGCTTTTACAACATTTGTAAAATTGTATGCAGTTAACTCGCCAGGGACAAAAGAGGCCTGTTGTGCACTACAGAAATACTTCGAATATTATAGCCGACCAAGACGAATAATAAGTGATAGAGGAACATGCTTTACATCAAATGAATTTGAACGGTTTATTACTGAACATAATATTACACATGTGAAGATTTCGGTAGGATCCCCACAGTCAAATGGTCAGGTAGAGAGGGTAAATCGCGATATAAGGGCGATGTTAGCTAAGATGACCGAACCCATTGAACACTCTGATTGGGTGAATAAATTATCTCGGGTGGAATTTGCCATTAATAATACTGTTCACTGCACTACGAAGCAATCACCCAGTAGGATGTTATTCGGGACTGAACAGAGAGGTGAGATTATAGATGAGCTAACTGAATATCTTCAAGTAACTTACAACAACGAGAGCACAGATGTAAATTCTATAAGGAAAACGGCCTCCGAGACTATCGGTAAATCTCAAACGTACAACTTAAATTATTTTAACAAACATCACAAACAAGCGAAAATTTTTAAAGAAGGAGACTATGTAGTACTCAAAAACGTTGACACAACTGTCGGGGTAAATAAGAAATTTTTACCGAAGTATCGTGGACCATATATTATTCGGAAACAACTGGGTAATGATCGATATGAAATTTCAGATGTAGAAAATTGTCAAATTACTCAGATGCCATATGTAGGAATTGTAGATGCTAGCAGACTAAAACAGTGGTTGGAACCAATACATGAATTAAATGAGACTTCATCGGACTCTGAAGGCAACACTTCCGAGTACCAAAATTATGAATTTTTAGAGGAGGAGATTTAAACTTATTGTAAACATTATACTATAATTATAAGTGACAATCGGGGTCAATTGTGTTGCCAGGTCGGCCGAGATTGTAATGATATCAGAGATGGCACTGCAGCCAACTTCAGGGGACATTGCAACTACAGCTAGGCTAAGGATAAAAAATGCATTTCCGGCATTCTTAAATAAAACGTGGTAAAGAACATTACAAATTAAAATTTTGCAATAAAATTTATAAATAAAATAAATTCTAAAGTAAAAATTTCATTAATAAATACTTACCACCACCATTGAAATATATTAATTAATGCGTATTTTTGCATTTTCTCTCCTCCCCTTCCATTTCATTCAAACAGCTGTGAAGTTCAGAGTACGTCGCCGACGACCTGTTTTAACGGCGGTACAGAGTCGCACTTTTGTTTGTGAATGGAATAAGGGTTGCCATATTGCAAATTTTTTGTTAGGAATAAAAAAAAATGCCCAAAATTCCAGAAAATTTTTAAAATTAGGGAAGTTCATAAAATTCAGGGCGCAAATTTTTCCACCCCATTCTATATCCATAAATGGATTACAGAATGGTACGGTTTGTCGTGTGCACCCTGCAGTAGGGCAAAATTTAAAAAGAAGAAGACGAAAAGAGAAGTTGGCAACGCGGCTGTGCAAACTATCTGACAGCTGGAAAATGTATACAGAAACAAAACTATAATGTAAAAAAACTATACGGTTTAGCCAAATGGCTGAAATGGTGTTAAATTGATGGGAACCATATTGGTAACCGAGGTTTCTCGTTACCAAAAAAGTAAGATGTCGGTCTTTTTCATTTTTCCCTGCCCAAGAAGAAGGTGGAGCCCGTGGCTGTCAACTTAAAGGAAACGCACCCAATTTCAATTTAAATTAAATAATTTTTATTTTATTTAATATACTTAAAAATTTTAAAGTTTACAATTTTAAACTAAATAAAGTTGAACTTAAAACTAAAGGAAATTAAACTTGAAACTAAACAATACAGAAATTTGAAACTAAGCCAACAGCAAATAAGCCACGCCATCGCCAGCTCCATCCATCGTGGGACTCTTTTGGCAGACCAGCACCAGCAATCCTGTGGTGCTCAGGTATCAGGTTTTCGACCGTAGTACTTACCATTCACCCGGACGACCAAACGAACAGGACTTCTAAATACTACTTTTAAATAATTTCCTAGAAAATAAAATATAGAAAAAGATATATAAACAAATATATATATAGAAGTAGGCTTACCTGTCGTTTTTTTTTATTCGTCGTCATCCCGTTTGTGATTAAGCCAAACGTGCGCGATTAGGTTTGAGCTCAGGCCAAATATTAATTAAGAAAAAACGCGATAAGTTTGAATTTAGGTTGCCTAGAAATATATACATATATTTGCTAAATAGTGGTCCTTAAAATTATTTAAAAGGTTTTCCAAAATATTTTTTTTTTACTTACAGTGAATACTCTTACGGACTGAAATACGGACGGACCGAAAACCCATTCCTGCAACCAATCAGCTCGCAAGAATCCTGTCACTCACAGCAGCCAGCCAGTAATCGAGGTTGAGGGACCTAAAAATAAAAGGGAAAACTTAAATAAAAGAAAAAAAAAAGACGTAGAATAACTTGAAACTTAAATTAAACTTAAAGCTAAAAACTTAAAAATAAATTTTGTTTAACGTAAAACTAAAATTTGCTTAAAAGTAAAACTAATTTTACTACAACTAAATTTGTTAAAACTAAATTTTGTTAAAATTTAAACTAATTTTTTTTTGTACTTAAAATTAAAATTTTGGTTAATATCTAAAAAAAAAAACTAATTGTTAAAACTTAAAGTTAAATTTGGCTAAAATTTAAAAATTTAAATTTGATTAAAAACTTAAAACTAAATTTTGCTCTAAAACTAAAACTTGCTAAAAACTTTAAACTTATAAATAAAACATTACTTTTGTTAAATTTTTTTGTTAATAAACAAGTTTTTATAATGTTCAAATGAAATTTTAAAAATTGTATCATTAATATGATGTGGTAAATTTCTAATAATCGGCGGTAAGTAGGGTGACTAAATGTTTGCAGGGAAGGTCAGGGACGTCGAGGAAGTGGACGTCAAGGCGAGGATGAATCCTCGAGAGGGAGGGCCGTATTGTGTATAGGTATGACCGTAGGGAGATGTAGGACTACTTTTGGCCCCTTTTTCTAATAATACCCCAAATGCTGGTATGAATTTTTGTGTTAGTGTGTGTTTGTGGTCCAGATTGCCGGCAAGAACCACCCCATCCGGCGATCTTTAGCCGCGCAATACGCGGGCATACCAGCGCCGCTAGCAATCTGGCCGCTCTGTCCCTTTTTGTCTTTATGTTGTCTGTTTGTTTATTTAAACAAACAGCTGACACAACACACCACTACATAGACTTAGCTTCAAAAAACCTTTCAAATGATACCACATACTATAATGGACAACACTTAACCGAAAATATTTTGCGTAACATCATATTACATAACAGCGAATATTATGAGGCACCATTTTTTGTGAGTCGGTCCAATATACATATATTACTTTTTTTAAATTAGTTGTTAAATCAATTATTTTTTCTACTATTTTAATATCAATTATTTCAATAAAAACTATAAAATTTCATTTTATTTAGATTTATTTTTATAGATTTTATTTTGGTGAGTATACAAATAGAAGAAGAGAAAACTCATCTTCTAGAAGATAAGATATGAACACTTCTAGATGATACCAAGTAGTCACTTCAAGAAGTGACTTCCTAGTTACATCTAGAAGATTCTTTGGCAATACCTTACTTCCAAGAGTCATCTAGAAGTTTCTTCTGCGGGTCTTCCAGAAGTATCTTCCACGTTACTCTTAGACGTTCCCCAGCTCGCCATCAGTTCTTCCCGACTGGTGACAAGAATTCTCCCTTCAAACATTTAGAAGACAAAACCATTGCGCATCATCCCAGACGCCACGTCAGAAACACTTCTGGACGATTGTCAGACGAGAACGCACATTTTACAAAAACAAAATACATTGATTTCGAATTTTCATCTTCTAGAAATATACTTTTAAGTTACTTCCGGATGATAGTTAGAAGAGTGCATCCATTTTGCTTAAACAAAAAACCATGACTGTTGAATTTTTTTATCTGGAAGTATATGTTTTAGTGACTTCTGTGTGAGAGTTGGGTGAGAACACACATTTTACAATAACAAAATACATTGTTTCCTAATTTGTATCTTCTTGATTTGTATGTTTATGTCACTTCTGGAAGACAGTTTGAAGAGTGTTCACATTAATGTTGTATTTTATTCATCTGGAAGTGTGGATGGTAGTCACTTCTAGACGATTGTCAGACGAGAGCGCACATTTTACAAAAACAAAATACATTGATTTCTAATTTTCGCCGTCTGGAAGTATACTTTTAGGTTACTTCCGGATGATAGTAAGAAGAGTACAAAAACAAAAAAATATAAATACTCCATTTTTAGCCAGAACGCGAAAAAAATAAAAATAAATAATGCAGAAATTTTGCTAAGTTCAGTGATGTTTTGTGTTTTGTCCAGTCATGTTCAGTTTTAATTATTCATTGTAAAACTTAAATGAGTTATTGAATAATATTCATAATATTCATAGAAAAATAGTGTAATTAATATATTGTGAATCTTAAGTAATAAAAAACAATATGATAGTGTTGTGTTAAAAGTCAACTGTTAATAAACATTTAAGAAGGTTTTGTTAATTGGTGAAGTTTATTAAATATATACCAAAAAGTAATTATCTTCAAGGATTATATAAATAAAATTAAAAAGTAAGTTGTCATATTTTACATTAAAATACTATTTTAGGAATAAGTTAACAACTCTAAACGGCTTCCATTTCCATAATTTTTAAACGAAGTTCTAATATGTTTAACCTATTTAGATTTATTTGAGTTAAATCTTAACTTTCAATATTTTTTAAACTATTTGCGCGTTTAGGTCCTCTTTCTAGATTACGTATGATCACTTTGAGCTAAAATTTTATTTGTATTTCATTATCGTAACAAAAAAAAAAATACATTAAAATTTTACTTAAGTATTTAAAGGCTAGCTGGAATCATTATATTCAAATTAATACTACTGTTTTATACATACATAAATTATTTTTTGACTTGGGTCACTCGACACGAAATTGCCTATATAAGATATTTAATATTAAAATCAGATATTTTTAAAACCACCTTTTTTAAATAAATACAATTCTATTAATTTTCATATAGCTTTGGATTTAATTATTTTAATTATAGGTACTTTTTTAGTTATTAACACCAGGTCTTTCTATGACCTTTATATGATACTAATATTATTAATATTGAACATGCCATTCCCAATATATTGAACCTAAGTAGACAGTTTTTGAACGTGTATAACTCCTTAATTAGAAGAAAGCAAACAAAAAATAGTATCGCAGTATTAGTGTCAAAAGCAATATCCTGTTTAGGGTCGTTAAGGTGTTTCTATCGTTAGTGATTGTAAATAATTTTAAAAATAATCCATGACTTAGTAATTTCAGATCTTTATAGACGGTTTAGTTTCAAGTTATTTAAAAAATGTTCACGAAAGGTAATGTTTTTACTGATTCAAAACAATAAATAAATTAATTAATTAATTTTTAATTATTTTATTTTTTTTAGAAAGCAGTAGCTAATATTGTACCCCCTATTAAAATACTTCTAACTGAATTAAAATATAAAAAAGGGATCTGGTAAGTTATATATGTCTTATTTCATCACGCGGTTCCATTAAAAATGTCGATTATTTGCAGAAAATGTAAAAAATGGATCTGACCGTTTAAACTTTGGTGGGAAATATATTGATCATAAGAGAATCCTATTTTTATTGCTTCCTAAAGTGTAACAGGTAATTTCAACAAATACAAAAGTACTTATGTACATATATTCAATATTAATTATAACATTATTTTTGTTTATTTCATTGAAGGATTAATGTGTTCCAAAATATAACTCTTACAATTTGATGGATTGATCATAAAATTTATGAAGAACTACAAAAATATTTTAGAGTCCAACGTTTTACAATTCCTGAAAATTATCTTATTATAAGGTAATAATTCTAAATTTTTGATACATATGTACATTAGACCGGCTCACTCTGTATGGAAAGCAAAAACGTGTTTTTGTTACCCCTCTCAAAATTCCCAAAATATTTTAAGTCTAGCGATGACCGTTCGTGAGCTGGACCAAATCAATAAAAGGTATTTTGGAATTATTTTTTTTTTAATTTTTGTTTGTTTTGCAACAAAATATCCAATACGGGGTATCGTTTTAAAGGTATTTTAAAGCCGCGTCCTATGATGTATTAATCATAAATAACCGTCTGTTTATAATTGTCATATTCCAAAATATTTAAAATGTTAGGTTTTTCACTAAGAAAAAATAAAATGTATGTACAATTTTGCGCACCACTAGACTTCAAAAAACCTTTCAAATGATACCACATACTGTATATATTGATTAAGAACTGCTGTATAATTTAAAACAAAATAACTAAAAAGGGACTTTTTTGTAACCGGTTCAGCTCACGAACGGCCATCGATAGAAATATTTTGGGAACCATTATAAAACATAACAAAGATTTTTTGAAGCTGGGTAAAATATTGAATTTAACATGAAGAATCATCATATTACATAACAGCGAATATTTTGAGGGGGGTAACTCAAGCACCATTTTTTGTGAGCCCGTCTAATGTACATATATTACTTTTTTTAGATTAGTTGTTAAATCAATTATTTTTTCTACTATTTTAATTTCAATTATTTCAATAAAAACTATAAAATTTCATTTTATTTAGATTTATTTTTATAGATTTTATTTTGGTGAGTATACAAATAGAAGAAGAGAAAACTCATCTTCTAGAAGACGAGAATACTCATCCTCTAGAAGACGAGAATACTCATCTTCTAGAAGAAGAGAAAACTCATCTACTAGAAGATAAGATAGGAACACTTCTAGATGATACTAGGTAGTCACTTCAAGAAGTGACTTCCTAGTCACATCTAGAAGAGTCTTTGGCAATACCTTACTTCCAAGAGTCACCTAGAAGTTTCTTCTGCGGGTCTTCCAGAAGTATCTTCCACGTTACTCTTAGACGTTCCCCAGCTCGGCATCAGTTCTTCCCGACTGGTGACAAGAATTCTTATACTTCCGCAACATCGCTGGCGAGCTTTTAACACGTTTGGAAGTTTCATACGGGTAACTTCCGCAATAGAAAATGTTTGTAGGGCTTATACTTCCGCAACATCACTGGCGAGCTTTTAGCACGTTTGGAAGTTTCACACGGGTAACTTCCGCAATAGAAAATGTTTGTTGGGAAATTATGAGCTTATTGAATAACACCACCAAGGCAAATTCATATACGGTGGTGTTATTCAATCAACTGTACCCCGTTTCTGAAACTTTTAGTGAGAAGTTCTCACATCGAGAAGTGTGAAACAAAAAATTCCATCGTTTCTCGATTTGTGGGTAAAAAGTGTTTCTGTAACTTAAAGTGAGAAGAGGCTACACGAATTACGTTTTTATTGGAAATTTCCAATAAAACATCTGTCAAAAACATACAAATTAAAAGAAGAAAATAAAAATTGCCGAACAAATTTATAAACGAAGAATAAATAAAGAAAAAATATAGAAATTAAATGAAAATTATCCCACTAAATTCGCCCTTGGCAAATTCTAAGTTTACGCTCACGTACTTTTTTAGCATTTTCTTCTGTATATCCGAAATTCCTCCTATTTTCTAAAAATTAGTGAACAATATTTATTTTAATCTTAATTAATTATAAATATAACATTACTTTTTCTTTTAATTAATTTTCCTTTCCGCACCGTTTTAAAATGTGAGTTTTTTTTTGATAGTTCATGTGAGAAACTTCTCACAAAATTTTCTTACAGAAACACTTTAAGCATTTTGAAACGTAAAAACAAAAAAAGCGTTTTGAAAAATAGTTGAACTAGCAATAACGATCGTTGCATACTAATATACTATGGGAATCTATAAAAGCTAGAATACTAAAATTTTATATGGGGAATTCATACATCCATATCAACATTTATGAAAATTAATGGACGTATCATAAATAATGGTCGTAATAAGTTTCATATAAAGTGAAAAATGTGTATAATGATCAGGGCAAGGATTTCTATGCAAATGCATGTTTGTAGTCAGTAACTCAAAATAACTTTTGACTATTTTTCTTTTCGAATCAAAGAATTTACTACAAAATGGCATCGATTCGTTGTTGCATATTTTTGCATTTTTTGTTATAAATGCATAAATTGCATATTTTGCTTTAAATTTCATATATTTTGCATATTTCAAAAATTTTTATTGCATATTTTTTAATTTTTCTAATACAAATTATGTTTTGTTTCGTTTTTATTAAATATTTTTACAATAAATTTCATATTTACATACATATTTGAAATAAATATCATAAAATTCTAACAAAGAATACTATCTGTGAAACTACCCAATAAACATTGATTCAAATCTGTGAGGTAGGTAGGTAAATTTTTTGTATCTAAATAATGTATTTTTCAAATTGTTTTCAAATAAAAAATAAACATGATAATTTCAAAAAACGTTTAATAAAATATAATGTGTGATATTTATAAAATTTTCAAAGTTCTGTTTCAATTGAACTTAGAAAATTTTCTTTCAAAAAAATAAATTATTTTAGAAAAAATAAAAACACAAAATTTTTTCTACAGCATGGGAGCAAAATAACGCTAATAATCGGAGATATAATTGAAGAATATATGAAAATACTAATAAAAAATATTTGAAATACGTTTGAAAAATTTTTCAGTTTCAAGCTTATCACTAGAGTTTTTTTTTAAATTTGAAATATATTTGAAAAATAGGTTTGATTTCTAACTGCCTTTTTGTTTGAGATGGCACTAATTTTCCATTTGAAAACAAAAAATTTTAAATTTGTTCTCAAAGGCAATGTGTGATATTTAAATATGTTTTCAAATATACATATATTTACATCATTTCAAAGGTTTTTGCTTATTGGGAATGATATTAAATTTTACAGAGTTATTCCTGTCTGTTCTGTAAACCGAATCCGAGTAAATTTCTCGTTTAAAAACGAGTTCTCATAATTTTTCTCGTTCTAAACCCGAGTACACAAACCTAGTCGAAAGTAAATCGAATTTAATTTTATTCTAATAAATTAGATAATTATTTTTTGCTTTTTTTATTACAATTGTAATTTAATATAATTGCTTTATTTTTCTGAACGAATTTACGATTTTTTTCGGTTTTAAAAGCTTTTTGGTTTTGAAAACGAATAGATTTACATAACAGACATGTTAGTTATTTTTTAAAAACCTATATATCACTACAATGGGGAGGGTATTATGCGCTTGTGCTGATGGTTGTAACTTCCATAAATATTGGTCCCACCTTAAAGTATCGACTCAGAATCACTGAGACTGTTCATCTGTGTGTCCATATAAACCGATAACTTGACGAAATTTGGCACTCACATCCCTCTCACCCTAGCCCCATACAAAATATCCTTCAGAAAATACCTTTAACGGTCATAACTCACATGAAAACATTCCGAATAAATATAATTTATACTAAAATACATCCATTCACTAAATTTTATGAGGATCGGACTATTTTTGACCCTCGCTATATAACAATATAAACATTCTTTCAGAAAATCAATTTTACATAAAAAAATTGTTTAAATATAATTAAAGAAAAGCTCAACATATTTTAAATATACTCGTAATTGGTGAAGGGTGTCATATGGTCGGCTATGTCCGACTATACTTTCTTGTCTTAATTCGCAAATGTAAGTAAGCTTTCAACTTTCAGAAAATATAAATACATATATACTATTTAAAGATGTTCTCTAGGCTTTATAATTACATATTGTCATTCTCGAGATCGTGATTCCGTTAAATTGGTACATAAAGCGGTAGCTCTGTCATCAAGAACCTACTTACATATATACTTTTTGTCAAAAACTTAAGTTCTAAATATCTTACTTAAATACGATAAAAGAAAAATTAGTGATAACAACTGCAATTTTATTTAAATTTCATTAGTAAATATTTTTCGGTGCATATTTTTCACATTTTTAGTGCATATTTCCCCAATTTATTGAGCATATTATAAGCGCATTTTCTTCATTTTTTAGTGCATGAAAATGCTTGCCTTAATAATGATAGTGTTTTCTCCCATGAAATAAAAATATGAAAGATAAAGAGATTTGTATTTATATTACTTTTAGGGTAGCAAATCACACAAGGTATAGCTAGTACCAAAGTATAACAAGTAGTCCGACTCTTTGACAGCAGTACCTAACTCTAAGCATGTGTTAGTGAAAAAGTACCTAACTCTAAATTTGTATTAGTAACAAAAATGTACATGTATTTGAGCATTTAAAATTTTCACCAGACATACAGAGTTTTATAAAAATTCATAAAATTTTATTTGTTTGAATTTTCAATACAAAAAAATGTAACTCTGCTTCTAAATTAAAATTCTACCACAACAAAAAATAAATGTCAATAATAAATAAAAAATAAAATTTTAATTTTGCTCAAAATAAACGGAATTTTAAAGAAAAAATTTCGTAAAAGTATTTTAAAAAATTTTACTTTTTATGTGGATAGGTGAAATATCGCGTAGAACCCGCTATTAATTCGAAAATGTAAGTAGAGATTTGAAGTATTTTGACACAATAATATTTCTCACCAAGGTGTTGAATTCACACAGCACCCGTAAATGTGGAGGCGAATTTCGTGTACGTGAGAGTCGGACTACTTGTTATACTTTGGCTAGTACCAAGACGAATAGACTATAAGGTGAAGTCATTTCATTTTGCGGCGAATCATGAAATTTTTTATATATGTAGTATGACAGTGTCGGGTTTGAGAAAGTATTTTTTTATATGGAGTTTGACAGCTTCGGGCTAATTTTCCAAGGACAAAAACAATCAGCTGTTGAAATGACCTTATTAGTTTCTCCATGGCTAGTACCAAGGCGAATTCAGATAAGGTGGTGTTATTTAATCAGCTGATAATTTTTTTCTTAATTCGCCTGGTTTACGTAGCTGTCAAAGTATGTTATTGTTTACATTTTTATATTTAAAAATGTCCGTTAAACGGAGAAAAATTTCGTTAATATTTTGAATTATTTATGTAAAAAATCTAAAAATACCAAGCATCTCGTAAACAAATATGATTTTATTTAAATAATGGCATAATTGGTATGTATACAAATATGTTATTTAGGAAAATTTTTTTCTATTAAATGTTAACATATTAAACAATATTGTTTTATATTTTATATTAACGTTGTTTAGATAACGTGATTAAATAAAAAAAAATCTCTTCCGGAACACTTTATATAAAGAAACACATATGAAGAATTTAGCAGAACAACGGCAGTTTACTTTTTAATATGGCTTAATTTTGAAATCTATTAAATGTTAACAAATTAAACAATATTGTTTTATATATACACTATGTAGATAAAGTGATTAACTAAAAAAAGTGTCTTCCGGAACGCTTTATATAACAAAACCCATATGAGGTATTTACCCGGCCGGCGGCTGCTACATTATGGCCAAATATTGGAAATTACTCCGCCAGAGTAGAATTATCTATTCCCAACAAAGATTCATTCATTCGTTATATATATTTTTTCGTGAATATGTACTTTTTATGTTTATTTTTCACAAAAATTAAGTTTTACTTAACTTTAGGCAAAGCTCGGAAAGAATGAATTCTATTTGGAATTAATTCCCCTATATTTTTAATTCGGCTTTACATTTTTGAATGTACCATTCTTTAAAATCATTCTTTGAATTTAAATTCAAAAGCTGAATTTCTTGGCTTTATATTCCACTGAATTAATTCCTAAGAAAATTCATTCTTTATAGGAATGAATTCAATTGAATGATCATTCATATTTGTTTAATTTCTTCTATTACAAATTGAATGAAAGAAAACAAATTTAATTCAATTTTTAATATACAGAATGCTTTTGAATTATGAAACAAAACTTTCATTCAATCTATTTCAAATTGAATGGTTGAAACATTTTTAAATTCAATTTGTAATAGATTGAATTCAAACAAAATTTATATCATTCAGAGGGAATTTAAAAATTGTTATGTTTAATACTACTTGTTTAAATTTGATTCTTAAACGTTTGTAGTAACTTATGATTTTTGTTTACTTTTTGAAGTTTATGTTTTAAATTGAAATTATTCGATTGTTATTTTTTCATTGCTGTATATCTAAATTTAAATAAAGAAATACGTTATTTTTTAAAAAACACAATATTGGTGTCAGAAGTGGGATATAATGAGTATGTCCCAAGAGCAACTATCGAATGTTATGGAATTACTGGCAGGAGCAATTCGCTCTGCAGTTGCAGATGTGGCGCAGACTGCATCCATGGGTTTTTCGTCGCCTTCATCTTCTGCAGAATTGAATTCAAAACCACCACAATTTTCAATGGTCGAATATAAACAAGAAGATGGAGGATCAGTTTCTGATTATTTTACTAGGTTCGACTGGGCGTTGCAGTTGTCGAGAGTTGCAGAAACTGAGTATGCAAATTACGCACGTGTGCATATGGGCACACAACTGAATACAGCTTTAAAAATTTTAACAAGTCCGAGATCGCCAGGAGAATTAAATTATGCTGAAATCAAAGACATTCTGATTCGTCATTTCGATGGAAAGAAAAATAAATATGCAGAAAGCGTGAAATTTAGACAAATGAAACAAGAACCGGGAGAATCAGTAGCAAAATTTAGTCTTCGATTGAAAAATGGAGCAGTTTTCTGCGAGTACGGCCAATTTTTAGACAGGATGCTAATTGAGCAGCTTTTAATGGGGCTAGAATCTGCAACTATTTGTGATGAACTGATTGCAAAACAACCACAGAGCTTTAGTGAAGCATACGAGATAGCTTATGCTAGAGAACTAACTCATCATGCAACAAAAGAAGTTAACTCCAGCAATGAGCCTTCGCAACCGGAACAGACGTTCAAGTTAGGTTTTGCTCCAGTTAAAACCAAAAATAAAAATAGTAAATCTGATGCTGTATTTCCAAATAAAGGTAAATGTTACGGGTGTAATGGGAATCACACGAGAAACAACTGTAAATTTAAGAGTGCGAAATGCTTCGCTTGTGGTAAGATCGGCCATATTTCTAAGGTATGTAAAAGTAAAACTGGTCAAGTAACGATGGAACAGGACGAAGAAAACGATTCTGTTGAGCAATTGCGTTTTATAAATAAAATTAAATTTTCAAAACCGTATGAAAAGAAAATGATATTTGTGAGTATCGATGGTAGGAAATTGGAAATGGAGCTTGATACTGGTGCTCCTTGTAGTATAATTAGCAAGAAACGCTTACGTGCTATCAAACCCTATTACACTTTACATAAATCTGACAGAAAATTTGCTAGCTATACAGGTCACTCAATAAATTGTATTGGCAGAGTTGTAGTAAATGTGACTTTGGGAAAAACTTCTCGTGTCTTGAATTTATATGTTGTAGAAGATGATTTAGACACTTTGTGCGGCCGTGAATGGATAAGTCATTTTGCACATGATATTAATTTTTCAGATCTATTCGCATCTACACCGCCAAATAATAACTCTCCAAACGATAGCTTTAGTTTAAATACTATTACTTCCGATGTATCGATATTAAATTCTATTGAAAAAAATCAACTACAACAAATTGTAGATAAATTTGATGATGTATTTGGAAGTTCAGCTGGAAAGCTTAAATGTCCTCCTATAAAGATTCATATGAAGCCGAATGCTAGACCCATATTCGCTAGACCAAGAGAAGTTCCTTTAGCTTTAAGAGAAGCATATGCCAAGGAAATTGATGCTAAAATTGCTGCCGGTTATTATAAAAAAGTCGAATTCTCAGAATGGGCTTCCACGACCCATGTAGTAACTAAAAAAAATGGAGCTATACGTATTACTGGAAACTATAAACCTACGGTCAACCCTCAAATGATTATCGATGAGCATCCTATTCCAAAACCAGAAGATTTATTCAACAGAATTAAGGGTGCTACAATGTTTGCTCATCTAGATGTTACCGACGCATATACGCATTTGCCAATAGATGAAGAGTTTGGACATGTTCTTACCTTAAATACTATTACTCATGGCCTTATACAACCCACTCGTGCAGTCTATGGGGCTGCAAATATTCCAGCAATTTGGCAGCGAAAAATGGAAGAAGTTTTAAAAGGATTACCTAATTGTCTTAATTTCTTCGATGATATACTATTATTTGCAAAAGATTTTAATGAATTACAACAAATTTTAGATTTGACTTTGGCCCGAATTAGACAGTGTGGTCTTAAATTAAACAAATCGAAGTGTGTTTTTGCAGCAACGTCAGTGGAATTTTTAGGGCATTTAATTGATGCCAAGGGTATACATAAGTCAAATAAGCATATTGAATCTGTATTGAACGCACCGAAACCAAACTCCTTAGAAGACTTGCAGCTATTTCTAGGTAAAGCCTCATACTATAGTGCCTTTATTCCGGATCTAGCAACCCGTGAGAGGCCATTACGAGATATTCTAAAATCAAAGGTATTTTCATGGAATTTAATCGCGGATGCTGCTTACAACGATATTAAGAAAATTTTAGTATCTCCACAAGTTTTAATATCATATGATCCAAAACTACCATTATTGTTGGCAACGGATGCTAGTAAAACTGGCTTGGGCGCGGTATTGTCTCACCGTTTACCTAATGGCGAAGAACGACCTATAGCATACGCAAGTTGAACAATGAGTGTGACAGAACAACGTTACTCTCAAATAGATAAAGAGGCTTTGGCCATAGTATGGGCCGTTCAAAAATTCTTTAAATATTTATATGCACGGCATTGGACATTAATAACCGATCACAAGCCACTTACTCAGATTTTGCACCCTAGTAAATCGCTTCCAGTTCTTTGTATTTCTCGTATGGCAAACTATGCCGATTTTTTAAGTAACTTTGACTTCGAGATAATATATAAACCATCCAAAGAGAATATTAATGCAGATTACATGACACGTATTGTTTCAGATAATTCAGTAAAGTCACAATGCAACGAAAATTATGTAATTACTGAATACGACGAGTTTGATACTTTTATTTTCCGACAAATTAACCAGTTACCCGTTACAGCTGAAAAAATTGCCAATGAAACCCGTAAAGATTCAGTACTTGGAAAAATAGTTTCAATATTAGAGAAAGGACATTCGTTGGCAAAATATGGTTATACTGCACCAGAATCGAATTATAGACTCTCAGGTAATTGCTTAATATTCGAACACAGAGTTGTAATTCCACAAAAGTTTCGAAAAGACATTCTTCAAAATCTACACGCAGCTCATTTAGGGATGGTAAAAATGAAAGGTATTGCTCGTTCCTTTGTGTATTGGCCAAAAATCGATGCAGATATTGAAGCAGTGGCAAAAGACTGCAACGATTGTGCAAGAGTAGCAAATAAACCTAAGAAGTATACAGATCATCACTGGGAATATCCCAAAGGTCCTTGGGAACGAGTGCATATAGATTATGCTGGCCCTTTCGAGGGTATGATGTTACTAATTATTACAGATGCTTATAGCAAATGGCTGGATGTGAAAATAACTAAATCTATAACAGCTGAGGCAACAATTGCATTAGTCGATGAAGTTTTTGCAAATTACGGTGTTCCAGCGATGGTAGTATCCGATAATGGTACAAATTTCTCATCAGAAGAGTTTAACAAATACTTGACGGCTGTGGGAGTCAGATATCATAAATACACTGCACCTTATCATCCCTCTACTAACGGCCAAGCTGAACGTAGCGTTCAAACAGTAAAAAACGCATTAAAAGCTATGTGTACATCAAAACAAACATTACAACAAAATCTCAACGAGTTTTTAAGGCAGTATAAGAATGCACCTCATTCAACAACTGGAGTATCTCCAGCACAACTTTTTCTAGGCCGTCAAATTCGCACCCGCTTGATTTAGTACATCCAGAAAATGTTTCTTCTAAAATAACAAATAAACAATTTTTGAAACAACATGAGCAATTTAGAGAGTTTCAAGTGGGTGACAATATATATTTTTTATCCGGTAATCAAAAGGAAAGCAAATGGATACCAGGTAAAATAAATAGGCGTTTAGGCGATATTCATTACGAAATTCTTTATGAAAATAAGTATGTACGAAGACATATTGATCAAATTCGTGGTGCTACTCAAGGTGTACAAAAGGATGTGGTAAATGGAAACCTGAGTTATGGAAACAGAAGATCTGAGGAAAACAGGTCTTATAGGAGTATTATATATCCAGAAAATATGAATGATAATGTTTTAGTCCCCAGACATCCCGCTCCTAATCTTCAGCATCCTGAAATAAATTCAAGTTCTCCTAATAATGCAAGAGATCCAGTAAATGAAGATAATGTTGTCCGCTCTCCTGTTCGGGAAAAGGACACAGATGATGAATTTGAAACACCACAAGCTGGTCAAAATCAAAACCACCCTCAAACACCACATTACAAAACAGCGCAAGCGCGACGAGAAGAAACCAGTGAACAGTTAAATATAGAGAATTCACATTTACCAAGTGATCAGCATCTACGACGATCAAAAAGGATTCCAAAACCAAGAGTTTTATTTTCACCTGACAATTCCTAAAGGAAGAGATAAATGTTATGTTTAATACTACTTGTTTAAATTTGATTCTTAAACGTTTGTAGTAACTTATGATTTTTGTTTACTTTTTGAAGTTTATGTTTTAAATTGAAATTATTCGATTGTTATTTTTTCATTGCTGTATATCTAAATTTAAATAAAGAAATACGTTATTTTTTAAAAAACACAATAAAAATCAATAGGATTTGTTGAAATTTATTTTAATTCAATTTGTAACAGATTGAATGCAAACAAAATTAATTCATTCAGAAGGAATATAACATTCTATAGGAATTAATTCATTAGAGAATTAATTCAACTACATCGAAAGCTTTAAGAATTAATTCTAGGAATTAAATCAAAGGGAATGAGTTTGAAGAATTGTTAATTCTTTAAAATATAACTCAATTTCAAAAAAAGAATTAGGGAATGAATTCTTTTAGAGCTTTGACTTTAGGCACTCACTTAAATTTTGCAAATTAATCTACCGGAATAGAATTTTTCGTTTGAAATAAACATTATTCAATTCAGAATATATTTTCTTCACAAATTTTAATATCTTTATCTTTATCTTTATTTTTAATAAAATATAAAAATTTTACAAAAATTTTTCATGAAATGAATTCGCCGTACTTATGGTTTTTGACATCTACGTAAACCAAATGCAAAAACAAAATACATGTAAAATGTTGTTGTTGCAGAACTGCCACCACCTTATCAGAATTCGCCTTGGCTAGTACTTTATATAAAGAAACACAAGGCGAATTCAGATAAGGTGGTGGCAGTTCTGCAACAACAACATTTTACATGTATTTTGTTTTTGCATTTGGTTTACGTAGATGTCAAAAACCATTTTAATTTGATGAAATTTTTTTGTAAAATGTTTATATTTTATTAAAAAATAAAGATATTAAGATTTGTGAGGAAAATATATTCTGCATTGTATAATGTTTGTTTCAAACGAAAAATTCTATTCCGGCAGATTAATTTGAAAAATTTTTAATTGAGTTCCTGAAGTTTAGTAAAACTTAATTTTTTGTGAAAAATAAACATAAAAAGTACATATTCATGAAAATATTATATTACGAATGAATGAATATTTGTTGCGAATGGATAATTCTACTCCGGCGGAGTAATTTTCAATATTTGGCCATAATGTAGCAGCCGCCGGACGGGTAAATACTTCATATGGGTTTTGTTATATAAAGCGTTCTGGAACAGACTTTTTTTAGTTAATCTCTTTATCTACATAGTGTATATATAAAACAATATTGTTTAATTTGTTAACATTTAATAGATTTCAAAATTAAGCAATATGTAAATGTAAGCAGCCGCTGTTCGGCTAAATTCTTCATATGTGTTTCTTTATATAAAGTGTTCCGGAAGAGATTTTTTTTAGTTAATCACGTTATCTACACAATGTTAATATAAAATATTAAACAATATTGTTTAATATGTTAACATTTAATAGAAAAAAATATTTTTCCTAAATAACATATTTGTATACATACTAATTATGCCATTATTTAAATAAAATGATATTTGTTTACGAGATGCTTGGTATTTTTAGATTATTTACATAAATAATTCAAAATATTAACGAAGTTTTTCTCCGTTTAACGGAAATTTTTAAATATAAAAATGTAAACAATAACAAACTTTGACAGCTACCTAAACCAGGCGAATTAAGAAAAAAATTATCATCTGATTGAATAACACCACCTTATCTGAATTCGCCTTGAAAGAAACACTTATGAAGAATTTACCCGTCTGGCGACAGCTGACTTCTATGTTATGGCTTAATTTTGAAATATGTTAAATATTAACAAATTAGCTTTAGCTTCTGTATATTGGAAATTATTCCTATTTTCTAAAAATTAGTTAATAATATTAATTTTAATCTCAATTTATTTTCTTTATTTCTTACAATACATGTTTAAATTAAACTTTTTTTCATAAAATTTTCCTTTCCGCACCGTTTTAAAATGTGAGTTTTTTTGACAGTTCATGTGAGAAACTTCTCACAAAATTTTCTTACAGAAACATTTTTACTCACAAACTTCCAATATCCTACGTCAAAAAACTTAAATGATAGATAGTTCTCACAAAAATAAATTACAGAAACATTCATGTGAGAAATGATATTTTGTTTCAATTCACAGTGTTTTCTCTTCAATTTCACTGTTTCATGCGAGAAATTTCTCGATGCGAGAGTTACAGAACACAGGCACAGTTGTAATCAAGGCGAATTCCAATAAGGTGGTGGCAGTTCTGCAACAACAACATTTTACATTATTTTGTTTTTATTTGGTTTACGTAGATGTCAAAAACCATAAGTACGGCGAATTAATTTGATGAAAAATTTTTGTAAAATGTTTATATTTTATTAAAAAATAAAGATAAAGATATTAAAATTTGTGAGGAAAATATATTCTGAATTGAATAATGTTTGTTTCAAACGAAAAATTCTATTCCGGCAGATTAATTTGCAAAATTTAAGTGAGTGCCTGAAGTTAAATAAAACTTAATTTTTTGTGAAAAATAAACATAAAAAGTACATATTCATGAAAATATTATATTACGAATGAATGAATATTTGTTACGAATGGATAATTATACTCCGGCGGAGTAATTTTTTTTCATATGGGTTTTGTTATATACATAGTGTATATATAGAACAATATTGTTTAATTTGTTAACATTTAATAGATTTCAAAATTAAGAAATAACGTAGAAGTCAGCTGCCGCCAGCCGGGTAAATACTTCATATGCGTTTCTTAATATTAAGTGTTCCCGAGGAGAGTTTTTTTTAGTTAATCACGTTATCTACACAATTTTAATATAAAAAATAAAACAATATTGTGTAATATGTTAACATTTAATAGAAAAAAATATATATATATGGTATGTATACAAACCAATTATGCCATTATTTAAATAAAATGATATTTGTTTACGAGATGCTTGGTATTTTCAGATTTTTTACATAAATAATTCAAAATATTAACGAAGTTTTTCTCCGTTTAACGGAAATTTTTAAATATAAAAATGTAAACAATAACAAACTTTGACAGCTACCTAAACCAGGCGAATTAAGAAAAAAATTATCATCTGATTGAATAACACCACCTTATATGAATTCGCCTTGGTTGTAATATGAAAAAATTTATCAGCTGATTGAGTAAACCACCTTATGTGAATTCGCCTAGGTCTATTTTTTAGTAATCTTTGACTGTCAACTTCACCACATTAAGATATTAAAATAAAAGTTATTTCAATAAAACAAATTTGCCGCCTCTTTCAATTTTACAGTGAATGGGATAGTTTTTATTTTAACAATGATACATGATATAGTTTTGTCTTGCCTCAATTTACACTCAAAGCAGTTGCCAATTGAGGAGTTTTTGGTAATACCTATAAATCCAAGTAATTGTATTTAAAAATATTAAATTTATACACTTTTTTAGGTCTCTGATGCTGTGAGTGCTTTTTTTCATCCTTGCGAAAAAAAATTGTTGGAGGATATTGTTGCAATTATAAATCTATTGCGGGAAATCGCGAAATTTTCGAAAATATATGGAACAAATCAAAGTATAAATATTAATGCTACAATTATCGACACAGATGGTAAGTTTAGAAGATGCGAGTAGTTTCATATTGATATTCAATTAGCTCCTTAAATAATATTGCGAATGTATAATGCTTTTAAATGAATGTAGTAATCGTTTGCAAATATGAAGCATTGTGTCGAATAAGGGTTAAACCATTTGAGAAACAGGAGATGTTCAGCTCCACCACATTTTCCCAAGATTTTATGAAATAAAACAAAATGTATTTTTAAATTTTAATGAAACGTAGATATTTAGATATTTATTTATCTTATACCACGTAGAAGTGTGATTATGTTGACGATCAGAAAAATGTGTATTTAATTTACAAAACCCAAATTGGTTACAAACAATATTTAGGCACCATTAACGGTTTACTCGTTAGAACCTTCCAACAAAGTTGTAAATAACTTCGCAATTAATATTGCAAAAAATAATATTTACATAGGTTATCAAAACAAGTCTAACCATAAATTGAACTTAAACGGGAGACGATAAAAAAACTAATAACAGCTTAGGTACCTTAGGGTCTGACTTCAATTTTTTTCCGATGCAATCAAGCAAGTTGCACAACCAATGAAGATACGTGTAAAGTCGGTGTGTGGCTGGATTGACAATCCTTGGTCGTTGTTCGTTGAACTCTGAGTCGTTCCGGTGCGAAGAACCGATTGTCGTGGGAACGTTGGTTAACGACTACAAGCGGGAAAAGTGGGTAAATCACCTAAAAACCTGTAACTTAACCTCCGGAGCCAGCAAACTATGGTCTACTGTCAGATCTCTGTCGAATCCAGCCAAACATGAGGATAGGGTCGCGATATCCTTCAATGGAAATACCATATCCGACCCCAAGCGCTGCTCGAACTACTTTGCACGTCAATTTATAGAGCACCCCGACAGAGACAAGGCGAAAAGAAGCATCGTAAGGAAGGTACACGATCTTCGAGTCAGTGACAGACCATATGTTTTTACTACGAGCGAGGTTACGAAGGTCATCAGAGATGCTAAGTCATCGAAAGCTATTGGCCCAGACGGTATATCCATGTTGATGCTGAAAAATTTGGATGAACCGGGAGTTGAGTACCTTACAAAAGTCCTCAATTTGTCGATGTCAACCCTTATAATACCCGAGGTCTGGAAATTGGGCAGGGTTGTTCCCTTGCTGAAGCCAGGGAAAAGTGCAAACCAGGGAGAATCTTACAGGCCTATCTCCCTCCTGTCACCAATTGCCAAGACGCTTGAGGCACTACTCCTCCCGGAATTACAACAACACCTACATCCTGCAGATCATCAACATGGATTCCGCCTAAAGCACAGTACAACAACAGCTTTAACCGCCATCACCATACAAGTTTGCCGCGGCCTTAATCAGGCTCGACCACGTCAACGAACGGTCCTCGTGGCACTCGACCTATCAAAAGCGTTTGATACGGTCAATCACGCCATTCTCTTCAGAGACATTTTAACATCTGGTCTCTCTGACAACACCAAGAGATGGCTAGTGAACTACATGTGTGGTCGACAGTCATTTGTGGAGTTTAGGAACCAGAGATCTAAATCTCGTAGAATTAAACACGGAGTACCCCAAGGTGGAGTTCTTTCGCCGATCCTGTTTAATTTCTACATGTCTAAACGCCGATGACTGCTCGATATTGGCCACGGGCAATAGTATTGATGACCTTTGCGGCTTGATAAACAGTTACCTATGTGATCTTTCCAGCTTCTTCCATTTAGAAATTTAAAAATATCGCCTACGAAATCCTCAGCAACTCTCTTCACCACCTGGACTAAGGAAGTAGGGCTAGAACTTTATGTGACAGTCGATGGCGAAAAAATTCCGACGGTAAATCACCCCAAAATACTTGGTGTCACATTCGATAGCCTCCTTATGTCCTCAGCGCACACCACTGCAATCTGCAACAAGATGCGAAGTAGAAACAAGGTACTCAAGTCTCTAGCCGGCTGCACTTGGGGAATGGATAAAGAAACCTTGTTGACTACCTATCAAACGATTGGCCGGTCAGTGGTAAACTACGCAGCGCCAGTGTGGACACCTAGAGTTAGCGACACGCAATGGAAGAAGCTTCAAAGCTGTCAAAACGCAGCCCTAAGAACGGTGACAGGCTGCATTCAAATGACATGCGAAGAACATCTGCATGACGAAACGAAGATGCTTTCAGTTAAGGAACATAACATCATGCTGTCAAAGCAGTTCCTACTGGGATGTCATCGGAGGGGCCACCCTAACCACCATTTAACGGAGTTAGAACCCCGCCCGAGGCATGTCAGGAAAGATCTTCGTATGTATGAGAGTGACATCCAAGAACACCTAGATGATATAGAGGACGAAAGCTCATACAGGACAGCTTTGAATACTATCCATCAACAGGCGGTGGAAGACTCCATCAATTCCCACCGCGATAGTATAATACTGGGAGGTCGTCCCCCACCCGTTGCAAACGAGGAACGAAACCTACCACGTCGTACTAGAGTGGTATTGGCACAACTTAGATCCGGATGGTGTACCCGTTTAAACTCGTACTGGTCGAGAATAAACGACACCATTCAAGATCTTTGTCCTGCGTGTGGAACAGGCCCACACAATGTTCAACACCTTTTTAACTGCAGGGCAAATCCAACTCAGTTGGAACCTGAATCCCTTTGGACTCAGCCGTTGGATGCGGCTCGTCTACTGGGTTTAGATCTAACGGAGTTGGATAACCAGAGCGAAGAAGAAGAAGTGTAGGGAATAATGTTTAAATATATATACGTGTAATTTCAGGTGTCGCTGCTACAACAACAACAACAACCAATGAAGATGAAAATTTGGTCTCTACTTTTAAAGTTCATTTGAAATATTTCACAGAAATTTAAAGCAATCTCACGAAAAGCTTACATCGAAAAATAAGTTGTTAAATTGCTATAATTTACTTGCATAATAGTATTTTAAGTTATTATTTTAACATGTCGATGACACTGGAGGCAAGTACTTACCACGATCACGACAAGTAAGGGGTACTTAATACAAATATCTGCAAATAAGGAGCAAAATACAATAAAATAACTAAGCAGTGGTGTTGTGAGTACGACGGCGAACTAACGAACAATAAGCCTAGGTTCGAATTAGTGAATGGTATGAAAAGCCAATAATCGATTTTCGAATTTTTCGATAAACTATTTTAGTTTCCATTTTTAAGTCGATTAATCGGGCCCAATAATCGATTATGACTATTTTTAAAAATTTTTTATATAAAAATGTTTCCAGTTTTTAATTAAAAACAGTTAAAAATGTTATATTCGTTCGAAATCTAATTAAAATATTAGATGCACCCCAAAAAAGGTGCTTTAATTACCCTTCTTAAAATATCTATTGTTATGGGGTTTACTGTTGTCCCTTCGTAAGCTGAACAGTTTACATATTTAGAAGGAAAATTCACCCAGGTTGAAAAACCATTCTTTTATTCTTTTTAGATATATTTTAATTTTTTAACATTTATCATTTAAAAGGTTTTTTGAATCCGTGTTTAACAGTGCACTATGGTTCAGATGACCACTTTTTTGGCCAAAACTAAAAATGTGTCCAAAAAATATTTTTATGGTGTAATAGATATCGAGGGACTATATTCAATAGTCTCTATCTAAAATAATACAAATTTTCAGGAGAGCAAAAAAACTGTTTATTTCGCTAGTTCGTGAAGATTTTTTAATTTTTTCTTTCACAATATATTTTTACGACCATATTTTAAACCATTATATAAAAAGAATTTTAATTTTTGCATTATTTACAAAATTATTCACAAATTTATATCAGATAGAGCTTATTTTTCTACGAAAATGTTCATTCAACCAACAGATAGAGAGTTTTTCATGGAAACATAAAATTTTTATTTGAATTAAAATCAATAAATATTATATTTTATACAATTTAATGGAGGAAAAGAAACCAAATTGTTGAAAAAGCAACAGATTATAATGTTTTGGTCCAAAATCAATGTTATATGGTTAAACACGACAATAAAATTGATTTAATTAGTATCATAATGAGCGATATCTCAAAAACTATTAGACCGATTTTAAATATTTTGACGGATTCGTGTTCAGCATGTCCAAATTATTAAGAAGACTTGTTTTGCAACAGAAAATTATCCAAAGGGATCGAGTTTGAAGCAATTTTTGGATAAGATAGAGAGTTTTGCATTCAGAATTTTTCTTTTTTTAAGATAGAGAAATTTAAAAAATGCTATAAAATTGCCAAAAAATATTTTTTTCTTTGAAATTTATATCACTGATGCGCGATAGTTTGCTGAATATTTTGCCATCAAAATCTCATTTTCATAAAAATGACAGATAGCGACTATTGAATATAGTCCCTCGATATACTATTTTGCTTAAAATTTAAGTACAATGACAGAAAAATATGCCAATTTACATAGTTAAGAAATTTAAGTTTTAACAGAAATTTAAAATATGGAGTTATTATGTCGGACTTTTTTTAGAAGCTTATATGAAGTTGGTGATCGCAAATATTTAAGAAGTTATACCAAACATCCATGTTTTACGTACCCCCACATTCTTTTTGGGTCAGCTTTATTATACTAGTTTATACTAGTTTACAACGATTTTGCTCATGATATAAAACCTATATAAATTTTTTTTATTTTGGCCGTCTAAGTCCAGAAAAAATAATAAAAAAATCTAGGACGTAGAATTTTTGAATTATTATTAGGAGGAAAAAATTGGATATTTAGAGTTGTAGTTATTTTTTTATATAAACAATTTTACTTGTCTTCCTTAAGGGCCCTTCACACGGTCACACTTTACGTACGACAAGTTTAATGAAAAAATAAAATGAAATTCCATCCGTATGACAAAAAAGAGAATAAAAGTCGTATGATTTATATTTTTTGTGTTTACACGATTGGTATAAAATAATAACAAAGTAAGATGGAACAGCTGTTTCACTTTTTTTGTATGTGTTTGCATAAAAATACATCCCTGATCTAATGCGACTTGCCATACGACTGTCAAATTTTCCATCCGTATTTTCTCTCAATGTGTGATGGTTTCATTACATATTGCGTTTAGACGATCCCACCCGTTCTCTTCTACACAAAATTTTGACAGATCATATTACTTGTGTGCTCGTGTGAATCGATTCCTGTCAGGAAAATATTAAAAATTACGTTGCAATAATCTTAAATTTTGGTGAATATATGCCATTTTTATCACTCACACTTTTAAGATTTTTTTAGAAAAAGTATAAATGAGAATGTAAGAAATGAATTATGTTGGATAAATACAGTTTGTAAGTATGGAATAAAATGTCAATAATTTTTTCGAAATTATTTTTTTTTTAATTTTTTAAAAAAATCTAACAAAACAATTACTAAAAATCGGGTAAAAAACAAAAAAAGTGGTAAAAAAATGGGTTAAGAAAGTCCTAAATTTTGTATTATTGAATTTTTTTCTGAGTTGGTTGTTAGGTTCCCAAAACAGGAGGAAGCACCCAAAAAAACAATTCTCATTTTCAAATATTTTTCCAGCACTACTGGAGAAGGATGCTTAATAAAAACCACTTTATCTCAAAATTTCGACGTATAGGAAAAAAATAAAAATTGTTAATTAACCACCGGACATAGCCCTTTTCCAAAATATATGTTTCATTCCATGAGCAAACAAAAAATATTAATTTGTAAACTTGTGTTATTAAAGTATGTACTTCCTTTTATCTTTTATATCCAACATTAATTTTTTAATTTGTGTTTTTTTTTCGCTGAAAGTGGAAAAAATAATCTGAAAAAATCTGTATTCGAAATTACATTTTATGAAAAAAGCAACTTTAGTGGCTTGTTATTAAAGAGTAATTTAATGTTGATGAAATAAAAATACATTTTCTATAGCTCCGCATTATGGCCTACAATACTACATTGAAAAATTTGTTAAAAAGCGACATAAAAAAATAGTTTTGGCCAAAGAAAGTCGTCGTCTGAATCATAGTGCAGTGTACAAAACTTGATAATGTTGTGCATTTTTTTTTTAATTTTTATAAAAACCTTACAATTATATACATATTTTGTTTGGAATATGACAATTGTAAGGAGGCCGTTATTTACGATTTTTCACCATTGGATGCGGCCTTACAAATGATAACCCATATATATTGTATCAAAAATATATATGGGCAATTTCGTGTCAAGTGACCCAACCAAGGTTAGTACTATTGTAAAGTAGCCAAACAGAAATTTTCAGCTCTATCGGTCAAGAACTGCCGGTCTTAGAGGGGGTCGTGGCGAAACTCTGCCATGATGTGAACCTACTTACATATATCACTAAAAAATTTCATTGAAACTAAAATCGTGTTATTGTTATCCCACGAAATTGCCCATATACTAAAATTTAAAAAAATAATTAGAAAATACCTTTTTTTAAAATTGGTCCAGCTTACGAATGGTTATCGCTATACTGTAAAACAGAGCAAAGTAAATTTTAAGAGGGGTAACAACACGATTTTTCCATGAAATTTATTAGAGAAATGCATATGTATGTAGGTTCACATTATGGCAGAGCTATGCCATGGTTCACATAAAACTTGTTTGTGTAGAATTGTATCGTTATACCTATAGGTTGTTGTGCTTTTTATAGAGACTGCCGACAAATGTGGACCGATTTTCACAATATTTAAGAGAGTTATAGAAAAATAATTTGTGTAAAATTTGGTAATTAGGTTAGGTTAGGTTGATAGGAGGATGTATACTACATCAAATCCGAAGAAATACACCTAGGCCACTATCGGGCCTGTTGTGCGCTCCAATTCATGAAAAAAAAAAAATTGTTCACTGAATTATTATTTTTCCATGCTCAGAAACTCAGTTTCCTGGACGTTATTCGTAAGAATCTTCCAATCGGTGTTGGTTAAGAATGTTATTTCCGGAATAACATCACTTCCAAGATACTTGGATCTAACTTCGACGAATGTCTGACAATGGCAAAGAAAGTGCTCCAGAGTTTCACTGTCCTCTCCACATGCTCTACATTCGTCTGAATCCGCACGTCCAATTTTGTATAGGTGTGCACGTAATCCTGTGTGTTCACTCAGAATACGTACCGTCATACTAACCTCAGACTTGCTCATTTTGAGGAGATTTCTCGTCTTGCGCTCATCAGGGTCACCCCATAGAATCTTTGTGGTTCTACCCACCGTTTCATTATTCCAAGAGGCCTTGTGGGATTCTCTCATCCATATTTTTAATTCAGCCTTTGTTGCGTCGAATGGTTTTGCGTTTGTCAGGTTAACTACATCGAGCTCCCTTCCCTTTAAAGCTATTACATTCGCCCTTTCGTTGCCGGCTACTCCCGAGTGGCCTGGTACCCATATGATGTGAACCTTACCTCTGGGAGAGTATTCAGTTAAAGCTTTCTTACAATCCAATACGGTCTTAGATTTAATTCTATCATCTGATATCGCCCTAATTGTCTTCTGGCTGTCGGAAAATATATTAAGCCCTGTGGGCGCCATATTTATTCTAATCCAATTTACACATTCCGTTATTGCTCGTACTTCTGCCTGGAAGCTTGTGTTATGATTAGGTAAACGGTGGTATATTTCTGTTTCTGGGTCTTCAATATAGAACCCCAGGCCAACTTTGTCCCCTAATTTAGAGTCATCCGTGTAGCAACGGATTCCTACTGGTATTTGCTCCAAAGTTCCGCTTGACCAAGACATTCTATCTGGGATTAGCGTTTCAAAGTTTCCGACATATGTATTCTGTGTCTGGTATGCGATCATGCACGTCCGATGAATGTGCATAACCTTCGAATGTGTCCAGTATACATTGATGACGTGTCCTATAACCGTTTTTGGCCAGTTCGCCTAAAGTAAAGAGCCGTTCGGCTGTAAGCGCCGCCTCATATCTTATATATGTTTCTATGGGTGGAATATCCAGCAACATTTCCAGAGCCTTGGTTGAAGTAGTACACATGGCACCACTTATACCCAAGCAGCATGTACGCTGAACTCCCTGTAGTAGTTTGATATTACACTTTTTGTCCAAAGCAGTCCACCAGATTATTGAAGCATAAGCTAGAATTGGTCTAATTACACTTTTCTAAAGCCAATTTGTCATAGTAGGACTAAGACCCCATTTCTTGCCTATGGTTCTCCTACATATCGCCCAGCACCGATGTGCCTTGTTGATCCTATCCTTTATGTGGTGTCTCCATTTTAATTTCCGGTCAAGTATTACACCTAAGTACTTAACTTTGTCTGTCACCGGTATCTTCTTGCCCAGGAAGCAAGGTTCAGTATATGTAGAAATTTTTGTCTTTCTTGTGAAAAGACAGATTTCCGTTTTTGCCGGGTTAACATTGATGCCTCTCGGTTGAGCCCAGCTCAAGGCCGTATTCAGAGCCTCCTCAGCTCTTCTACACAAGTAATTTGGATCCTTTCCCTTTAAAAGTATTATGACATCGTCTGCATAGCAAACAGGTCTAAGTCCTTTCTCGGTTAGGGTCCTAAGGACGCTATTAATCGTGGTAACCCAGAGTAAAGGTGACAAAATGCCACCCTGTGGTATACCGCGAAATACCTTTTTCCTGATAGTTATATCGTACATCTCGCAGCTTATCCATCTGTTCCTTAGCATGTAGTTGATCCAGTTACGGAGCACCCGGTCAACATAAAACTGGTCTAGGGATTGGATAAGGGTATCAGTGTGCACGTTATTGAAAGCGCCTTCGATGTCAATGCATACCGCCAGTGTATACAGTTTGCTATCGAAATATTCACCTATGTAGTGGACAACTTCGTTTAAAGCGGTTTCCACCGATCGTCCCTTTACATAAGCATGCTGCTTATATTTAAGGTCTTTGTATGGTATGCTGCTTTTAATCATACTATCGACTATCCGTTCCAAGGTTTTAAGTAGGAAGGACGTAAAACTTATCGGTCTATAGGATTTGGGTATAAATATTACCCTTGCATCTTGCCATTTAACTGGGGTATATGCCAATTTTAAGCATGCAGTGAATATCTGTGACAGGTGTACGGAAACCAGTCCCGCCTCCATCTGCAAAAGTGCCGGGAAAATTCCATCCGGCCCTGCAGCTTTAAAGGGAGCAAAGCTCTTGATTGCCCCTTTAACCATGTCAGTTGTAATAACTATTTCCGTGTTACCCTCCCCTTCCTCCAATATCGGTTCATCTATGTTATTCGATATACCGGGTAGGAAATGAGAATCCATTAGGAGTTTCATTGTCTCCTCCATATCCTCAAGCCTCCTGCCCGTGTCATCGATCATAGATTCTGCTTGGACATGAGTTTTGGATAGGAATTTTTTTATCTTCGATACGTCATTTACGCTATCTACCTGTTCACAGAAAAGTTTCCAGGAGTCTCATTCGGCTTTTCGAACGATTTTCTTATATTCACGAAGTTTATTACGATACTCATCCCAGTATACTGCGGTCTTTTTACGCCGTGCCCGATTAAATAGTTTGCGAAGAGTCTTCCCAAGGTTCCGGATCTCCCCAGTTACCCAGGATTTTTCCTGGGCAGATCTCCGCTCTCGCAGACTGCAGCTGTCCTCAAACGATTCAACCAGGGCACTTGTGAACGTTTCCACTTTGGCATCTATATCCTCTTTATTTCGACATTGAAAAGTGTTCTGACCTAAACGGTTCTTTAGTAAGGTCCCGAACATTGTCCAATTAGTTTTAGACTTATTCCGAAACTTTATCGGCTTTGGTGGTGGGCTTAGTATTTTGAATCTTATGTACCGATGATCAGAAAAGGAGTGCTCGGGCGAGATCCTGTATCAGCGTAGAAAAGTTGGAAATTTACGTGATTTAATCCAGAAACCTTGTTGCGAATCGTCCAAGGTTCCTGGATTAAAGCTATATGTATTTTACATGTGTTAATTTTAGCCATCAGAGCGTTGGTAGCTGTCTCGCTCCGATGGAGGTTTATTTGGATAACCTCAATCATGGTCATCCATTAAACTGTCTTCCAGCGAGTTGGTGGTCACCTCCTCGCTCTTTGGATTTGACTCCTCCGGATAGCCTGAAGTGGCTATTAATGCAGTGGGTACTGTTGATGGCTCTGCGGTGTCCTTATCAGTCATAGGAATAGCAGTATTTTTAATAGACACATTCCCAATTCTAGAGAGCACTGCTGTTCTGTCTTCTGGCGGGTGAGTGATTTCCTCCTCGCTTTTAGGATTTGACTCCTCATCATTGCCAGTACTTGCTAATGATGCTTTGGGTACAGTCTTAGGTGTTTTAGTGTCCTTGTCGGGGCCGGTTTTGACAGCCCTTTCAATCGGCGCCTTCCCAATTTTGGAAAGGGCAACTACACTTTCTTCTGGCGAGTTAATGGTAAATTCCTCGATTTTAGGTTTTGACTCCTCAACGTTATCAGTAGTGGATACTGATGCTGTGGTCTTAGGTTTTTTAGTGTCCTTTTCGAGGCTTGTTGTAACAGCCCTTCCAATCGGCACCTTCCCAATTTTGAATATGACAGCTTTAGAGACGAAGTAAGCCCTACCTTTATTCTTGGCAAGACTAGCCATGGATTTCTGGTCGATACCTATTACAAATAAAGTTCCCTCAGGTTCTTCTTTCCTGTAAAAGACATCCCATTTTTCCACGGCCAACTCAGCATTTTGACCACCAAGAATTTCCAGTATATGTTCATTAGCCAGTTTACTGCCCCATCCTTTTATGTACACAGTGGACTTTAAGAGCACCGGAAGCTCGCTCTTCTTTGCCAGTCCCAGCCTAGCGCCGTCCCAGGGAGGAGGGATACTTTCCACCAAGTTCTTTAGGGTGCTAACACATTGGTGAGATGCCAACCTCATCAACATCACGCCCATGCTGAACCCGCAGCTCTCACTGTCTATTGGTTGTTTGCCCTTTGAAGCGATTGCATGGTCCACTATCTTATTGTTGACCAGGTCTTCTATTTTACTCTGTTGGTCTATTGGAATTTTGCCTGTCGGATTACCGGCATCGTAAACTGCATTGCAGAGATCGTCCCGGTGCCTACTTCTGGCAACTTTGGCGTAAGATGGCGGCTCTTTTCCTTTTCCTCCGTCTAGCTTCTCCTTCCTCGTTTTTCGGGGCTTCTTTTGAGATTCCCTTACCTTCGAGGTTGATTTCGCCGAAGTGTTCGTCTTCGGAATATCTGGCTTGGCGTTGTCACCCTTACTCGCAGGATTCTCACTTGAGATTCCTTTGAGTGAAGTATGTCTTGGCTTCGACTGTGTATTAGAAGACGGGGAGCTCTTTTTCTTCTTAGGTTTATTCTCAGTTGTCAACTCCTCGGGAGACCTGATCCTTTTTGCCTCAGATCTTGTGAGAGAGTCCAATTTTTCCTTTGGAGTGTCGTGGGATTGACTAACTATGATTTCCTGAAGCATCTTTTTCAACTTCCTCCTCTGTGCTCCAGAAAATCTTTTCTTAGTAATAGGTAGTTTAGCTATGCTATCACTCACCTCTTTCACCATTTGCTCTACTTCCTCCTTTTTGGAATTTGCTATAATGGTATTATTATTATCATCTAAGGATTCAGAGTCGGAACCCTCACCTATATTTAAAGGCTGAGGTAGCTTAGTGCTCTCTCCGAGTACATCCTTCTCTTTCACCCCTATATTTTTGCCAGTGGCATGCTGTACACTTGACGCATTGTCCGCAACGGAGGCCAAGGTACCCACCTCCGTAGTAGTATTTTGCTCACGATTGCAGGATGACGACGACACGTGACTCGCGAGTAGATCAACACTTGCCGCCGGTACTGGGTTATTTAGGCCCTGCACCGTAACTTTTATCTTTTTATTTTTATTTTCCATATTTGTTTTTTCCAGTTTTTTGGTCCGCGGGGAATATAATATTCCCAGGTGGTGGAAAATCTGCCCTCCCTCAGCTTAAGTCAAATTAAAGCTGGGAGAGGACAGATGGTCCATCACCACCCCCTTTCTGCCACCCGGGGACGCGCTCGGTAGGAAAAAACTGGAAAACTCCCCTGAGAAAATTTGGTAATTAAAAATTTGAAACATTATGCTTTTTATTTTGAGGAGCAAAATTTTCGATTAATCGATGCAGAAAATCGATTTCAGTATAACATTGGTAGTGTAGAATCGATCGCAAAATAATCGATTTTTTACAGCAATAATTGATTAATGGTCATAATCGAAGTCGATTTACCATTCCCTATTAGAAACGATTTATTCTATTATAGGTATAAAAATTAAAAATAATTATGAAAACCAATATTTATATAGTTTTCGTTTGATTATATTTTTTAAGGAATATAATAAGCCTTTTTATAAAAAAAGAATGATTAAATTTTGTTTGTAGGATTTTATACCATAAAAAATAGTTTCTATATTGATATAAATTTCCAATGTCCAGTCCCCTACGACATTTTGATTTGTCAAGAATTAGCGGTACATATTCGACTTTTTGTATTAAATTTAACTTATACCTTTATATTTAAGTCTATGTTTGTTCGTTCTAAAGTGTTTGAATTGTTATGTAGTGTAAAATTGGCCAAAATGTGTAAAATTCGAATCTAAATCATTTCAAAAAATTGTTTTATAGGTGATTTTAATACTTTTAACAATTTTCAGAAATACATTTCTAATTAAAATTCTTCAAAAGAAATAAAAAAATATTTTTTAAATTTTTTATTACATACCCAGCAAAAAAAGTAGTAAATGCATGGGTTTAACTGATAATGAACTGGTTCATATTTAGGTGAAACATGCATGATTTTAATATTAGCGTGTCATTGGCGAGCATGGGTTTGTATATGGAAAAATAATTCGTCATTAAAATGAGAGCTTATAATCAATGAACATTCACTATATTTATTTTAAAATGCATTATTGTTAATTATTAATTTTTACGATTTAAATTAATTTTTAAGCGTGATATTAATAAAAATTATGTATGATAACAAAATAAAACATTAATGACTGATTTTAAAATGCATTAAAATACCCATTATATTTTCAAATCCGTTAAATAGTCAGTCAACTTGGTTTTTTCCTTTTCGTATTAAGATTTAAAAATGAACTTGATATTACTAATTTTAACAAATATTATATACAAAAACCTAATAGAATTAAGTTATTTTTAATATTTATTGGTTTAAAATTCACGTTTCCTTTAAATCCTAAGAGAATACCAAATTACAGTAAAATGTTACAATTCCTATATTACAGTTACATGAGTGAATTGGATGCAATTTCTCATGCGTTCACTTATGACAAATTTATTAGAATATAGGAATGTATTTAAAACGCATTATATTGAATACGTACAAAAGAAATCGTGAAAGTATCCCTTCTTCTTGAATAGCTTCAAAATTTTTTTGCTGGCTACCCAATGCATTATAATAATTTGTTTCTATTATTTTTTCCAATGCCTATTTAAGTTAAATGTAAATAAAAATGTCCCAAGTCAAAAAAACTATAATAAGAGAATAACAGAAGAAAGTACACATAAAAAGCTATTTCTGTCACGTCACGCACTTTAACTACTTATATCATAGATATTAAGTTTTTTTAATTTCTTCTTTCGACCAATTACACTATGCGACAAAAAGTGATACTATTTTTCTGAAAGGTGGAAATGACCCATATAGAATATATATGTATCTATATGGGTCATTTCATGTCTAGTGATCCAACTTTAAAAATCGATGTCTTCCGATTTTTATGAAATCTGCACCAAGGGATATTAGGCCAGACACAAATTTTCAGCGCTATCGGTCCAGAACTGCCGGACTTATAGGGGGTCAAAGTTGGACATTTTGGTCATACAGGATTTTATTCAATTGAGTGTAACTTTTCACCTATTGGTCCTAGCAAAAACTGTCCAAAGGATTTTAGATAGCTATTTCTTCAATCTTTCCTATTTTTTTTTAAAGTTAACTAAGTAAACTTCTAAGTATCCATGGATAGGTTTTTAATCAGTTCATAATCAGAGATCCTGCATTTATTTAAAAATGCGATACTCTGAGTGTGTATTATGTCCTTAATGGTTTGATGTCCAAATCTAGCAACACTTAAATCTTTATTTTTGGACTACTTCAATCTTTTTGACATGTGTTTTACAAGTTTTGCTCCATAGAGCAAAATCGGTTGCAACAGGACTTTTCCAGCTTAAATGCTTCGAGTTTAAATCCCCACCAGTGTTGCCAATTTAGCACTTTTAGTGCTCGATTTTGCATATATTTAAACTCATTTAGCACCCAAAAATGTAATCTAGCACCTAGCACCTTTTTTAGCATTTTTCAAATGTTTTTTGGCTCTTTTATATAGCACATTTTAGCATTTTTTGTACATATTCTTGTATGCCAATTTTAATTGTTCTTCTGTAAAAATATGGTTAAAAATTAATTATTAATTAATTATGTACAACATAAAAATTAATGTTTGCTGGTTATCTGTAGAAATATTGGTTCGTATTTGATGAGCTTAAGTTACATTTTAAAAGGGCCACTTCCTATGGAAAATGGCAAAAAGCTAAACTAAAATCTTATATTCAATTGTCCAATTCACAAGCCTCGTGTATCTACGTATCGTGTGTATTTTTGTATTAGTTTACAATTGTGTATAAATTTTGTTGGTAATTTCAATTAAAAAAGCTCGCATAACTTTACGTTTGTTTTTCATATGTTTATTTATTTCGTATTCAATGTCAAACTATCATTCTCATGTGAATGTCCAATTTTAAAGAAGATAAAACAGAAGAAGAATAATTTCATAAAGTAAACATTTAAGAAAGTGCTTTAAAGTGAAATAAAATGAAAAATAATTCATATCTGTGCTTTAATTAATTTAGTTTTTCAATTTAATTGTATTTTTATAAATATTGAAGATGTTTTTCTTTCTTTTTTACAACATGGCTTTTTACAATACAATTGGCTGTTCACAAGCAGATATCGGAATTCTGTATTTTAATAAATGATACAAAATACAAAGACCAGTTGTAAATTGGACAAATATACATAAATTTCCAAAAATTTTTTGAATTGTAATATTCTTTACAAAGGATTTCATTTGTGTCTTCCCTTTAGACTTTTAATTAAAAATATCATTATAAATGTAAACTCAATTTCAAAAATATTCACAACCAAAATTCAAAAAAATTTATTAAATAAGCATTTCTAATTCCTTATTAAAATCATCCCATAATAAGTGGATTTGGTACGTAAAAACATTGGGTAAAAACATTATTTATGCAGTTAAAAAATACAAAAAATAAAGCTATTTTAGAAAAATTCTAGGGGAGCTTTTTGGGATAAAGTTATTATAAACATTTTGTTCTGTATTAAAATCAGGGTACAGATAGCGATCGAATTCAATTCGCTCGCGAACGAGCTTAATTCGAGCGATTTAAATAATTCATCGTGAGTTTAATTTTTAAACTCGCGATAAGAGTTGAAAATTTAAAGAGCGTAAAATAGAACTCGCTCGCGATTCGAGTCAAAACGAGTTAATCGCGAGTTTTATAATTTTGTACATGAAAAAATTTAAATTTATAAGACATAATCAATTTATATATAAATATGACATAACCAAATAAGTTTCCCATTAAAATTATGTACGGACATACATATGTATTTTATTTTTAGCACTTTCTAACATTTTTTTCAAAACAATCTAGCACTTTTTCGGAAAATTCACAAGTTTTTCATTAAAACTTTTAACCCAAGTATTATTTGATTTTTTTTCTGATCAAGTTACCTTTGTAAATCATGTCAGTTATTATGTATGTTTAATGTCAATTATATTAATTTGTTGTTAATCTGATTAAAATGAGTAAGCTGAAAAAAGTGCGTACGAAAATTTTTAAATATTTTCAACAAAACCCAACTTGGTCCTACAAAAACTTGGCCAGGCATTCAAAGGTCTGCCGTCAAACTGTTTCCCATGTTCTTAATCAGTACCGAATTGTTGATAGAAAATCTGGTTCAGATAGAAGGAATGGTCCACATTATGTTTCTAAAGCCAAAAAAATTTAAAGCATTTTCAGACTATATGGTACGAAAAGTTAAAGCTAATGCAGGTTTAAAAACATACAAGGCTCAAAAAGTTCCTGACAGAAACGCTGCTAAAAATTTAGAGGCCAAAAACAGAGCACGGTAATTAAATTCAAGTTTTATAAAAAAATATTCTTGCTGAATAATGGACGAAACGTATGTTCTGGCAGATTTTTTGCAACTTCATGGTCAAAAGTTTTATGTTGCTGATGCTCGAGGGAATGTTGAGGAAAAGTTTAGAACCCAAAAGCAGACAAAATTGACCAAAAAGTTCTTGGTATGGGTATGCAATTACGGAAAAAGAAGCCAATAGTTTGTTACAACGGACTCTACAAATACCGAAATTTACATCATGGAATGTTGACAAAAAAGGTTGTTTCCATTCATAAGACTTCATAATGTGTCCTCTTATTTTTTGTCTAACTTGACATCCTGTCACTATGGTAAACAAGCCCTTGAGTGGTACAAGAACTATAATGTGGTATTTGTACCAAGAGAAGCAAATCCACCAAACTGGAGCTAAGGCCAGTGGAGAGATATGGGGCTCTTGTTAAATAAGAATTGAAGAGCACAAAAAAGGTGTCCAAAAGTGTGGTAGATTTTAAACGGAGATGGACTACCTGTTCGAGCATAGTGATAGAAAGCACTACAAAAGCGTTAATGGAAGGGTTTCCGAAAAAGGTTCAAAATTTCATCACTAGTGATTAAAATTATAAAAATATTTTTTTTTGTAAATTGTAATAATAATCTCAATCAAATAAAAAAAATAAAACTGTAAGTTTAGTGGTTTCATTTTTATTAACATAATATGTATGTTAGGAATTTTTCGATCTCACTCCTTCTCAACTGATACATTTTCAACTCCAGAAGTTTGATAATTTAGACAGATTTGTGTTTTAAATTAATTTTTAACTGCAATATCAACTCCTCCTGAGGTAGCCCTATTCCTTCTGTATATCGTCATATGAAATCCAAAAAGCCCTAAGTTACATTGAACAAATTTTTCAGGAGAAGCAAAAACCTTTTAAAATGACAAATAATTAAAAAATGTTCAATATTTTCTCAAGTTAAGCTCATTTTTTATTGATAAATTAGTATTTGAAGAAAAATTTGCGGTTTTTGTTTTAATTGCGGAGATATGAAACTTATGCCCTTGAGAATGTGTTTTTTTTCTGAACCCCAAAATTGCGTAAATTACATTAAAAAATAGTAAGTTTCTACATTTTTAACTAAATTAAAATCGGTTTTTGTTGATCAAATAGGCCGAAACATGAAAGCATAAGGCTTCTTTGTTTTCATAAAGATTTTCGGAAATTGGAATTTTTTTTTGAAAAAATTCTAAAGCTGTTAAAAAAAAATCTATAAATCGCAAGGTTTTGCTAAAAGTGCCATTTTCAATTTCAAAGTTAAAAACTCAAGAGAATTTAAAAATTTTCATGAATTTAAAGGTATATTAAGAACATAATCTTTTAGAATTTCGAAGATAGCGACGTGTATTTTGATTGTAGGAGTGTAAAATTTAACAGGAACATGTATTTTAATAGGGTGCATCATTCGATTTTGATTCTTTTGTAACTTAGAGCCTTTTGGATTTCATATGAGGATATGCGATAACCTGGGAGATAGAAGCTACATTGTTCATTTAAGAGAGTTTCACATAGGACGATTTTATCGATATACATACTTAGCTTGTTGTAATTGTATCTTTTGAAAAACGAATTGATGTATTCCAATACATAATTTTAGTTTTTACGAAAAAAAATCTTTTTCTGTCTGTTTTTATCTGATTTCAACGTTTCATATCTTATTTTATTCACAAAAATATGGGCTAAAATAAAAAAAAAATATTTTAAAAATATGTTTTCTAATAAAGTGTGGGTCAAATATTATCGTGAATCGTAAAAAAATTGAAAAATATATAAAAATTTGTATTTAGATCTAAATATTTTACACACTTCCTTAAAAAATAAAAAAAAGTGTGTGTACTTTTTGAAAAGTACAAAGGAAACTCTTTCCAAAACAGTTGAAAAATATTAAATCGGTTAAGAAAATTTTGAGATATAATTTTTTGGTCTGTCTAGTCAACAAAAGCCGTTTTTTTCCAATATCTTCCGATTTTTAGGGTATATTGAAGATTCTAAAAATGGTTCTGTAATCTACTCTACTAGACCTACCAACTTCACTAGGTCTCGCGATGAGTGTATTGATTTTTTGTAATTTTGTCACAACGTGTTATTTTTGTAAATATTAAACAGTAGTACTTTATTTTAAATTTCCAAAAAATTGGACAGAAGAAGTTCTTAAAACTTCTGAAAAAGAAAAAATAATTTTAATATTCAGTTTTTCGCGATTGTTAAAGAAGTTCACGCACCAAATGTCTGTCCGTCTGTTTATTAAAATAAGTTTTTTGGATGTCCCATATATCTTCCGAATCCAAATCTTAGATTTTTTCTATTAGATAGGCTTTTAAGAAATTACCTAACCATTTTCTATTAGATAGGCTTTTAAGAATTTACCTAACCAGTAAACCAGTAAATTTGGAGTATAAGTGTCGAAGATATGATCAAAACAGATATAATCAAAACAGAAATGATCAAAAAAAATCAACTCATTTGGTATAGTCCTGAGATATAGGCAGTTAGTACATAGTGCGTGAGGTAGTGTAACAAAAGTAGAGATTCCCGTAGGGACTAATCGATTTTAACCATCATTGAAATTTTGTTTTTTCATGTTCATTTTTCAGTGAACCATTTTTCTTGAATTTTTCACGGTACTTCCTGTATGTCTGGAAGAGGTATAGGCTTATTTTGAAATTTCAAGTGGGAGAGAAAATATTAAATCAGTATATCTGAGATAATATAACAGTTAGAGTCCTCAAATTTTGTCAGAGCCACTTTAGTGTCAATATGATTATTTAGGACAAAAAGTGGGCGGACTAGCAGAAGAGAATAACGGGCGGACTTTTTGGGGGGCTTGGCACCTCCCATAGGAATTAAATACAAAATTTCGTATATCTATGAAACTATTAGATAGATTACATTAAAACCTTAACTAACGTTCGCAAAAATTGGCGAACTCACAATAATTTACGTGGCATCTCCCATATGTAAAAAATTGTATATCTGGAAAACTATTATAGTTAGAATCTTCACTATCATTAAGTGGGTTCTTTTATTTATATTGCTTTTAGGGTAGCAAAGTACACTGGGTATAGCTAATAAAAAGAATTGGAAAATAATTTGTAAAAAAGAAAAATTATTGAAAGTAGTACAACCAAAATTTAAATCCTACCAAATAATAACACAAAATACCAAAAGATAGCGATTCCTTAAATCAAGGAAGCTCATCAAAAATCGGCCAAGAAAAACAATTTCAACCGAAGTCAAGATACTGCATGCCTGTCATGCAAATATTCGACCGATTTAAAAGATAGAAGCGTGATCCCCAATCTCTAAAAAGATGAAAGTACAAGAACATGATAATAGGAATGAATTCCCAACATACAAAACTAAGTCACAAAAAATCAGAAGTAAGTACAACAACAATTACAAAATACAACAAGAATTCAAGAGAAAAGATAAATAAATTCAAGAAAAATAAACCTATTCATTCCATTTACCAAATCAATGTTAGCACACTATACGCAAATTAAACTCCAAATTATCATATTTTTGACGCCTCAACAAAATGCGTAAGACCAACAATTCATTCAGTCACTAATATGTCAAATAAAACACAACGACAACTCACTAACAATTTTATGAATATACAACCATAACACAACTAAATAAATAAAATAAAATTCGCACAACAGAAAAAAAAAACAGTTGAAAAACTCCAGACAAAATATTAAATATTCCCAATAAATTTCTTGAAAACAAAGCAAAGAATCCACGTATATGAACAAAGAAAAGAACAAAAGAGAAAAGGTTAACCCCCATATTTTTAAACGCATAATAAAGTTGTTGATGGTTTATTGTAGGAAATTTGTATGGAAAATGTGTGTAATAAACCTAAAATAAACGATTAATATCTTTATGAATACGGGGGTAAAACTATAAAAATGGTTTATCCGATTGCAAAAATAATATCAAAAATATCGCTCCCAAGGACCAAGACACTCACTATAAACAATCTGAGAATTAATCAAACATTAAAGATATTCCCACACATCAAAAGATATGAACTCCCTCAGCATTATAATACAAATAAAATATTATCAACATTGCCCGAAAATAAAACAAATACAACTACAGCGATCCCACCACACCCCATTAATACAAGACCACCTCCCCTCTTACATCATATTGAAAAATGCTAAGCAATAATCCAATATTAACAAAAACACTGTAATAATAGTACTAACAAATCTTAACCCATCCCAGCAAAAAAAAGTGTGGAAAAAGAAGTAGAATTTTCACTAGGTTAGGTTTTGCAGACTGCTTACTGACACGAGTAAGTCTTTACTTGGGTCTTATCAGGTCCCTTTGTAACGTCTGTGAAGAGAAAAGATAAGGGAAAACATTTGGAAGGGAAAAATAGTGATAGAGATAGTAGTGAAAGATATATATCTGTATCTGTATATGTATATAGAATAGTGAATATAGAAAACGATGAGATCAAGACTGTATTTCAAGAAAAATCCTAGTGTGTATTTAGTTATACACCCACTTCGACAATTTCAAGAATGCTAGTATACACTCAGGTTGAACAGCTGACAGATCAGATAGATCAGAAAAGTGAGACGAACCCAGCGCCTGATGACGGAGCGATTCCAGGGCCGGGCAGTTACACAGAAGATGAGTAATTGTTTCCTCCTCTTCTTCATTTTGACAGCTCCTACAAAAGTCATTATATGGAATACCAATACGTCTAGCATGGTTTCCGAACTTTGAATGACCGGTAAGAACTGATAACAGAGCGCTCAGATATATTCTGTTAAGCCCTAAAATGTAGGATGTTTTATGGGGATCCATACGAGGCCACAGTAACCTAGCGATCGAGCAAGTGTGCTCCTGAGACCACCGTTCCTGAGCTGAACTAAAGCAATAATCAAGTATTTGTTTCTTGATGACCGCTACACAGTGGTATAGGAAAAAAAAAAAGAGGGAAATAATTCGGTAACTTCTAAACGGTTAATCCGATTTTAATGAAATTTGGTGTGCACAAAGAGGAGGTGTTGTCGAGTTTAGGTTTTGAATTTGGACCTTATAGGCCAACCAGGGGCCCGGCGGGGGGTCATCAAATTAGGACACCTCGGCTATGTTAAATTTTTAAAACGATCCTATTTCTTCATTTGAGTTCCGATTTAAAAAAAATTTCGTATATAGAATCTCCTCATCGAGCACTATAAAAAATGTTGTCATAGCAGTAAATTATCTCTTATAGTTTAGGAGATATTCGCATTTGAAAATTAAAATTTTAAAATTTTTACCGTCCTTACTTTAGTTTTTTTTGATAATAGCAGGTCCAAATATTCCCGATTTTCGCCATTTTGTTTTATTCGCTTAACAACAAGTTTATATATCAAGCAGTGAAAGAATTATGTAAAAATCATGACTGAGTCCAAAGTTATAGGCATTTTAATTTAAAAAATTAAAAAAAGGCGATTTTTTGTCATTTTTTTGGGAAAAAAGTATCTTTTTCTTTTTAAGTTATCTAAAAAGTTTCTAAGAAGATGTATATAGAATTTATACTTTTTGGAAAGCTGACTTTACATAAAGTACGATAAATGAAACAAAACCTAAAAATTTTTGATACCGAGGGGACCAGGTCCATCCAAAAAAACCCTATTTTTTATGGAAAATTAAATTTTGAGCAAAAATTCTCAAATCGCATAGTCGATATCAAATTATAGTGACCTGTTTTATATGACCCAATATGTTCTTAATCATTTTGTAACGGGTTTCGATAACCCCGCCCCTGGTATGGATATAATAGGCAAAAAACTAAAAAATCCCATTTTTGGGATTTTTTAAAACTTTTTTGGGAATTCCGGGATTTCTAATAAGAAAATTCGAAATTTTGATTTAATTTTGGATTTTAAGTAAAAAAATCTACCTAACTGTAAAATTTCATCAAAAAATATTCATAAATAAAATTTTTATTGCAATTAGAAAAATTTGTATCTTCGCAAAAACTGAATAAAAAACATTTTTTAATTTTTTTTAAAAAAAGTATTCCGCGAATTTTTTAATTTTCAAAAATTATATACAGTTTTGAAAAATAGACAAAATTACCTTTCCATTGATATATAACATGCCTACCTAATGTTTTTTAAGTGACAAATTAATTAGGGAAAACTCAACATCTTTTAGAAAATTTGCCTAGCACTATTATTTTCATCCATAAGGTTAACTCTTAAATTTGTTACATATATGGATGAAAATAATAGTGCTAGGTAAATTTTCTAAAAGATGTTGAGTTTTCCCTAATTAATTTGTCACTTAAAAAACATTAGGTAGGCATGTTATATATCAATGGAAAGGTAATTTTGTCTATTTTTCAAAACTGTATATAATTTTTGAAAATTAAAAAATTCGCGGAATACTTTTTTTAAAAAAAATTAAAAAATGTTTTTTATTCAGTTTTTGCGAAGATACAAATTTTTCAAATTGCAATAAAAATTTTATTTATGAATATTTTTTGATGAAATTTTACAGTTAGGTAGATTTTTTTACTCAAAATCCAAAATTAAATAAAAATTTCGAATTTTCTTATTAGAAATCCCGGAATTCCCAAAAAAGTTTTAAAAAATCCCAAAAATGGGATTTTTTGGTTTTTTGCCTATTATATCCATACCAGGGGCGGGGTTATCGAAACCCGTTACAAAATGATTAAGAACTTATTGGGTCATATAAAACAGGTCACTATAATTTGATATCGACTATGCGATTTGAGAATTTTTGCTCAAAATTTAATTTTCCATAAAAAATAGGGTTTTTTTGGATGGACCTGGTCCACTCGGTATCAAAAATTTTTAGGTTTTGTTTCATTTATCGTATTTTATGTAAAGTCAGCTTTCCAAAAAGTATAAATTCTATATACATCTTCTTAGAAACTTTTTAGATAACTTAAAAAGAAAAAGATACTTTTTTCCCAAAAAAATGACAAAAAATCGCCTTTTTTTAATTTTTTAAATTTAAATGCCTATAACTTTGGACTCAGTCATGATTTTTACATAATTCTTTCACTGCTTGGTATATAAACTTGTTGTTAAGCAAATAAAAAAAAAAAATGGCGAAAATCGGAAATATTTGGACCTGCTATTATCAAAAAAACTAAAGTAAGGACGGTAAAAATTTTAAAATTTTAATATTCAAATGCGAATATCTCCTAAACTATAAGAGATAATTTACTGCGACGACATTTTTTATAGTGCTCGATGAGGAGATTCTATATACGAAATTTTTTTTAAATCGGAACTCAAATGAAGAAATAGGATCGTTTTAAAAATTTAACATAGCCGAGGTGTCCTAATTTGAGGACCCCCCGCCGGGCCCCTGGTTGGCCTATAAGGTCCAAATTCAAAACCTAAACTCGACAACATCTCCTCTTTGTGCATACCAAATTTCATTAAAATCGGATTAACCGTTTAGAAGTTACCGAATTATTTCCCTCTTTTTTTTTTCCTATACCACTGTGCGCTAAGGGGACACCACAGAACTGGTCTATATCCAGCATGGTCATCCTCGTGCCGGCTTTTGCCAAAATGTCAGCAGTAGTATTGCCAATTATGTCCCCGTGTCCTTTGACCCAAACGAGGGTAATTCTTGAATGTCTCGCCATCTCGTTTAGAGACGCCCGGCATTCTTGGACAAGTTTTGATGTAGAATACACACCTATCAGGGATTTGATAGCAGCTTGACTACCAGTATAAATTCTGATATCTCTGTTGGATATCCGATAGTACCTAAGCCAATTAGATGCCTTTTTTATAGCTGAGATTTCAGCCTGTAAAATAGTACATTCGTCGTTAAGTCGGAAAGAGATTTTCGTCCCGAATTCTTCAATGAATATGCCACCGCCGACACCTTTTGTTGTTTTAGAGAAATCTGTATACACATTAAACACCTTCAGGTGCTAATTCATTATAATCACAGATTAAACTATACCGGAAGTTTCTCAAAATACACAGTTCCGGAATTTGGTAGTCAATAGCATGATGTAGGTTTGGTAGAAGATCTACAATATTTGCATGACCTCTGGAACCGTATTTCCATCTATTTGTAATACTTAGTCTGGCTGCAGTATTCATTGCCAGTTGTTTAGCAAGAAGATCCACAGGCAGCCAGTTCAGCATGGCAAACAACGCTTTACTGGGCGTAGTTCTAAGTACACCTGTTATAAGAGAGCAGATTGTCTCATAACTTTTGTGAGAATATTTCTGTTAGATGTTTTGTCAAGTGCATACCACCAGACAATTACACCATACATCATTATCGGCTTAATCACCGCCTCATATAGCCAATTCACATTACCTGGGTTGATACCCCAATGCAGGTCAATAGCTTTTCTACCAACGTATAACGCCGTAATGGCTTTGGAAGATCTGGAGATGATATTGAAGCTCCAAGACAATTTTCTATCGAGAATAACACCTAAGTATTTTGCGCTATCCGACAGCGTAAGAACCTCCTGGAACCAACCAGCGTCATCATTTTGGGGGGCGGGTCCTGGATTTTCCTTAAGGATTTTCCAGTACACCCCGAGCATTCGTTGACGGATGACCCCCCATTTAGCTTGAGAGATGGCCCCGTCACTATTGCTCCTGTCGATAATAGCCCTTACCAGAGGATTCTTGGCAACCTCACTGAAAGGCCTATTAAGGACGACAGTTTGCGCCTTCGTTGCTCCAGTAGCTTGCGAATTAGACAGGCCCGGTGCTACCACCTGACTAACTCGGATGCCAGTAACATTCGATTCACCACAGCTCTGTGGCCGCTGTGGGAATAGGGTCTCCGGATATTGTCAAGCCCCGAACCTGAATCCTTTAGGGATTCAATCGGACTGCTCTATCGATTGCCCTATCTCAGTGATAGGAAAAACAATCGATAGAGCGGGTACTGGCAAACCGCCCAATATGGGAAACAGACATCTGCCAGTTGGGGTAGTTCTTAGTTTCGCGCTCGTCCTATGACCCGTCTGACAAGGGTGACCCCTTGGAGCCAGTCAGCTTGGGCAGAGCTGACTCCGTCGGCATGGCCCATAGGATTCATTGCACTTAAGCCTTCACATTGCGACAAGATGACTACCCTTCGTGAAGGCAAATAACATACTTGAAGTACTTCCAATTTTGGTGACAAACCTATGAATTTTACATTAGCGTATCATTGGAGGGATAGTGTTCAATTTTGACAAATTTGAACTACATCTAATCTTATTTTTAAGCTGATAGAAGTCAACAATTAATGAAAGTTTTTGTTTGATTTTTTAACTTGGACTGAATGTAAGACTTTCGCCTACTTATAAGTGGTCTGTAGATACCTAACTTTTCATTTCTGTATACGGCCTCAACTAACATTATTTTTTTTGTAACAATAAGGTTTGTAAAAAACACTTATTTGTTAAAAAAATTTACTTCTATACTTGGAGCCTCCTCCAAATTATCAAAGAATATTTATATTCCTTCTGTTAACCACTTTTTGTTTGGGTTTTCACTTTTTAATTTATTTGTAATAATTTTTGCATCTATTGTTTTAGTTTCACTGCAGAATTTCCAAATTTAAAGTTACGGTTAGGAAAAACTCATAAATAACACGCCACTGTTCATCAGAGGATGAAATATCTTACAAAATGTAATCAAACAATACACATACATATGTACCCAGCAAAAAATAATTGATGTCACACTTTACAAACTACATCTTAATCACATCTATAAATGCAATTATATATTTTTCACTTTTATAAACCAAATATCTCCTTACAAATGAAAACCCAGTCAAAAGTGAGAAAAGAGATGTAGAAAAGTCACTACAAACATCATATTCGAAGTACTTAAAATTTTGATGAAAAACCTATGAAATTTACTTAAGCGTTCCTTGAAAGAATGTGGTTTATTTTTGACATACAAATATCGGGTTTTTACAGCTTCTAAAGATAAGATTAGATGTAGTTCAAAGTTGTCAAAAATGAACAACATCCCTCCAATGACACGCTAATGTAAAATTCATAGGTTTTACACCCGAATTTGAAGCACTTCGGGTTACTAGCTCCCAGCAAAAAATAATTGATGTCATACTTTACAAACTACATCTTAATCACATCTTAAAATGCGATTACACATTTTTCACTTTTATAAACCAAATATTTCCTTACAAATGAAACCCCAGTTAAAAGTGAGGAAAGAGATGTGGAAAAGTCATTACAAATAACATATTTGAAGTACATCAAGATATGGTGAAAGAGTAGTGAAATTTACATAAGCGTGTCATTAAGAGAATGTGTTTTATTTTTGACATCCAAATATCGGATTTTTACTGCTTCTAAAAATAAAATTAGATGTAGTTCAAAGTTGCCAAAAATGAACAACATCCCTCCAATGACACGCTAATGTATAATTCATAGGTTTTACACCCGAATTTGAAGCACTTCGGGTTACTAGTTGTGATGAAAATTCTACATCTTTTTCCACACTTTTTTTGCTGGGTAAGGGATTAAAAATCACGGAAAATATCGTGTACGCTAAGCGAGATATTGGAGGTCAAATGTTACAAAAAATTTTAGAGAATATCTCTCTTATTATGCGTCGTACCCCATACTTGAAGTACTTCCAATTTTGGTGAAATACCCAGCAAAAAATAATGTAAGTCATAGTTTACAAACGCCATCTTATTCACATCTTAAAATGCGATTACATGGAGTAGAATTTCATCACAAATAACATACTTGAAGTACTTCCAATTTTGGTGAAAAACCTATGAATTTTACATTAGCGCGTCATTGGAGGGATGTTGTTCAATTTTGACAACTTTGAACTACATCTAATCTTATTTTTAGAAGCACTAAAAATTTTATATTTGGATGTCAAAAATAAACCACATTCCTATTGAAAATGGTTGAAATCGGTCCATTATTTCACCTACCCCCCATACAACCCTACCCCCCGGAAAGGGCTTTTGAGTTCATAATTATATTAAATATTGTAGTATCTCTTCAAAAATCGGCAAAACTTAGTTCTATATACGTCTTAATAATACTACCGATTTTCGTAATTATCGGACTTTATTTGACCTAGCCACCATACAAAGTCACCTTCAGAAAATTACTTGATGGTCAATAATTCAATAATAAACACTAGTATTACGATGAAATCCAGCATACATAACTCTAATGTAAACGTAAGGCCATGTACCAAAAATTATAAGGATAGGCCCATATTTACCCCTGCCCCCATGTAACCTCTCTTTTAGAAAATCACTTTTTTCAATTGTTAAAATATTTCGGAATTAATGTAAACAACTTAAATGCTTCGTTATTTTTAACATACACAGTGGTGTAGGGTATCATATGGTCGGCCATGCCCGACTATACTTTTCTACTTGTTTCATTTTAAAGGCCCAACTAAGGAGTGAGATCGAAAAATTCTTAACAACAGTTTTAATTTTTTTATTTGATTGAAATTGTTATTACAATTTACAAAAAAATAGTTTTAATCACTATAGTGATGAAATTTTGAACCTTTTTCGGAAAACCTCCCATTAACGTTTTTATAAGTAGTACTTTCTGTCACTTTGCTTGGACTAGTAGTCCATCTCCGTTTAAAATCTACCACATGAAGTCTTATGAATGGAAGCAGCCTGTTTTTTAAACATTCCTTGATGTAAATTTCGGTATTTATAGATCCCGTTGTAACAAATGATTGGCTTCTTTTGCCGTAATTGCATATTGCTTGCCATACCAAAAACTTTTTGGTATGGCAAACTTTTCATCAACATTCCCTCGAGCATCAGCAACATAAAATTTTTGACCATGAAGTTGCAAAAAATCTAGCAGAACATACGTTTCGTCATTCATTATCCAGCAAGAATATTTTTTTTTTATTTTTTATAAAACTTGTCTTTAACTTCCGTGCTCTGTTTTTGGCCTCTAAATTTTTAGCAGCGTTCCTGTCAGGAACTTTTTGAGCCTTGTATGTTTTTAAACCTGCATTAGCTTTAACTTTTCGTACCATATAGTCTGAAAATGCTTTCTATTTTTTTGGCTTTAGAAACATAATGTGGACCATTCCTTCTACCTGAACCAGATTTTCTATCAACAGACAAGTTCTTCCGGTACTGATTAAGAACATGGGAAACAGTTTGACGGCAGACCTTTGAATGCTTGGCCAAGTTTTTGTAGGACCAAGTTGGGTTTTGTTGAAAATATTTAAAAATTTTCGTACGCACTTTTTTCAGCTTACTAATTTTAATCAGATTAACAACAAATTAATATAATTGACATTAAACATACATAATAACTGATGTGATTTACAAAGGTAACTTGATCAAAAAAAATCAAATAATACTTGGATTAAAAGTTTTAATAAAGAACGTATATTAAGAATTTTTCAATCTCCTTATTTCTACAAAATCGGTCGATAATACTATGGTTGTCTTCTTTTGCCGCAGTTGCATATTGCTTGCATTACCAAGAACTTTTTGAGAAAGTTTGTCTGCTTTTTTATAACAAATTGTTATCCGTACGATTTTTTTCTTTTTATACCCTTCACCTTCGTGAGAAGGGTATATATAAGTTTGTCATTCCGTTTGTAATTTCTACAATATAATTTTCCGACCCTATAAAGTATATATATTCCGAGTCCTTATAGATAGCGGAGTCGATTAAGCTATGTCCGTCTGTCTGTCTGTCCGTCTGTCTGTGTGTTTGTTGAAATCAATTTTCTGAAGACCCCAGATATCTTCAGGATCCAAATCTTCAATAATTCTGTTGGACATACTTTCGAGAAGTTTCCTATTGAAAATCAGCAAAATCGGTCCATAAATAACGGAGATATGAGCAAAAATCCGAGACAACCTCTGAAAATTTCATCAAAAAAGCAACAACAACACTGCTTATTGTATAAAAGGTTAGTTTTATTGCGATGTGTATTTTGTTTTTGTTTTTTTGTGTATGTATTTCGTTTCATATGTTTGGATGTCTGTGGTTTCATCGCCTTGTGTATTTTGTTTTTGTTTTTTTGTGTATATTGTTTCGAATGTTTGGATGGCTGTGGTTTCATTACGTTGTGTATTTTGTTTTTTCTGTTTTTTATTTCGTTTAGCATTGTTGTTGTTTCTCTTGTTTTGCTTAAGTTATGACAGTGTCGGGAATATGAAATAAATTGACATTTTATAAAATTAATATTTTTTAAACACAATATGGTGAAGGGTATATAAGATTCGGCAAAGGCGAATATAGACTTCTTACTTGTTATAAAATTAATTCGTCAATTATATTATACTTTTTCGTAAATTTTATAAAAAACTTATTCTCTAGTCAGTTCTAATAAAACAATACATAAATTTAAGTCGAGCGATTATTATTTTTCAAAAGAACCACTAAAAATTTAAACATTAGATGGAAAGAGAAATTGGAAAGCATGGGTGTTTCAATTTTAAAAAGGTATGACTGTATAGGTATGACAAAAAAACTTGAATGGAAATCATGTAACATCCCAGTAATGAAAACTTACAACTTAAGTTCAAAGGACTATAAAAAAATATTTTAAACTTTTTTATAAATTAACTTTAAGCGATATAAATGAGAGAATAAAAAAGTAAAAAAAAAATATTTAAAATTTTTTTTAGTAATTTTAAAATTATAATTTTGTTTTATGTAGAACCTTTACAAAGTGGCCTTTATTTAAAGGCATTTGCAAATGGAATTGAAAGCGTATTGGACGATTACTTAAATGATATAACAGAACTCGAGAGCAGATTCCTGCAAAATCCTTGCCAATCTTTAATGTTTATATATCAGAAATTGCAGGAATATGAACCGTTAGCATTGTATTTAAGCAAGTTAATACGTGGAATCCGAATACAAAAACTGCATGGCTGTGCTATTATACAATATTTGCATCAAAATTCGCTGCATGGTGATGATCGCATCAATAAAGCTGTTAAACGGTTAGTTATACATATTATGTATTTTGATTCGAAAAATAATAACACGGTCTTCTTAATTATATACTAAAGTATGAATCAACCAAAATTTAACAATTCTTATTCTTAATCGTCGCACAGTGCTTTAGAAAAATAGAGGGAAATAATTCTGTAACTTCTAATTGGTTAGCCCGATTTAAATGACATTACATGTGGTGAGAGGAGGTGTTGTCGAGTTTAAGTTCTGAACTTGGACCTCATAGGCCTCCAAAGTAACACACCTCGGATATGTACAATTTTTAAAACGATCCTATTTCTTCGTTTGTGGTCCGGTTTCAAAAGTTTATATATGAAATCTATAAATTATAAATTATCTCTTAAAGCTTAAGAGATATTCGCATTTGAAAATTAAATTTTCAACTTTTTTTACCCAACCTTGGTCAGATTTTTGGTAACTGTGGGTCCAAATATTTCCTAATTTTTCTCCATTTTTTGTTCAATTAACAACAAATGTTTTTTTAATAAAAAAAATAATTATATAAAAAGCGGAACTGAGTCAAAAGTTGTATGCATATAAAATTTAAAATAAAAACTAAAAAATCACATTTTTGGAATTTTTCAAAACTTTTTTGGGAATTGAGGGATTTGTGATAACAAATTTCACAATTTCTTTTTAGTTTTACATTCTCTAGGAAAAAGACTATATAACTTTAATTTTTCGTTAAAAAATATTCTTAAATAGACATTTTATTTAAATTTTAACATTTTTGTATTCGTAAAATTCAACAAAAAACTGTTTTGGCCACATTTTTTAAAAAGGTTTACATTAATTTTTGAATTGATAAAAAAATTTATGAATTTCTGAAAAGTATATCAGCAGATTTCACATATAAAAATATTTTGAAATCGAACTACAAACGAAGAAATAGGATTGTTTTATAAATTGTACATACTCGAGGTGTCTTACTTTAGGCCATGAGGTCCAATTTCAGAACCTAAACTCGATAACATCTCGTCTCTCCACATGTAACATTTCATTCAAATCGGACTAACCGTTTAAAAGTTACAGAATTATTTCCGTCTATTTTTTTCTATACCACTGTGCGTCGTTATCTTTAAAATTAATTGACCAATTAAAACAAAGTTTTGGATTTTCGGTTTTGGTTGCTTCTACATTTACATATAATTGTTGTGTTGTCAAGAATTTGCCAGATTTACAGCTCTAACTGTGCTGTAACTGACTAATATACAAAAGAGAAAATTTTATACTAAACATTATCTGAACTAATAATTAATGAAATAATTTTAGAATTCAATCTTCCGTGAATGTGGTGTTTCTTAAGCAACTTACTCATTGGATATTGTACGCCAAAATCGTTGATTCGTATGGAGAATTTTTTATTCAATGTGCTGAGAACCATTGTAATAGTACCCTAGGAAGTGAAAGAGGAACAAGCGCAGGTAGCGGAAAAAATGCTGCAACATCGATGTCGGTATGTTAAAAAATGTGCAGTTAGAAGAAAATATCACAAATTTACTACAAGATTGGCACAATCCGTTTTTAAATTGATTACTACAAAATATGTGTCATATTAAAATCTTTGATATAGTTTTGTCCAAAGAATAAAATAACAGTTATGCATTGAACACATTGAAGACAGCAGGCTACACGTCTACACGAACACAAATGCTGACCCTAAAGTTTGACATTTTGATAAATATTTCGACTACATCCATTTTTTCTTGAAATTCAAAACTAAAATTAATAAAAACAAAAATAGGAAAATGCAATAAAATACCAAATGCAGTTAACCAAAAGAATAAAAGAATTGAAAAATATAAACAGCTGTCTCTTGTTGATATGAATTTATAATTCAGTGGTGTCACTTTATCGTTTTTTGTTTTTACTTTAATAAAAAAATAACCGTATAAAATTTCAAAGTAATTAAGATTTAAACTATTATTTTGAGTAAAAATATATATGTTGTAATAATTTACGTACCTATTATTAATTAATTCCAATATGGTTATCAGAACTTCTCTCAATAAAGTAAAAAAAAATATATATTTTTTAAGCACTTACATTTTTTATTATATTAGCAACACTGTTTCTGTTTTGTGGTTGACAAAAATAGAAATTGGCTTAATTCGACTGCAGCGACAAAAGCAGTCGAGTGGTCATGTAGCTGTGCTGTCGTCAAAAGAATCGTCTTCATATAAACATGTGTATTTTATTTTTGACAGATTGCAGTTGGTAATCTGCAGTCTTCAATGTGTTCAATGCATTAGATAAAAAAGATTAAAAGTAAGAAAGAACATCAAATAAAGGGTGAACAAACAATATATACTCGGGGGAGTTTTCAAGTTTTTCCTACCGAGCACGTCCCCGGGTGGCAGATAGAGGGTGGTGATGGACCATCGGTCCTCTCCCAGCTTTAAAGTCACTTAAGCTGAGGGAGGGCAGATTGTCCACCACCTTGGAATATTATATTCCCCGCGGACCAAAAAACTGGAAAAAACAAACATGGAAAATAAAAAGATAAAAGTTACGATGCAGGGCCTAAATAACCCAGTACCGGCGGCAAGTGATGACTTACTCGCGAGTCACCTGTCGTCGTCATCCTGCAATCGTGAGCAAAATGCTACTACGGAGGTGGGTACCTTGGCCTCCGTGGCGGACAATGCGTCAAGTGTACAGCATGCCATTGGCAAAAACATAGGGGTGAAAGAGAAGGATGTCTCGGAGAGAGCTATAAGCAACCTCAGCCTTTAAATATAGGTGAGGACTCCGTCTCTGAGTCCTCAGATGATAATAACAACACCATTATAGCAAATCCCAAAAAGGATGAAGTGGAGCAAATGGTGAAACAGGTGAGTGATAGCATAGCTAAACTACCTATTACTAAGAAAAGACTATCTGGAGCACAGAGGAAAAAGTTGAAAAAGATGCTTCAGGAAATCATAGTTAGTCAATCCAACGACACTCCAAAGGAAAAATCTGACTCTCTCACAAGATCTGAGGCAAAGAGGAGGAGTTGACAACTGAGAACAAACGTAAGAAGAAAAAGAGCTTCCCGTCTTCTAATACACAGTCGAAGCCACGCCATACTTCACTCAAAGGAACCTCAAGTCAGAATCTTGCGAGTAAGGGTGACAACGCCAAGATAGATATTCCGAAGACGACCGAAGACGACGTCGGCGAAATCAACCTCGAAGGTACGGCTATCTCAAAAGAAGTTCCGAAAAGCGAGGAAAGAGAGACTAGACAGTGGAAAAGGAAAAGAGCCGCCATCTTACGCCGAAGTTGCCAGAAGAAGACACCGGGACGATCTCTGCTGTGCAGTTTACGATGCCGGTAATCCGACAGGCAAAATTCCATAGACCAACAGAGTATAATACAAGGTCTGGTCAACAGTAAGATAGTGGACCACGCAATCGCTTCAAAGGGCAAACAACCAATAGAGGGCGTGAGCTGCAAGTTCAGCATGGGCGTGATGCTGATGAGGTTTGAACCCAAAAGTACCTAGTGGAAAGTACCCCTCCTCCCTGGGACGGCGCTAAGCTGGGACTGGCAAAGAAGAGTGAGCTTCCGTTGCTCTTGAAGTCCACTGTCTACATAAAAGGATGGGGCAGTAAACTGGCTAATGACCGTATACTGGAAATTCATGGTGGCCAAAATGCTGAGTTGGCCGTGGAAAAATGGGAGTCAAATCCTAAATGCCAGGAAGTTACCACTAACTCGCCAAAAGAAGGTGCAGAAGGGCTGTCAAAACCGGCCCCAATAAGGAAACTAAAACACCTAAGACGGTACCCAAACCATTATTAGCAAGTACTGGTAATTTTGAGGAGTCATATCCTAAAAGCGAGGAGGAACTCACTCACTCGCCAGAAGACGGAACAGCAGTGCTGTCCAAAATTGGGAAAGTGTCGATTAAAAACTACTGAAAAGACTACTCTTCCTATGCCTGATAAGGACACCGCAGTGCCATCAATAGTACCCACTGCATCAATAGCCACTTCAGGTTACCCGGAGGAGTCAAACCCAACGAGCGGGGAGGTGATCAATAACTCGCTGGAAGACAGTTAAATGGATGACAACATCCATCGGAGCGAGACGGCTACCAACGCTCTGATGTCTAAAATTAACACAAGTAAGATACATATAACTTTAATCCAGGAACCTTGGACGATTAACAACAAGGTTTCTGGATTAAATCACGTAAATTTTCAACTTTTCTACGCTGATACAGGGTCTCGACCGAGAACATGTATCTTATGTCACAAGAAATTATGTTTTCTCCTCTCAACAGGATTATACACATCGGATGCAAGGTGCTGAAGTAAGGTCGTGGCAACATATTCCTTGCATTTGTTTACCTGCCTTTCGATTATCCGACACTACCACCAGTCGGAGCTGATGAAACTGGTTGAAGAGGAAAAATAAGAAAATTGTAATAGGTTGTGATGCCAACTCCCACCATGTAGCTTAGGGTAGTACAAACACTAATCAGAGAGGACAAGCCCTCATGGATTTCCTTAATACTAAAGACTTGATCACATCGAACTTAGGTAATAAAGTTACCTTCTTCAATAGAAGCAGAGAAGAAGTATTAGATATAATTATATGTTCAGAAGAGCTTATAAACGAAATTCCTTTTCTGACCATCGGTACATAAGATTCAAAATACAAAGCCGTTAAAGTTTCGGAATAAGTCTAAAACTAATTGGACAATGTTCAGTTCCTTACTAAAGAACGGTTTATGTCAGGACACTTTTCAATGTCGAAATAAAGAGGACATAGAAGCCAAGCTTGAAATGCACACAAGTGCCCTGGTTGAATCGTTCGTTCGAGGACCTTGGTTAGACACTTCGCACACTATTTAACCGGGCACGGCGTAAAAAGACCGCAGTATACTGGGATGAGTACGTAGTAAACTTGGTGAATTTAAGAAAATTGTTCGTAAAGCCAAACGAGACTCCTGGAAACTTTTCTGTGAACAGGTAGATAGCGTAAATGACGTATCGAAGATAAAAAAAATCCTATCCAAAACGCATGTCCAACCGGAATCTATGGTCGATGACACGGGCAGGAGGCTGAAGGATATGAAGGAGACAATGAAACTCCTAATTGACTCTCATTTCCCGCCCCGTGTATCAAATAGCATAGATGAACTGATATTGGAGGAAGGGGAGGCTAACACGGAAATTGTAATTACATCTGATATGGTTAAAGGGTCAATCAAGAGCTGCGCTCCCTATAAACTGCAGGGCCGGATGGCATTTTCCCGGCACTCCTACAGATGGAGGCGGGACTGATTTCTGTACATCTGTCTCAGATATTCACTGCATGCTTGAAATTCACATATACCCCTATTAAATGGCAGGATGCAAGGGTAATATTTATACCTAAGCCAGGGAAACCTAGCTATGCCACACCTAAGTCCTATCGACCAATAAATCTTACGTCCTTCCTACTTAAAAACTTGGAACGGATAGTCGATATTGTGGTTAAAAGCAGTATACCCAACAAAGACCTAAAATTTAAGCAGCATGCTTATGTAAAGGGTCGATCGAAACCGCTTTAAACGAAGTTGTTATAACAGCTAAATCTATACAATAATCTAGTTGGGGGGTTCTACATCAATGTCCAGGCTTAAATTGGGCTATTTCAACTGGATGCGTCCATAAAGCCATTGGACGGAGTGTAGTAGGGTTGGCTGTAAGCAGCCCGTTACAGTCCTTATGGCGGCGTTTTGGCAGCCGTCTTTTCATAGGGCCTCTGCTGATTTACGCCTTGTGAGATCTGAGTGGCAATGGCGGTTAATGCTGTTGTGGTGCTGTGCTGTTTTGGAAACCATGCCGGTGACGAGCTGGTGTTAGGTAGCTGGACATCTGGGGGAGAAGCGCCTCTAGAGTCTTCGCGACTGGTGATAGGAGGGATATCGGCCTGTATGATTATCCCTTCGTCGCGTCTTTCCCAGGTTTTAAGATGGGAATGACTCTACCCTTTTTCCAGGCTTCGGGTATTACGAGGCTGCTCACTGACTTGTTGAAAACCGTAGTCAGGTACTCAACTCCCCGCTCGCAAAGGTGTTTTAACATCGGCATGGACAAGACGCATATCGCCGTCTAATAAAGTCCTGATATCGGGACGGTAGCCTGCTGGACAGCTGGCTACTGGCGGAATATAGTCATTATAGAGCTCTATGTCGGTTTCTCCCGATCTAACTGCAATACCTTGAACTTCAAGTCGGTTCTGGCAAACGGTGCAGAACCATTGCCCGGGATTTAATTCAATTCCGGCACGGACCAAAAAGATGCGGAGCAGCAATGCCGGAAGATGTTGCTCTCGACATAGGTGAATCCTTCGATAGCAAGCTATATACACTGGCGGTATGCATTGACATCGAAGGCGCTTTCAATACTCTTATCCAATCCCTACACCAGTTTTATGTTGACCGGGTGCTCCGTAACTGGATCAACTACATGCTAAGGAACAGATGGATAAGCTGCGAGATGTACGATATTACTATTAGAATAAGGTATTTCGCTATATATCACATGGTGGAATTTTGTCACCTTTACTCTGGGTTACTACGATTAATAACCTCCTAAGGACCTTAACTGAGAAAGGACTTAGTCCTGTCTGCTATGCAGACGATGTCGTAATACTTTTAAAGGAAAGGATCCAAATTATTTGTGTAGAAGAGCTGAGGAGGCTCTGAAAACGGCCTTGAGAGGCCTCAATGTTAACCCGGCGAAGACTGAAATCTGTCTTTAGCTTATGCTTCAATAATCTGGTGGACACAAAAAGTGTATTATCAAACTACTACAGGGAGTTCAGCGTACATGCTGCTTGGGTATAAGTGGTGCCATGTATACTACTTCAACCAAAGCTCTGGAAACGTTGCTAGATATTCGGCGCTTACAGCCGAAAGTCTCTTTACTTTAGGCGATCTGGCCATAAGCGGTTATAGGACACGTCATCAATGTATACTGGGCACATTGGAAGGTTATACACAATCATCGGACGTGACTGATCGCATACCACACACAGTATATGACGGAAACTTTGAAACGCTGATCCCAGATAGAATGTCTTGGTCAAGCGGAAAACTAGAGCAAATACCAGTAGGAATCCGTTGTTATACGGATGGCTGTAAACTGGGGGATAAAGTGGGCCTGGGGTTCTATATTGAAGACCCAGAAACAGAAATATACCACCGTTTACCTAATAATAACACAAGCTTCCAGGCAGAAGTCCGAGCAATAACGGAATGTGTAAATTGGATTAGAACAAATATAGCGTCCACGGCCCTTAATATATTCACCGACAGCCAGAAGGCAATTAGGGCAATATCAGGTGGTAGAGTTAAATCTAAGACCGTATTGGTTTGTAAGAAAGCTTTAACTGAATACTCTCCCAGAGGTAAGGTTTACAGGCCACTCGGGAGTAATCGGCAACTAAAGGGCGAATGTAATAGCTTTAAAGGGAAGGGAGCTAGAGGTCGTTAACCTGACGAACGCAAAACCTTTCGACGCAATAAAAGCTGAATTAAAAATATGGGTGAGAGAATCCCATAAGGCCGCTTGGAATAATGAAACTGTGGGTAGAACCACAAAGATTCTATGGGGTGACCCTGATGAGAACAAGACGAGAAATCTCCTCAAAATGAGGAAGTCTGAAGTTATTATGATGGTACGTATTCTGAGTTGACACACAGGATTACGAGCACATCTATACAAAATTGGCCGTACGGATTCAGACGAATGTAGAGCATGTGGAGAGGACAGTGAAACTCTGGAGCACTTTCTTTGCCACTGTCAAGCATTCGTCGAAGTTTGATCCAAGTATCTTGGAAGTGATGTTATTCCGGAAATAACATTCCTGACTAACACTGATTGGAAAATTCTTAGCAATTACGTCCAGGAAACTGACTTTCTGAACATTGATAAATAATATACTCAGTGAACAATTTTTTTTTTAATGAAAAGGAGCGCACAACAGGTCGGATAGTGACCTAGGTGTATTTCTTCGGATTTGATATACTATACATTCTCCTATCAACCTAACCTAACAATATATCAAAGATAAAATATTGGTGTTGTAGAGCAGGGTTGTATTCAAAATCCAATATCGTAACACTCCTCCTTAACACACATATATTTTAAATAAAAATTATAAATAAATTACTAAATTTACAAAGCCTAATACTTCTACTAATTTAATAACATTATCTTTAGATGAATTCTTTGTCAATACATCAAAAATATTAGAATTACAACTACAATATTGTAAATCAATTAATCCTTTAGAAAATACATTTCTAATAGGATGATACTTTATATCTATGTACATATATGTTTACTTCTAATATGATAAATAGGATTCTTAACTAAATGTATAGCGCCAAGGTTGTCTCCATATATTAGAATCATCCTTGGGCAATGGATTTGTACACTCAGGAGTTTCTTCAAGAATACGGCTTCCTTTGCTGCTGACGATAGCACCATATATTCAGCCTCTGTGCTACTCAAGGCCACTGTAGATTGCTTCTTAGATTCCCATTGGGTCGACCTTCTGGCAGTTATCATTTTCACTTATAAATTGGAATTTGAGTTTCAACGGAGTATATACTGGACGGCACTCCTCCATTTTGTATTCATGTAGAAATTCTCTAATATATTTATTCTGATGAATTGTAGTTTGACCAGTGGCGCCATCTACCCCAATTTCAATGCTAATTAAATGTTTAGCGGGACCTTTATCAACTACAGATACCTTTTCAGATTTTGAGCAATATTTCACATTTTGGCAACTCAAGCCGTTCTTGGTGGTTAAAAAGGGGCTTAAATATAAAAGTATCTTGATGGACAGATAAAATAAGTTGAATTTAAAACTAAAATTTCAAGAAATGTAAAAATTTCGAAAATTAATTTTAAATTTAGGTACAGTACACTGAAAATAATCCATGCTTAACTTTACGAAAAAAAATTTCGTAACTACTTTTTTCGTAATATATACGAAAATTTCGTGTATAATGCGAAATATTGTTTAATCAACCCCTTTTCTAATTTTACGAAAGTACGAAAACCTGTCGTAATATCTTTTTTCGTATATATTAAGAAACTTTGTTTTCTTTATTTAACGAAAGTAAAGAATTTTTTTCGTAACAAGATTATTTAGTAATATACAAGAATTATGTTTGATTTCACAAAAAAAATTATTTTGTTACGATTTTTTTTTTTTTTTATTTTCGTAATTTTAAGGGAGTTAAATTAAACGTAATTGTTTTTTTAAAAACATAACAAATTTGTTTTTTTTTTTAATTCGCAATCTTTTTCTAAATTTACAATAATTATTTTAAAAGAACTAAAATATTTATGTCTTTAAAAAAATCGTAAAATGAATAAATTTTTGTTTTCTAAAATTATATAAAATTATTTTGCATTTTACTAAAATATTTCGTACAATGTCGCATATATTACGAAAGAATTTCGTGGTGCGAAACCACGAAGCATTTCGTAGAATGTACAACATTTTTCGTGTATATTAGGCATGGATTATTTTCAGTGTACTGTTTGGGAATTAATACTAGTATCAGAGATGGGGGTAGTGCACTAAATTATTAGTTAAATCAATATTTAACTATCACTAAATATTATTTCAAAAAATATATTTTTCACTAATTTTCGGGAGCTTAGTGGTAGTGAAGCTTATATTTTTAGCACTAATATTTTTTAGTGATAATGTTTTTTTTTAACTATAACTCAATTGAGTGGTAGTGTAGAAAAAAGCACTACACTCAAATAGTTCAAAATTTGAACAGTCACTAACAAAAGGCTTTAATAATTTTCTTTGCATTTTTTTTATGAAAATTAAAGAATTTGTAAGACAATAAATGATGAAATTTTTTAAAAGATACATCTATTAAAATGGAAAATACAGATTTTTTTAGCGATGACACTATGATGGACCCTACATATGCAGTTACCCCAACAACATCTCATGCTTTAAAAAGAAATGGTTGAAACACCTAAATTCCAAAACTTTTGCCTTCTGCTCTAGTATAACGATTTTTTTCTTTAGCGGAATGGTGAACTCTCCTTGGAGTAATAAATTAATTGTTCAATTTTGTATCTCGATTGTCACTTCAGCTGCGTTGCCAAAATGATGTGGTTACTGGATGTTTTTTAGGCAATAGCTTGGAAATTTTGTAAATAATGAACGTTTTACTCATTAATAATATTCGTCCAATGAGTTTTTGGTTGACTTAAACCATTTTTTAGACTGACCTGTTAACTTAAACTTTCAAATGAGTGAAACATTTTTCTGTTGAACAAAAAATAGTGCAGGAATATTTTTTGAACTAATAATTTAGTGTAGAAAAAAATATTTTACTAAGGCTGTAAAAGCAAATATTTTAACTATTTTTAAAATATTTTTAGTTAAAAATGTTAAATATCACTATCACTATTGTTGAGTGAGGCTTATATTTTTCAATTCAACTTAATAAAAGTAGTGAATAATTTTGAACTACCACTAATTATTAGTTATAGTTAAAAATTAGTGCACTACCCCATTTCTGACTACACTGAAAATAATCCATGCCTAATATACACAAAAAATGTTGTACATTGTACGAAATGCTTCGTGGTTTCGCACCACGAAATTCTTTCATAATACATACAGTGTCTCTCATAAGTATTCGAATTTAGGTAAACTATGAAAAGAAACCAAATTTAATAATATATTTTGTGTGGAAAATAAATAAATTAATTTGTTATATTGTCTAGATAGTCCTTAGTTTTGATATCACGCCTCTTAAAACTTGAAAACTTTACATTTACTTAAATTAGTTGTGTTTTTTTAAAAAAAAGTCCATAAAACTACTTCACAAAAGTATGCGAATTTTTCCTGTATTTCATATTTGATCATATTATACGATACACAAATTTTAGAATCGCACGGTTTTATGCTTAATATTGTTTTAAGGGGTTACTATCAACCGCATGGATATATTTTTGACCCATTTGGTCCACAATTTTGGGGGATTTGTACCCTCTTTTCATGTAATATCATTAAAATGGCGATTTTTGGCTATATTTGTAATGTTTTCACCCTTTTTCCAGAGATAAAACCAAAATTCAATATTGGAATTTAATAGAACCCATAGGGTATCTAAAAATAATATTTTTTGTTATAAGGATCTGTACTTAAAAGTTCCAAGATGTATTTTTGGTATCGTTTTTCAGTTTCTAATTTAATTATCTGGATCATAAGTCCCTTTTCGTACATCTAGGGACGATATTTTCCGACAAAGTTGTCTAGTGTATATTCATGTACATATTGGCACTAATGTATTTTAAATTTTCAATATATTATAGCGGTATACAACCCCAAAACATGCCTTAACAAAACGTCATCCTATATAGTAGATTCCAGTTTTTACTACTCGTAACTTTCACGCTTATGTTGCCCGTTACAATAACACTGTAAGTCCTAAATTTTGGTTTTAATTTGATCATAGTAAATAATATTTAAACACATATCAACATTTTTGATGTAATCATAATGATATCGTGCCATGCAGCATGGAGACCATTGGTATATAAAAATAATGATTTTACTATTTTGAATGGTGCTTCTTCGAGGCATGTTTTGGAGTTGTACACTTATACAACACATTGAAAACTTAAAATATATAAAAGCTGATATCTAAAAGAATATATACCAGAAAACTTTCCCGGAAAATAGTTGATCCTAGTATTATAAAAATGGACTTAAGTTCCAATATATTGAATTAGCGACAGAAAAATGATCCGAATAATTTATCTTGGAACGTTTAAATACAGATTCTTGTAACAAAAAATATTATTTTTAGATACCCCAAGGGGTCTTTTAAGTCCCAATATCAAATTTTTGTTTTATCTCTGGAAAAAAGGATAAAAATTTACAATTATGGCCAAAAATCGCTATTTTAATGATATTACATGAAAACAGGGTACAAATTCCCCAAAATTGTGGACCAAATGGGCCAAAAATATATCCTTTCCGTGGATAGTAACCCCTTAAAACAATATTACGCATAAAAACCATTTGATTCTAAAATTTGTGTTGCGTATAATATGATCAAATATGAAATACAGGAAAAATTCGTATACTTTTGTAAGGCAATTTCATGGACTTTTTTTTTAAAAAGCACAATTAATTTAAGTCAATGCAAAATTTTCAAGATTTAAAAAGCGTGATATCAAACATAAGGACTATCTAGACAATATAACAAATTAATTTATTTAATTTGCACACAAAATATATTATTATATTTGGTTTCTTTTTATAGTTTACCCAATTTCGAATAATTATGAGAGACACTGTATATACGAAATTGTACGAAATATTTTAGTAAAATGCAAAATAATTTTATATAATTTTAGAAAAAAAAATTTGTTCATTTCATAAATATGTTAGTTCTTTTAAATTAATTATTGTAAATTTAGAAAAAGATTGCGAATTAAAAAAACTAATTTTTTATGTTTTTAAAACAAAAACATATAAAAATAAATTTAAAATTACGTTTAATTTAACTCGCTTAAAATTACGAAAATAAAAAAAAAAATCGTAACGAAATAATTTTTTTTTGTGAAATCAAAAATAATTCTTGTATATTACTAAATATTTTTGTTACTTATTTACTTTCGTTAAATATTACATGCCTTAACGAAATTATTTTTGTAAAAGAAAACAAAGTTTCTTAATATATACAAAAAAGGATATTACGACAGATTTTCGTACTTTCGTAAAATTAGAAAGGGGTTGATTAAACAATATTTCGTATTATACACGAAATTGTCGTATATATTACGAAAAAAGTAGTTACGAAATTTTTTTTCGTAAAGTTAAGCATGGATTATTTTCAGTGTATTATATAGACTCAACACGATCTATTGCAAAAAATAAAACAGATTGTTTTTAAATGAGGAATATTTTTTAATTCATTACCTTTTCTAAAATCTAATACGTTTATTTTATGAAAAATATTTTAAAGAATATTCTTTCTGATGTTTTAATATGATAGGGTGCATTTTATCTAAACTTACGTTACAGTAAACTACCTACAATTCAAACTGAATTTTTATTATACCCTTCATCTTCGTGAGAAGGGTATATATAAGTTTGCCTTTGTATTTTGTTTTTCAGTTTTGAGTATTTCGTTTCGTATGTTTGGATGGCTGTGTGTTTCATTGCCTTGTGTATATTGTTTTTGTTTTCTTGGTGTATTGAATTTCGTATGTTTGAATGTCTGTTGGTTTCATTGCGTTGTATTTTGTTTTTATCTATATTTCGTTTCGTATGTTTGGATGTCTGGTGGTTTTACTGCCTTGTGTATTTTGTTTTTTGTGTGTTTATATCGTTTAGCGTTGTTGTTGTTCATTATGTTTTGCTATTGCTATAATAATAATATAGTCAGGAAAATTAATTTTAAAATACACTATGGTGAAGGGTATATAAGATTCGGCACAGCCGAATATAGCACTCTTACTTGTTTTTTTTTTAGATTTTGTAAACTTTTTGTGTTAAATTTAACTTATATTAGCATTATTTCACAAGTCCATCAATATACTTTGATATTTAAGCCCCTTTTCAACCACCAAAACTAATTTTTTAGATAATTTAACCATTAGAAGTCATTTCTTTCCTCTGATTTCAGGATCCATATGGTCAATCAAGCTTCGAAAAAAACAAATGTTTACATAAAAATTAAAGTAAAAAGTATATTTTTATATTAAGAATTTCATTTATAATTACAAATTACAGTGTAATACTGTGAATCGTTTCTATTATTTTTTCCTATGCCAAATTTTTTAAATTCCAATAAAATACGATGAAGCAAAAAAACTTAAAAACTCCATATATCATAGCAAAGAAGTCCTAAATACCTTTTATTTAAGATACAAATTCTAACGGGTAGTTTTTGAGAAAATTTAGTTTTCACCACAAAATAAAGTCGTTGCTATAATTTTTTTTACCACTGTACTTCATCGGTCAAATCACTATTAAGATACGCCGTGGATATATATATAGGTACATGGAGCTCATATTCCGCTGCATGGGCAATTACCATTCTCGGTATAGTTTATGCCATATGTTTGTGCATAGTCCTTAGCAACTAATCTGGACTTAGAACGTTCGATAGGCCATCCTTGTTCTTCTTTATGGCATATACCCTCTTACATTCTATAACCTTCTGATCATGTGGCAACTCCGATAACTCCCATCGCACTTAACCAATATTGAGAGTACTCATCCGATAAAGTTTCGTTCACTGTTGCAAGAACTTTAATATTTTCGGCACATATCAGGTTTATTGTATTATACTGTTTTTACGGTTTTCCTGGTTAACATTTTCGCACGAACTGGTTTTATAAGGTTAATTGCTGTGATCACCATTTATAATTGTGTTTTTGCAGTTTATCTCTGAGAGAAACCTTTATGTTAGATTTTTTTGATAAGTGGTTGAGAGAAACCGAAAAGAAAAACAAAATAACTCGCTACAATTGAATTTTGTAAACATTTTTTAAAAGGTCTGCTTATGATTTTTATTTTTAAAAGCGAAACAATAAATCGCAAATGTAAATACACGATTAGGACATACATACACACATACTATCTTCAAAAATCATAGTAAACAACCCAACAAACCAAAAGGCTTTAAAATTCGTTTATAACAAATTTACTACCATAAGCGTTAGGTTTACAAAACTATTATGATAATTATTGTAAAAGGCTTGTTAACAATTATTTTATCAAGAAAATTGAACCTTTGTGATAATATTCCTAGTTGCAGTTTACAACATGCTTAGAAGCGCAATTATGAAATAAGCTTACTGAAAACTAGTTTTTGAAACATAATTGAGTAAGCTTATTTTCGTAACATTTTTATAAGCTTATTAATTCAATTAAAACAATAATTTTTTTGTTTCATACATATTTTTTATTTTTCATTACTTTATTGATATTTTTCAATTATACTTTTTATGAACACGTCCTCCCTCAATCCTATACAAAAAGCGGCATCTATAAAATAAAAAAAGCACATTGTTTTATTATGTGGCATTTTTTATATATTAATTAAATTACCTTTTTTAAACACAAATTTTATAGTACTTTATTTTATAAAATTACACTCTTAAACACTTAAAAACACTGCCTTTGCCAAACTAAACAAGAAGACTGAAATGAGGAAGAATAATAATAAGAAAAACACGCAATAAAATAACGGGATATCTTATACGAAAACAATTACAAAACTATTGCGATCATTAGTTTTTTACAATCACATTTGTAAAACTTGTTATCATAACTAAGTGTACAGCAAGTATTATTGCAATTATTGTTGCTATACGAAGCGTTTTTTTACCATTATTATACCCTTCACCTTCGTGAGAAGGGTATATATAAGTTTGTCACTCCGTTTGTAATTTCTATAATATAATTTTCCGACCCCATAAAGTATATATATTCAGGATCCTTATAGGTAGCGGAGTTGATTAAGCTATGTCCGTCTGTCTGTCTGTCCGTCTGTGTGTTTGTTGAAATCAGTTTTTAGAGGACCCCAGATATCGGCGAGATCCAAATCTTCAATAATTCTGTTAGACATGCTTTCGAGAAGATCGCTATTTAAAATCAGCAAAATTGGTCCATAAATACCGGAGATATGAGCAAAAATCCGAGACAACTTCTGAAAATTTCATAAAAAAGACTATTTTTTTCATGCTTTGATATAAGCAACAACAACACTGCTTATTCATTGAGTATTCGTTTCATATGTTTGGATGGATGTGTGTTTCATTGCCTTGTGTATATTGTTTTTGTTTCTTGGTGCATTCAGTTTCGTATGTTTGGATGTCTGTTGGTTTCATTGCGTTGAGTATTTTGTTTTTGCTTTTTTTATGAGTTTTTCGTTTCGTATGTTTCATTGCCTTGTGTATATTGTTTTTGTTTTTTGGTGTGTTCAGTTTCGTATGTTTGGATGTCTGTTGGTTTCATTGCGTTGTGTATTTTGTTTTTGTTTTTTTGTGTATTTCGTTTCGTATGTTTGGATATCTGTTGGTTTTACTTCCTTATGTATTTTGTTTTTGTGTGTGTTTATTTCGTTAAGCGTTGTATAAACGGGAAAATGAAATAAATTAAAATTTTATAGAATTGAATTTTTTTAAATACACTGTGGTGAAGGGTCTATAAGATTCGGCACAGCCGAATATAGCACTCTTACTTGTTTTAAAAGTATTCATAATTTTCATTAAAATAAACCTATCATAAGTATCCTTATGAAGTGTTGTAGAAAATTCTTTATTATAAGTTTATTTTAAAATGTAGTTATATTTTGATTATTGCTTGGTTTGTTGTTAAAAACAATATACTCTCCCACTCTCATATAAGCAAGAGAAAAAAGGAATACAAAAACCAATTGCTCAGCCAAAAACATAAGTAACAAAACAAAAGTAGTAAAGGTTATACTAATTCATTTAAGTAAAAATCATTTTATAACTGTTATTCTGAGTGATTTATTTTAAAAAACAAAAATAAATCACAATTCATTCACTTTGGTTATGTGGCCCAGTTATTTTCAGTCTCTGCTATAAACTGATGATGTTAAATGTATCCTCGGCTTCGCCTTGGAATGATTTGGCATGGGGTCTAACCCGAGCACCATATAATCTGGAGAGAATGTTGGTTTAAGGACTGATATATCCTATACCTAATGGGTTGGATAATTCTCTCTTCGAACAGGTCTGTGTACAAAGCAGCATGTGCTAGATTCCTAAACCCGATCGGTATTTCTTACCGGTCGCGTAGTGGGACGCCGATATATGCTGGGGAATTGTCAGGTTAGTATTCAATGGTTGCCTGTCATCCCGTAGAGCGATCTTTATGATCATGTGAATGAACTGATGCGAAAATTGGTGAAAGATCGGGAAATCACTACTAATCTCCAATATATGGACCCTGTAGAAAATGTCAATATTAAAAATGTGCTGAATCGCTATTGACTTTGTCAGTAGTACTAGTGTCGAATTATACCCTATACAAGGCTGAGTGCTATTGACATTTAACATGTGCGTGTCATTGAAAATCCTCTAGTAACATTATGACTATTGACTTGGTATTGACTAGGTACTTCTCATGGATACATATGGTGACATTAGAACCAGGAATTTACTAGTACATTTCTATATCGCGAGTCCATTCAGTTTTAATACAGACATTTTCTTAAGAAATATTGACATGTTTGTTGACAATGCCACTAGATATACACCACATCTTTGGTCTCTGTATTTTTTATATTGACACAGAAATGAAAGATTGGAGACATTTGAACTAGTACTGTTGACAAAAAGATATATGGACCCAGTCTGACTGCAGGGGAATATTGGTCTGCTGTCTGTCATTCCGCAACGGTGCTACTATGGCAAGAGATTAGATAGGTCGAGTTCTTCAACAAAGTGCTTGTACGTGGACCGGCTAAGCCATGTAGAAAAATTGCTACCTGAGTTCTTCATTGAAGAATTCAGGGGCGAGTGGTAGACCGTGTCTAGTTACCCAGTGGATGAAAAAGACCACCGTGAAATTAGGCCGTCATGGCAAGTATTCACGTTAAACTCTCGACATTCGTGTCAACAGATTTACTTCGCTGTTCAGGTTCATACATATTTCTTTACAAAATCATTCTCAATAAAGTAAACATCTCGACTTATGATTATTTTTCCTGTAGCGATATGCCTTCGATGTTTCGGAATAACCAACTATGATGTATTGCTTTCTTTTTGGATGGAACTTATGATGATGTGTTTTATCCAATACAATGGCCAAGGAACTAAAAAATTGTACATGTCGGACGCTCGGCCTCTTATTGCACCAAACTTCATATGGTGTACAATTGTTTAATGCTTATGTCGGCGATCGATTTAAATAAGCGGGGATGTTCACAGCTTCTGCCCACAATGACACATCAACATCAGAATATACAAGCATTGCTCTGGCCATTTCAACCAATGTCCTATTAAAACGTTTAGCTACCCCTTTCTGTTGTGTATGAGGTACTGTCAGTTGCCGCTTAATATGTAGCGAGCGCCACATTTATATTTACTGGACCACAAATGCCCGTATGAATTATCTCCAGTAATTCTGTTGCCTTGTTCTTAGAACTGGAGAATGGTTTTGTTGTACATTTGCTCTTCAAACAAGTAGTACAATAAATTTCATTAGGAAATTGTATATTCAGGTCATTCACTAATAAAATATAAAAAATCCTTACGCACAAAGAACATTAATGAAATTAAATAAAATTAAAAATTTAATAAATGATGAGCCATTTGGCAACAGGTATTTTTGAATTTTCTATAACTTTGAGATAAAATCATACAAGTAGGGTCCTGATTGACACATTGTTCTGGTGCTTTTTTGACATATTTTCTAATGTTGGTCCAAGGAACATTACTTTAATCATACATGAGTAAATGAGAATCTAAAAGAAGAAACATTTTTAAATTAAATATGTTTTAATTTATCATCGATTAGCGAAGCACACAATGTAATTTATTGTTTTGCTCTCACAAATATAAAACATAAATAGTCTTTTTGGAAAATAATAACCTTTCGGCGTTTCATAATTTTCCGGTAAATAAATATTCCGAAACAAAAATATTTCAAATATTTTGATAGACATATCAAAACAGCTAAAGGTTAAATGAAACAAATCCATAGATAATATAAAATCTTAAGTAAAAACAAAAAATATAAAAAAAAAATATTTTTATTTGCTTAATTTTTTTCAATAAATTCTAACTATCTTTGTGTTTTTCAGTTAAATAATAAATAATTTTATTTATATTTTATTAAATTATTCGAACAAAAACGTAATTTTTTGTGATCTTCCAAGCCAATAAATTTTGTATAATTTATTTGAAGAATAATAAAATAACATCAAAAATTGAAAGCTGTTTTACTGGAAACTTTTTTAGCCATGACTCATGACAAAATGAACCATAAAATTTATTGCAATGATCAATAAAATATTCTATTTTTTTAATAACATAGGAAGTAGCCAGCAACTATACCGATATTTGGCGATATGAGATATGTTATGAATTACTTCCACATTATTTGTCATCCAGTTGGGCGGAAAAAGTTCTGTTTATTGGTCAAACCGTTCTTATATTTAAAGTAGATGCTAATAAATTAAACAAAAACGCTCAAATATGGAATAAAAGTGAAAGTAATTTCGTTTGTCGAGAGCAATCGCTATGGAATGAAACGGAGCATATTTATTTTGCAAAAATACAAGCTTTACAAAATGATTCGGAATTGAATATTTCACACTATGATCGAGTTATAGATGAAATAAAAAACTATGTGACTTCTCGACTTTCTGAAATTGCAGTTAACCAAGCAGACCTAGTCCAACAATTAAAGTAAGTATATGTACATATATGTATATTTCGTAAAATGAGTAATTATGTTGTTCTTATGTACATATATATATTAGGAATATAACTATTGCGTTCTTTACAAATATGCAAGTTGGCATATCATAGTCGAATAGAGTATTAAAAACTATGAGAAACTACATTATTATTTTTTCGCGGTTGGTTAAAAAGTTGAAGGCTCCATATGTCTTCGGAATCCAAATCATAGATAATTAATTTAAATATGCTTTTAAGAATTTAGTCGTTTAAAACCAGTAAAATCAGTCCATAAGAATCGGAGATAGGGTCAAAACAAATATTATCAACAAATAACTTTTTATGGACTTTTTGATTTGGGGATGTAAAATAGTATATTTGCGAAAAATCAGAGATATAGGCAATGATGAGTCGCGATGTGACAAAAATATACTTCTAGGTAGAAATGCCCATATATAAATATTTTAATCTTAAAATTAAAAAATTTAAAAAAACTTGGTTTATATTAGAAATTGGGGTGATGTTTTTGATTTCAAATGACATAAAAAAATTGTTTTCAATAATTATACAACATTGGCCATCTCGTGGTGGTATGCCAAAAATTTCGCCAAATTAGTTATATCCCTAATGTATATATTTGCTGATCCTTGTAGTAACAAGAAATTATCTGTACTAACAACAACGTATTAATATATTGAACTATACTTTTTTTCAAACCTTTTTCAGACAACAAAAATAAATCTTTTATTTTAAATATATTTTGTATCAGAGCTGTAATTGAATCATTAATTTTCAGTTTAGTTCGAATTACCAAAATTTTGAATTAATTATGTTCACAACAAAAAAGAATTGAATGAAATTGGAATCAATTCAAACGAATTAGGAATTTATAAAATTAATTGCAATTCGTTTCCAATTCAATCGAATTTGCTTAAGTGAATTGAATTGATATTGAATTCTTTCAAATGAATTAAAAAAATGAAAATTCAAATGAATTAAATAGAAAATGAGCTGATCTAGAATATGCTAAACATGTACATACATATATACATATCGCTCATTTACTTAAAGAGTGTCATTACTTAAAAAACACGATTTTGCACAAACGTATATAAAGTTTTCAACTGACAACCAATGAGCCAACTGAGAAAATTAAAATTTGAATTTGCTAAAAATTAATTGTCATTCATTTCCAGTTCAAATGAGTTGGAAATGAATTGCAATTCGCTTTGACGAATTGTAATTCATTCTACAAATTTATTTGAATTGGAAACGTGTTCATTGCAATTCATTTTTCCCAAATTCATTGGAATTGACTCAAACTAAATTCAATTCATTTTTGTGTAAAAAGAAAGAATAATTCACGTATTAATTAAAAATGAATGATTCATTTACAGCTCTGTTTTGTTTATACATATGAACCATATATTTTAAAAGTGGTATGAGTCTTCTAGTTTTTAAGATGAAGATGGTTTTATGAAATTTACATAAGCGTGTCATGTTAGGGATAGACGTAAATCTCAAATTATTTATATTGAAATATTACCTCGTAAAAGGTTACAATAAGTGTTTGCACGTACACAGAAAAATGTTTCAGCATAAATATTATGAACTGCCTTCATTAACTAAAGTTAATAATATTTAAGAATAAATTTCTAAAGGGTATGATTTTTGTTTTCATATTTATTTTTTCAAACAAAATCTAGAATTGTAATTCATTCTACAAATTTATTTGAATTGGAAACGTGTTCATTGCAATTCATTTTTCCCAAATTCATTGGAATTGACTCAAACTAAATTCAATTCATTTTTGTGTAAAAAGAAAGAATAATTCACGTATTAATTAAAAATGAATGATTCATTTACAGCTCTGTTTTGTTTATACATATGAACCATATATTTTAAAAGTGGTATGAGTCTTCTAGTTTTTAAGATGAAGATGGTTTTATGAAATTTACATAAGCGTGTCATGTTAGGGATAGACGTAAATCTCAAATTATTTATATTGAAATATTACCTCGTAAAAGGTTACAATAAGTGTTTGCACGTACACAGAAAAATGTTTCAGCATAAATATTATGAACTGCCTTCATTAACTAAAGTTAATAATATTTAAGAATAAATTTCTAAAGGGTATGATTTTTGTTTTCATATTTATTTTTTCAAACAAAATCTAGAAGCCTTAACTTAAAATATTTCAAATTTAAGTTACATTTTTTTCCTTTTTGTCATGATAAAAATATGAAGGTAGTGTCATTCCTCTCTCTTAAAAAAACGTTTTGAAGTTTGCTGGTATTTTTTGAAATTCGTATTTTGTAAATAAATAGAACGTCGTTGCCATGTATGCAAAAAGGGAAAAATAGTTTTCAAGAAATTTGTGTTGTGATTGTGGAATTTATGTTGCTACTTAAATAATTTAGGTCCAGAGGTAACTGTTGTTGAGATGTGCCGAATTACAAAGATATTGGTTTGGTTTGTTATTTAAATTGTATGCAATGTATGTTATCATTTGAAAGGGTTTTGAAGCAATGTAATTAAGTCATTAGGTTTAAGTTAAGAAGGATTATGTGCCATAAAAAGGACAACATCCACTCTGAGACCATAAGGTGATTCCCTTCAAAGAGGCTGAAGATCCAAAGACGGAGAAACAAGAACACTAAAAGAAAACAAGAAAGAAATAAAATAGATAGAAAGGATTGATGAATTGAAAGTGGTCCATTCTCATGGCGTATCAGCCCAGAAGATTTATCGAGCCAATTCCCTAATTAAAGAAACGTGAGATAATCCTAATCTTCCAATCGAATGATAAAAGCTAGTCCCTCCGGGGGTTAAATCCCGCAACTTCTTCCAGTTTGTTATGGAACCTCTTCACCAGCTATTTCAAACTAATATTCTGTGTCCTCGGACAGTGGCAAATTATATTCTCGATCTCTCTAATTCCTACCCGTTAGAATGCCTATCAGAATCCATGGAATGCATTTAAGTCCTATAAGTATCTTGGTAACCTTCACATCAAGATCTGTCCCTAAGGCCTTTTATATTTTGCAATCCAAATGATGTCACTCATTTCCTCGAATAATAATGGTGTCCATATCAAAGGTTTCATGAATGTTAAATTTTTTCACTTGGACCGGGTGGAGCACTAATTGCAATCGTTCTTGATACGGACAGCAACAGACAATTATTTTGATATAGGACTTAACAGGAAGTTTATAGTTTTGGTTGCTCATTTTTCTTCAAATGCATTTTTATTTTTTGAACATTTATTTAAATTTTTATTGAATTTTTATCATGCTTTTTGTTAAAAATGTTTGAAATTTTCTTTGGATTTTTAGATTAAAATCGATAAAATGTTCGCGTAATTGGCTGGATTTTATGAATAATATAAGTTTAACTATGTTTGCTGATGTTTTCCGCTTTTAGATTTTGTTTTTCAACATATCAATTTCTGTTTTTATATTATACAAAATTCGCTAATAAACGATTACTATTCACTGAACATGAAACCAGTTTAGTAGATAATGGACTTTTTTCCAAATTTTTCATGAATATCGTTATTGATATGCATGTGAAACTAGATTCCATTTATAGCAATTCTGCGTATTTCGATTTTTATAATCAGCTCTTATGTCCTTACAAAAGGAATTCAAAGTTTAAAGGACTTACAATTTCAAACGGATATTTTAAATATTTATATGTTCTGTATGATGCTAATATTGATATGAAATGAAAGCTGGGAATCTGTACATTCTATCTGTATTATTTTTTTGACTCATTTAGACAAAAAATCGAAAAAATAAATAAATTTAAAATAGGCCTCATTTTCAAAAAAAAATATTTAACTACTTTTTTGTGAAAAAAAATTTTGTTTCCGTTTCTTTTTTAATCCTGATTAATTGAAATAAATAATATTATTTTGAAGCAAAGGTTCTCAGTTTGATTTGATGATAATGTAAATACCAAATTTTTTACATAAATTTGGAATTCCCTCTTTTGAAATCGTAGTCCTTTAAATTTTAAGGTCATTTTACAGGGGCATAAGAGCTGATTATGAAAAACTGAGTACACTTAGTTAATACTAATGGTCCACAGTTTCCTGTACACATAGATTTTTTCGTGTGTGAAAATGACTATTGCACGCTGATATATATAATAAAACTCGGGGGAGTTTTTCCAGTTTTTCCTATCGAGCTTGTCCCCGGGTAGTGGATAGTGGTGGTGATGGACAATCTATCATCTCCCAGTTATAGTTTCACTTAAGCTGAGGGAGGGCAGACTGTCCACCATCTGGGACAGAAACTGGGAAAAGACAAATATGGAAAATAAAGATAATATAAAAGTTACAGTGCAAGGCCTAAATAACTCAGAACCGGCGGAAATGTTGATCTGTGTCATCGTCATCCTGCGATCGTGAGCAAAAGACTACTACGAAGGTGGGTACCTTGGCCTCCGTGGCGGACAATATGTCAAGTGGACAGCATGCCATTGGCAAAAACATAGGGGCTCTATGCTACCTCAGCCTTTAAATAAAGGTGAAGGTTCCGACTCTGAATGCTTAGCTGATAATAACACCATAATAGCAAATCCCAAAAAGAATGAAATAGAGCCTCATGAACTGAGAGTTGACAACTGAGAATAAACTTAAGAAGAAAAAGAGCTCCCCGTCTCCTGACTTCATTCCGATAAGATTTCTAAAACAAATTTTTCCACATGTTTCTAGCCTTTTACTGAATCTTATTAATCATATTTTTATGACGTCTGAATTCCCGGTCTCTTGGAAGACTGCGCGTGTTGTACCCATTCCAAAATCGAAAACTATGAATAACGTTGATGACCTAAGACATATCTCTATTTTGCCCGCTTTATCTAAAGTTGTTGAAAATCTGGTTAATGATCAGATACTATTTTCTATAAGATCGAGGATTTATGAATCTCAATTTGCTTTCCGTCGTGGTTTCAGTACAACTGCATTGTTACTTTCTCTTACTGATTCAATTAGAAATAATATTAATAATAACAAATTTAGTGTTTTAGTATCTCTGGATTTATCTAAAGCCTTTAACTCTGTTTGTCATTCTACGTTGATTAGTAAACTTAAATGTCAGTTCAATTTTTGTATGCTGATGATGTTTTCCTATTGTTTAAAGGTGATAGTACTAATTTGTAGTCGTTTGTTAATAATGTTAATTGTAGTCTTGGCTGTGTTTAAGAGTGGACTGTAAATAATTCACTTCTTATTAATCCTGCTAAATCTAAGGTCATAGTGTTTGCTATTGAATCTTTATCTGATATGAACTTTTATCTTGGTAATGTCTTGATTGATAATGTTAGTATGATTAGGTGTTTGGGTGTGATTCTTGACAATAACCTGTCTTTTGGTAATCATGTTGACTGTATATTTAGAAAAGTATGTGGTATTCTTCGAAGAATATTTTCTACTAATATTTACTTACCGCTTCATGTTAGATTTACACTTGCTCATGGTCTTCTGATGCCTCAGGTTATTTATTGCCTTGAGGTTATTTCTGGTGTGTCTGTGAATGTGTTTGCTAAATTGAAAAGTACTGTTAATATGATTGTTAGATTTGTTTACAATGTTAAGCGTCAAAATCACATATCATCAGTTTCTTGGTTGTTCTTTTAATAACTTTGTGAAATATCGAAATCTAAATTTGTTCTACAATGTTATGAGGAATGGTTTTCCGTCTTCTTTATTTAACAAGTTTACTTTTCTTCGATCTTCTAGAAATCCTCAATTGTATATTCCGAGAATATTTATTTAGTTTTGAGAGGTCATTTATTGTGAGAATTGCACGATGTTGGAATTGTCTGCCTCATGAACTGAGAATTTTTTCTCATTCTAACAATGTGTTTCGTCTTAAGCTGTTGAACTATTTTGCAACGTTCATTTGATCTATTTTAATTTTTTAACATCTTAATTCTTTGTCTAAAGCATTGTCATTTGTTTATTAGTAGATAAATATTACTTCTTATTGAACTTATTCACTTTTTACTTTTATATTTGCCTTTATGCATTATTTTATCTTTTTTTTTTTTGGTTTATGGCTGGGGAGCCTATTATGTTTTTTGAATTGTACTTTCCTATTGTAAATACTTAGGTTAATTATAGCTAAGCAATACATATTTATATTTTGGCCTTATGGGCTTTGTATTGTAAAATAAATAAATAAATAATACACAGTCGAAGCCAAGCCATACTTCACTCAAAGGAACCTCAAGTGCGAATCCTGCGAGTAAGGGTGACAACGCCAAGATAGATATTCCGAAGACGATCACGTTGGCGAAATCAACCGGGTACGGGTATCTCAAAAGATGCCCCGAAAATAGAGGCTAGACAGTGGAAAAGGAAAAGAGCCGCCATTTTACGCCAAAATTGCCAGAAGAAGACACCGGGACGATCTCTGCTATGCAGATTACGATGCCGGTAATCCGACAGGCAAAATTCCAATAGACCAACAGGGTAAGGTAGAAGATCTGGTGAACAATAAGATAGTGGACCATGCAATCGCTTCAAAGGGCAAAGAACCAATAGAGAGCGTGAGCTGCGAGTTCAGCATGGGCGTGATGTTGATGAGGTTGGCATCTCGCCAATGTGTTAGCACCCTAAAGAACTTGGTGGAAAGTATCCCTCCTCCCGGCGCTAAGGTGGGACTGACAAAAAAGAGCGAGCTTCCGGTGCTCTTAAGGTCCACTGTCTACATAAAAAAATAGGGCAGTAAACTGGCTATTGAACGTGTACTGGAAATTATTGGTGGTCAAAATGCTGAGCTGGCCGTGGAAATATGGGATGTCTTTTACAGGAAGGAACTTTATTTGTAATAGGTATCGACCAGAAATCTATGGCTAGTCTTGCCAAGAATAAAGGTAGGGCTTACTTCGCCTCTAAAGCTGTCATATTCAAAATTGGGAAGGTACCGATTGGAAGGCCTGTTACAACAATCCTCGAAAAGGACACTAAAATACCTAAGACCACAGCATCAGTAGCAACTACTGATAACGCTAAGGAGTAAAATCCTAAAAGTAAAGAAGCTACCACTAACTCGCCAAAAGAAAGTGCAACTGCCCTTTCCAAAATTGGGGAGGCGCCGATTGAAAGGGATGTCAAAACCGGCCCGATAAGGACACTAAAACACCTAAGACGGTACCCAAAGCATCATTAGCAAGTACTGGTAATTTTGAGGAGTCAAATCCTAAAAGCGAGGAGGATATCACTCACTCGCCAGAAAACAGAACAGCAGTGCTGTCCAAAATTGGGAAAGTGTCGATTAAAAAGCTACTCTTGCTATGCCTGATAAGGACACCGCAGTGCCATCAATGGTACACACTGCATCAATAGCCACTTTAAGTTACCCGGAGGACTCAAATCCAACGAGCTGGGATGTGATCACTAACTCGCTGGAAGACAGTTTAAATGGATGACAATGATTGAGGTTGTCCAAATAAACCTCCATCGGATGGCTAAAATGAACACAGGTAAGATACAGATAGCTTTAATCCAGGAACCTTGGACGCTTCGCAACAAGGTTTCTGGATTAAATCACGTAAATTTCCAACTTTTCAATAGAATCAGAGAAGAAGTATTAGATATAACTATATGTTCAGAAGAGCTTATAAACGAAATTCTGGATTGCAGAGTTTCGGACGAGCACTCCTTTTCTGACCATCGGTACATAAGATTCAAAATACTACGGCCGCCACCAACACCGATAAAGTTTCGGAATAAGTCTAGAACTAATTTTACAATGTTCGGTTCCTTACTAAAGAACCGTTTATGTCAGGACACTTTTCAATGTCGAAATAAAGAAGACATAGACGCCAAAGTAGAAATGCTCACAAGTGCCTTGGTTAAATTGTTCGAGAACAGTTGACCTCTGCGAGAGCGAATATCTGCCCAGGAGAAACCCTGGGTAACCGGGAAGATCCGGAACCTTGGGAAGACTCTTCGCAAACTATTTAACCGAGCACGGCGTAAAAAGACCGCAGTATACCGTAGCAAAGTTGGTGAATATAAGAAAATTGTTCGTAAAGCCAAACGAGACTCCTGGAAAGTTTTCTGTGAACAGGTAGACAGCGTAAATGACGTATCGAAGATAAAAAAATCCTATCCAAAACTCATGTCCAACCGGAATCTATGATCGATGATACGGGCAGGAGGCTGGAGGATATGAAGGAGACAATGAAACTCCTAATGGACTCTCATTTCCCACCCGGTATATCAAATAACATAGATGAACGATATTGGAGGAAGGGGAGGCTAACACGGAAATTGTAATTACATCTGATATGGTTAAAGGGGCAATCAAGAGCTTCGCTCCATATAAAGCTGCAGGGCCGGATGGCATTTTTCCGGCACTCTTACTGATGGAGGCGGGACTGGTTTCCGTACATCTGGCTTTGATATTCACTGCATGCTTGAAATTCACATATACCCCCATTAAATGGCAGGATGCAAGAGTAATATTTATACCTAAACCAGGGAAAGCTAGCCATTCGACACCTAAGTCTTATCGACCGATAAGTTTTACGTCCTTCCTACTTAAAACCTTACAACGGATAGTCGATAGTATGGTTAAAAGCAGTACACCCGACAAAGACCTAAAATTTAAGCAGCATGCTTATGTAAAGGGACGATCGGTGGAAACGGCTTTAAACGAAGTTGTCCACTACATAGGTGCATCCTTTGATAGCAAACTATATACACTGGCGGTATGCATTGACATCGAAGGCGCCTTCAATAACGTACACACTGATACTCTTATCCAATCCCTAGACCAGTTTTATGTTGACCGGGTGCTCCCTAACTGGATCATGCTAAGGAACAGATGGATAAGCTGGGAGATGTACGATATAACTATCAGGAAAAAGGTATTTCGCGGTATACCACAGGTTGTTAGCTAACAATTTAAATGATTTAGGTTAGGTTAGGTTGATAGGAGGATGTATACTACATCAAATCCGAAGAAATACACCTAGGCCACTATCGGGCCTGTTGTGCGCTCCAATTCATGAAAAAAAAAAAAATTGTTCACTGAATGTTTTTTTTTCCATGTTCAGAAACTCAGTTTCCTGGACGTAATTCCTAAGAATCTTCCAATCGGTGTTGGTTAAGAATGTTATTTCCGGAATAACATCACTTCCAAGATACTTGGATTTAACTTCGACGAATACCTGATAATGGCAAAGAAAGTGCTCCAGAGTTTCACTGTCCTCTCCACATGCTCTACATTCGTCTGAATCCGCATGTCCAATTTTGTATAGATGTGCTCGTAATCCTGTGTGTCCACTCAGAATACGTACCATCATACTAACCTCAGACTTGCTCATTTTGAGAAGATTTCTCGTCTTGCGCTCATCAGGGTCACCCCATAGAATCTTTGTGGTTCTCCCCACCGTTTCATTATTCCAAGAGGCCTTATGGGATTCTCTCATCCATATTTTTAATTCAGCTTTTGTTGCGTCGAATGGTTTTGCGTTTGTCAGGTTAACTACATCGAGCTCCCTTCCCTTTAAAGCTATTACATTCGCCCTTTCGTTGTCGACTACTCCCGAGTGGCCTGGTACCCATATGATGTGAACCTTACCTCTGGGAGAGTATTCAGTTAAAGCTTTCTTACAATCCAATACGGTCTTGGATTTAATTCTATCACCTGATATCGCCCTAATTGCCTTCTGGCTGTCGGTAAATATATTAAGCCCTGTGGGCGCCATATTTATTCTAATCCAATTTACACATTCCGTTATTGCTCGTACTTCTGCCTGGAAGTTTGTGTTATGATTAGGTAAACGGTGGTATATTTCTGTTTCTGGGTCTTCAATATAGAACCCCAGGCCCACTTTGTCCCCTAATTTAGAGCCATCAGTGTAGCAACGGATTCCTACTGGTATTTGCTCCAAAGTTCCGCTTGACCAACAAATTTATGTAGGATTAGCGTTTCAAAGTTTCCGACATATTCTGTGTCTGGTATGCGATCAGGCACGTCCGATGAATGTGTATAACCTTCCAATGTGTCCAGTATACATTGATGACGTGTCCTATAACCGTTTTTGGCCAGTTCGCCTAAAGTAAAGAGCCGTTCGGCTGTAAGCGCCGCCTCATATCTTATATATGTTTCAATGGGTGGAATATCTAGCAACGTTTCCAGAGCCTTGGTTGAAGTAGTACACATGGACCCACTTATACCCAAGCAGCATGTACGCTGAACTCCCTGTAGTAGTTTCATATTGCACTTTTTGTCTAAAGCAGTCCACCAGATTATTGAAGCATAAGCTAGAATTGGTCTAATTACACTTTTATAAAGCCAATTTGTCATAGTAGGACTAAGACCCCATTTCATGCCTATGGTTCTCCTACATATCGCCCAGCACCGATGTGCCTTGTTGATCCTATCCTCTATGTGGTGTCTCCATTTTAATTTCCGGTCAAGTATTACACCTAAGTACTTAACTTTGTCTGTCACCGGTATCTTCTTGCCCAAGAAGCAAGGTTCAGTATATGTAGAAATTTTTGTCTTTCTTGTGAAAAGTCAGATTTCCGTCTTCGCCGGGTTAACATTGAGGCCTCTCGGTTGAGCCCAGCTCAAGGCCGTATTCAGAGCCTCCTCAGCTCTTCTACACAAGTAATTTGGATCCTTTCCCTTTATAAGTATTACGACATCGTCATCATCGCTATTAATCGTGGTAACCCATAGTAAAATTGACAAAATGCCACCCTGTGGTATACCGCGAAATACCTTTTTCCTGATAGTTATATCGTACATCTCGCAGCTTATCCATCTGTTCCTTAGCATGTAGTTGATCCAGTTACGGAGCACTCGGTCAACATAAAACTGGTCTAGGGATTGGATAAGGGTATCAGTGTGCACGTTATTGAAAGCGCCTTCGATGTCAATGCATACCGCCAGTGTAAACAGTTTGCTATCGAAAGATTCACCTATGTAATGGACGACTTCGTTTAAAGCGGTTTCCACCGATCGTCCCTTTACATAAGCATGCTGCTTATATTTAAGGTCTTTGTATGGTATACTTTAGATACACTTTTAACCATGCTATCGACTATCCGTTCCAAGGTTTTAAGTAGGAAGGACGTAAGATTTATCGGTCGATAGGACTTAGGTGTCGCATAGCTAGGTTTCCCTGGTTTGGGTATAAATATTACCCTTGCATCTTGCCATTTAACTGGGGTATATGCCAATTTTAAGCATGCAGTGAATATCTGTGACAGATGTACGGAAACCAGTCCCGCCTCCATCTTCAAAAGTGCCATCCGGCCCTGCAGCTTTATAGGGAGCAAAGCTCTTGATTGCCCCTTTAACCATGTCAGATGTAATAACTATTTCCGTGTTACCCTCCCCTTCCTCCAATATCGGTTCATCTATGTTATTCGATATACCGGGTGGGAAATGAGAATCCATTAGGAGTTTCATTGTCTCCTCCATATCCTCAAGCCTCCTGTCCGTGTCATCGTTCATAGATTCCGGTTGGACATGAGTTTTGGATAGGAATTTTTCTTCTTCGATACGTCATTTACTCTATCTACATGTTCACAGAAAAGTTTTCAGGAGTCTCGTTTGGCTTTTCGAACGTTTTTATACCCACCATCAAAAAAGATGGGGGGTATATTGTTTTTGTCATTCCGTTTGTAACACATCGAAATATTCATCTAAGACCCATAAAAGTATATATATTCTGGAACCTCATTAAATTCGAAGACGATCTAGCCATGTCCGTCCGTCTGTCTGTCCGTCTGTTGAAAACACGATAGAGTCCAAACGGAAGCAGCTAGCGAGCTGAAATTTTGCACAAATATTTTATATTGATGCAGTTTGTTTGGTATTGAAAATGGGCAATATCGGTCCACGATTTCGCCTAGCCCCCATATAAGGTCCCCCTCAGAAAATGACATTAACGCTCATAACTGACTAAAAGAAGCAGCTATAGCGGTGAAATTCGTCATAAACATATTTTTTAGGAATCTTAGTATCATTGTAAAATTTTATAAGGATCGGTCCATAATTGACCCTATCCCCCATATAAGGTCCCCCTCAGAAAATGACAATAACGCTCATAACTGACTAAAAAAAGCAGCTATAGCAATGAAATTCGACATAAACATATTTTATAGGAATCTTAATATCATTGTAAAATTTTATAAGGATCGGTCCATAATTGACCCTATCCCCCATATAAGGTCCCTCTTAGAAAATGACATTAACGCTCATAACTGACTAAAAAAAGCAGCCATAGCGATGAAATTCGACATATACATATTTTTTAGGAACCTTAATATCATTGTAAAATTTTATAAGGATCGGTCTATAATTGACCCTATCCCCCATATTAGGTCCTCCTCAGAAAATGACATTAACGCTCATAACTGATTAAAAAAAGCAGCTATAGCGATAAAATTCGACACAAACATATTTTATAGGAATCTTAATATCATTGTAAAATTTTATAAGGATCGGTCCATAATTGACCCTATCCCCCATATAAGGTCCCCCTCAGAAAATGACATTAACGCTCATAACTGACTAAAAGAAGCAGCTATAGCGATGAAATTCGTCATAAACATATCTTTTAGGAATCTTAGTATCATTGTAAAATTTTATAAGGATCGGTCCATAATTGACCCTATCCCCCATATAAGGTCCCTCTCAGAAAATGACATTAACGGTCATAACTGACTAAAAAAAGCAGCTATAGCAATGAAATTCGACATAAACATATTTTATAGGAATCTTAATATCATTGTAAAATTTTATAAGGATCGGTCCATAATTGACCCTATACCCCATATAAGGTCCCCCTCAGAAAATGACATTAACGCTCATAACTGACTAAAAAAAGCAGCCATAGCGATGAAATTCGACATATACATATTTTTTAGGAACCTTAATATCATTGTAAAATTTTATAAGCATCGGTCCATAATTGACCCTATTCCCCATATAAGGTACCCCTCAGAAAACGACATTAACGCTCATAACTGACTAAAAAAAGCAGCTATAGCGATGAAATTCGACTTAAACATATTTTTTTGGAATCTTAGTATCATTGTAAAATTTTATAAGGATCGGTCCATAATTGACCCTATCCCCCATATAAGGTCCCCCTCAGAAAATGACAATAACGCTCATAACTGACTAAAAAAAGCAGCTATAGCAATGAAATTCGACATAAACATATTTTATAGGAATCTTAATATCATTGTAAAATTTTATAAGGATCGGTCCATAATTGACCCTATCCCCCATATAAGGTCCCTCTCAGAAAATGACATTAACGCTCATAACTGACTAAAAAAAGCAGCCATAGCGATGAAATTCGACATATACATATTTTATAGGAATCTTAATATCATTGTAAAATTTTATAAGGATCGGTCCATAATTGACCCTATCCCCCATATAAGGTCCCCCTCAGAAAATGACATTAACGCTCATAACTGACTAAAAGAAGCAGCTATAGCGATGAAATTTGACATAAACTTATTCTATAGAAACCTAAATCGCTTTGTAAAATTTTATAACGATCGGTCCATAATTTATCCTAAATAATAACAAAAGCATCGATTCTTAAATATCAAAGTTTATTTATAAGGAAGCATTCCTTTTTGGCAATGATTTGATGGTGGGTATACAAGATTCGGCACAGCCGAATATAAAACTCTTACTTGTTCTTATATTCACCAAGTTTATTACGATACTCATCCCAGTATACTGCGGTCTTTTTACGCCGTGCCCGGTTAAATAGTTTGCGAAGAGTCTTCCCAAGGTTCCGGATCTCCCCAGTTACCCAGGGTTTTTCCTGGGCAGATCTCCGCTCTCGCAGAGGGCAGCTGTCCTCGAACGATTCAACCAGGGCACTTGTGAACGTTTTCACTTTGGCATCTATATCCTAACGGTTCTTTAGTAAGGTCCCGAACATTGTCCAATTAGTTTTAGACTTATTCCGAAACTTTATCGGCTTTGGTGGTGGCCTTAGTATTTTGAATCTTATGTACCGATGATCAGAAAAGGAGTGCTCGTCCGAAACTCTCCAATCCTGAATTTCGTTTATAAGCTCTTCTGAACATATAGTTATATCTAATACTTCTTCTCTGATTCTATTGACGAAGGTAGCTTTATTACCTAAGTTCAATGTTATCAAGTCTTTAGTATTAAGGAAATCCATGAGGGCTTGTCCCCTGCGATTGGTGTTTGTACTACCCCAAGCTACATGGTGCGAGTTGGCATCACAGCCTATTACAATTTTCTTATTTTTTCTTTGTGCCTCTTCAACCAGTTTCATCAGATCCGACGTTGGTGGTAGTGTCGGAGAATCGAAAGGCAGGTAAATAGATGCAAGGAATATGTTGCCACGACCTTGCTTCAGCACCGTTGCATCCGATGTTGATAATCCTGTTGAGAGGAGAAAACATAAGTTCTTGTGACATAAGATACATGTTCTCGGGCGAGATCCTGTATCAGCGTAGAAAAGTTGGAAATTTACGTGATTTAATCCAGAAACCTTGTTGCGAATCGTCCAAGGTTCCTGGATTAACGCTATATGTATTTTACCTGTGTTGATTTTAGCCATCAGAGCGTTGGTAGCTGTCTCGCTCCGATGGAGGTTTATTTGGATAACCTCAATCATGGTCATCCATTAAACTGTCTTCCAGCGAGTTGGTGGTCACCTCCTCGCTCTTTGGATTTGACTCCTCCGGATAGCCTGAAGTGGCTATTAATGCAGTGGGTACTGTTGATGGCTCTGCGGTGTCCTTATCAGGCATAGGAATAGCAGTATTTTTAATAGACACATTCCCAATTCTGGAGAGCACTGCTGTTCTGTCTTCTGGCGGGTGAGTGATTTCCTCCTCGCTTTTAGGATTTGACTCCTCAACATTGCCAGTACTTGCTAATGATGCTTTCGGTACTGTCTTAGGTGTTTTAGTGTCCTTGTCGGGGCCGGTTGTGACAGCCCTTTCAATCGGCGCCTTCCCAATTTTGGAAAGGGCAACTACACTTTCTTCTGGCGAGTTAATGGTAAATTCCTCGATTTTAGGTTTTGACTCCTCAACGTTATCAGTAGTGGATACTGATGCTGTGGTCTTAGGTTTTTTAGTGTCCTTTTCGAGGCTTGTTGTAACAGCCCTTCCAATCGGCACCTTCCCAATTTTGAATATGACAGCTTTAGAGGCGAAGTAAGCCCTACCTTTATTCTTGGCAAGACTAGCCATAGATTTCTGGTCGATACCTATTACAAATAAAGTTCCCTCAGGTTCTTCTTTCCTGTAAAAGATATCCCATTTTTCCACGGCCAGCTCAGCATTTTGACCTCCAAGAATTTCCAGTATACGTTCATTAGCCAGTTTACTGCCCCATCCTTTTATGTAGACAGTGGACTTTAAGAGCACCGGAAGATCGCTCTTCTTTGCCAGTCCCAGCCTAGCGCCGTGCCAGGGAGGAGGGATACTTTCCACCAAGTTCTTTAGGGTGCTAACACATTGGTGAGATGCCAACCTCATCAACATCACGCCCATGCTGAACTCGCAGCTCTCGCTGTCTATTGGTTGTTTGCCCTTTGAAGCGATTGCATGGTCCACTATCTTATTGTTGACCAGGTCTTCTATTTTACTCTGTTGGTCTATTGGAATTTTGCCTGTCGGATTACCGGCATCGTAAACTGCATTGCAGAGATCGTCCCGGTGCCTACTTCTGGCAACTTTGGCGTAAGATGGCGGCTCTTTTCCTTTTCCTCCGTCTAGCTTCTCCTTCCTCGTTTTTCGGGGCTTCTTTTGAGATTCCCTTACCTTCGAGGTTGATTTCGGCGACGTGTTCGTCTTCTGAATATCTGGCTTGGCGTTGTCACCCTTACTCGCAGGATTCTCACCTGAGATTCCTTTGAGTGAAGTAAGGCTTGGCTTCGACTGTGTATTAGAAGACGGGGAGCTCTTTTTCTTCTTAGGTTTATTCACAGTTGTCAACTCCTCGGGAGACCTGATCCTTTTTGCCTCAGATCTTGTGAGAGAGTCCGATTTTTCCTTTGGAGTGTCGTGGGATTGACTAACTATGATTTCCTGAAGCATTTTTTTCAACTTCCTCCTCTGTGCTCCAGAAAGTCTTTTCTTAGTAATAGGTAGTTTAGCTATGCTATCACTCACCTCTTTCACCATTTGCTCTACTTCATCCTTTTTGGGATTTGCTATAATGGTATTATTATTATCATCTGAGGATTCAGAGTCGGAACACTCACCTATATTTAAAGGCTGAGGTAGCTTAGAGCTCTCTCCGAGTACATCCTTCTCTTTCACCCCTATAGTTTTGCCAGTAGCATGCTGTACACTTGACGCATTGTCCGCCACGGAGGCCAAGGTACCCACCTCCGTAGTAGTATTTTGCTCACGATTGCAGGATGACGACGACACGTGACTCGCGATTAGATCAACACTTGCCGCCGGTACTGGGTTATTTAGGCCCTGCACCGTAACTTTTATCTTTTTATTTTTATTTTCCATATTTGTTTTTTCCAGTTTTTTGGTCCGCGGGGAATATAATATTCCCAGGTGTTTTTAATGTTTTTATTTTTAACCTCAAACCCCTTTTTTCGAATTACACAGAGCAGATTTCAAACAGACCTCTCAGTACATAAGTTACCACTTTCAAAATTGTCGGGGTTCATATTTATTGCAGTTTTTATGAAATATTAATTAAATAAGCAAAAACTTTGTCATACTATTTATGAACTTTTCATATTCTGAATGAAAATGGTTTGGGAAAAAAGTTTTGTTCGATTCATAGTATTTATTACAAAATTAATTTCAGTTATATATTATTTTTGTGTATAAGTTAAATGTGGAAAATATAAATAAATATTTTCTAAATAATTAATATCTATATCCTTTATTTTCAGACTAATTAAAGATTTTTATTTGCTTGGTCGTGGAGAACTATTTTTAGAGTTCATTCGCCAAACTTATGTAATAAATAAAGATGCCGACAATGAAAATAAACTTCGTGATTTTGTCAAAGCATTTGAGGTCAGAAACAAAAAAATAACTAATTTTTGGGCTTATTAATGTTAGTTAGATTTATGTGTTGTTTCTAGATAACGGATCAGGTTTCCTTTTAAATGCACTTTTGGGTTTCCAAGGTTATGCAGAAATAAATATTGAAAATAAGATTAGATTCTCAGCAATATAATAAAACTATTTGTTTGAATCTTACAGGAAGAAAAAAAAACAAAAAGTGTGCTTTTAAAATTTGGAAAAATCTTGTTAATTGTTAACAAATAAAAAATTGCAAACAAATATACATATATTAAACACCAATTTAAAAGGAAATCTGACCTGATGTGAAAAAACTGAAAACGAAGTTTTCATCTGTACATTCTCTACTTTCTCGTACATACATACATATATGGGCAATTTTATGTCAAATGATCCAACTTAAAAAATCGCACCAAGGTTAGTACTGTTTGATAGTAGGCCAGAAGCAAATTTTCAACTCTATCGGTCAAGAACTTCCGGACTTAGATGGGGTCCTAACAAAATTTCCAAAGGAGTTCAGATAGCTATTTTGTCGTTGTTTCCAAAAAAATTTTTTTTTTTAAATTTTTAACAAAATGTTTTTTTTTGCTTATACAATTTCCTTTAAGGTTCCATAACGGAAGGAGAGTGACATTCGGCTGTGCCGAATCTTATATACCCTTCACCACAGTGTATTTATAAAATATCAATTTTATAAAATTTAAATTTATTTCATTTTCCCGACTATCATTATTATAGCAATAGCAAAACGAACAACAACAACGCTAAACGAAATAAACACACAAAAAACAAAATACACAGGCAGTAAAACCAACAGACATCCAAACATACGAAATGAATACGAAAAAAAAACAAAAACAAAATACACAAGGCAATGGAACACACAGACATCCACAGACAGTAAGAGTGCTCTATTCGTCTGTGCCGAATCTTATATACCCTTCACCATATACCATATCAATTTTATAAAATTTAAATTTATTTAATTTTCCCGACTACACAAGGCAATGAAACACACAGACATCCAAACATATGAAACGAAATACTAAAAAAAAGAAACAAAAACAAAATACACAACGCAATGAATAAGCAGTGTTGCTGTTGTTGCTTTTTTATCAAAGCATGAAAAAAATTTTCTTTTTTATGAAATTTTCGGAGGTTGTCTCCGATTTTTGCTCATATTTCCGTTATTTATGGACCGATTTTGCTGATTTTAAATAGCGATCTTCCCGAAAGCATGCCTAACAGAATTATTGAAGATTCGGATCTCGCCGATATCTGGGGTCCTCTAAAAACTGATTTCAACAAACATCAGCTATCTATAAGGATTCAGAATATATATACTTTATAGGGTCGGAAAATTATATTTTGGAAATTGCAAACGGAATGACAAACTTATATATACCCTTCTCACAAAGTTGATTATAAATTATTTTTTAACTCAAGATTTTTTCAATATTTGGCACTTAATTTTTCCCTATTTTCTCAAAATGGACGTTTTTGTTGTATTTTTTGTTTGCTCAAAAGAAAGCTTATACCATTTCCATTAAGAGCTTTCTGGTTAATTAATGTTAGTTCAAAATATTGAAAAACTCTTTTTCTAAGGTTAAAAAATATTGTTTGCTCTTAAAGTATTGTGTAAGCTTTCTTTTGAGCAAAAAAATTCCCATTTGAAAAAAAAATATATTTTTTTTATTTGAAATTTGTTTGGAAACATCGAAGAAATAGCTATCTTTACTCCTTTGGACAATTTTTGCTAGGGCCAATATTAGGGTGAACGTTTATTCGACATTTTCCAAAAACCGGTTTTCGAATAGTTCGAATAGTTGACATTTGAAAAAACCGGTTTATATTTTTCAGAAAAACCCAGTTATGCGGTTTTTCATTATAAATAAAAAAATCTATTTTAATTTGAGAAAATTTATGTTTATGTTTAAATTTGATTTTTAACAGTATAAAAGTTTTTAACTTTAGATCTAGTCGTCTGATTTACATGATTTCTTTAATATGAAAAAATTAGGAAAAAAGTGGGACACTTCTGTTAAACATAAGGTACTATGTAATCCTAGGTTATTCTAAGTCCCTGTTTAGGCAATTTTCATAGGCATTCCAACACTTCCATAATATTTCAGCCGCAAATTAATTTTTGTAATTAGAATACAATCTTAAGATTGATAAAATTTAGACGGGCTGTATTATTATTAGCTTTAAAATTTAATTTAAGTAATCTTTGAATACAAAGCAAATAAAAGTATTCGAACCCGGTTTTTAAAAAGTGAAAAAACATGATTATTTGCCATTCAAAAAATCAATATTTAGAAAAAACCGACACTGGTAAAGCAAAAAAAAAAACGGGTTTAAAACCGGTTGAAAACCCGAGTTGATCACCCTAACCAATAGGTGAAATGTTACACTCATTTGAATAAAAACCCTGTAAGACCAAAATGTCCAACTTTGACCCCCTCTAAGTCCGACCGATAGAGCTGAAATTTTCTGGCAAGTTTCTGGCCTATTATCTAATAGTACTAACCTTGGTGCAAATTTCATCAAAATCGGAAGACATCGATTTTAAAAGTTGGGTCACTTGATACAAAATTGTCCATATGTAAATCGATTTTTTATGTGTACATATAAATGGCTGTTTCACGGTGTTATACGTATATGACTATTGGTGTATTTTAAGACAAACATTAGAAAAATATTTTTTTTTTATTTTTTTTAAAGGCACTATGAATACAGTGTAATCCTAATCGCAACCGTTTATATATTTTCATTCCTAATCTTATATGGTTTGCAAATAATATCCAAACAAAAACATATTGCTCATTTACCACATATACAGTCATTCATTTAATTTTGTCAGTTTTTAAAATCTCTGAGACAGATTTTTTGTTTTAAAAGTTAAAGTTTTTACGAATATTTTGTAAGTAAAAATTTTATTTAAAATTAATTAAAAAACATATTAACCTTTTCTTCCTACCATTAAAATAGTAACACTTTAAACAATTATGACATACAATGATGCAACGCTACAAAATCGATTGTGAATTCGACAACTAATTATACAACATATCATTTCATTATAAGCCCAAAAACTAGATCTATATACATTAGACCGACTCACTTTGTATAGAAAGCAAAATTGTGGTTTTGTTACCCCTCTCAAAACTTACCTTGCTTTATTTTATGATTTACCGTTCCTGGATAAAATTTTAAAAAGGTATTTTTAAATATTTTTTTTTTTTTTAATTTTAGTATTTTTTATACCCTCCATCACCATCAGTGGTGATAGAGGGTATATATAACTTTGTCATTCCGTGTGTAACACCAAGAAATATCCATCTGAGACCCAACAAAGTATATATATTCTTGGACCTTATGAAATTCTGAGTCGATTTAGAAATGTCCGACTGTCCATCCGTCTGTCTGTCTGTATAAAACATTCTCACGTTAACACGAAGCATCAAAAAAAATTGGAAATGAGCACAATCGGTTCACACCGGGAAAAGTTATTATTTGAAACAACCTCGAAAAAATAAGCATTTTTTACACATTCTGATGTAATTTTCTCGAAAACTATCAAGATAATTCCATGAAAATCACCATACATTCGTTTCTACACAAGAGCTTGACTCTTGCTGAAAATTGCCAGAATCGGTCCACAATTTCATATACCTCCCATACAAAAGTACATATTCCCGGAAAATGGGGTTTTTGTTAATAACTTCCGTCACAATGTCGAAATCTTTACAAAATTTTACAAATTAAAATCTTATGTCAATAGAATTCATTCAGAGAAAAAATTTTCTGGATCGGTCCATAATTGGACATAGCTCCCATACAAGGTCCCCTCCCGAAAATAACTTAAACGCAAATAATTCATTACTAAATTAAGATATCCATATAAAATTTGGTACAAGTATTGCTCTCTCACACAGAAATATTGCTGTGAAATTTTTTTTCTATCGGTCCATAATTGGTCATAGCTCCCATACAAGGTCCCCTCCCGAAAATCACTTAAACGCGCATAACTCATTACTAAATTAAGATATCCATATAAAATGCTCATATGTAAAGAAATATTACTGTGAAAGTTTTTTCTGATCGGTCCATAATTGGTCATTGCTCCCATACAAGGTTCCCTCCCGAAAATCACTTAAACGCACATAACTCATTACAAAATATTGATATCCATACATTTAGCAAAAATATTGCTCTTATATACATTAAACTATAAAATTGTTTTACGATCGGTGCATATTTGGTCATAGCTCTCATATTAGGTCCCCTCCAGAAAATCACTTAAATGCACAATATTCATTACCAAATAATGATATAGATACAGAATTTTGAAATTTTGTCTTTATAAACAAAATTGGTCATAGCTAATATACAAGGTCCTCTCTTATCTCTCTATTGGTACAAATTTTGGCACAAATATTAGTTTTGTATACAAAAATTATATTTCAAGATTTTTTCACGATCGGTTCATAACATGGGTGCGGTCGGTCCCATACAAGGAATTCAGAAAATCACTTAAACACACATTACTTATTACTAAATTACGATATAGATACAAAATTTGTCTGAAATATAGCTTTTATGAACAGAAATTTTGCTTAAATAATTTTTTACAATCGGTCTATAATTGGTCATATCTCCCATACTAGGTCCTGCCCCTAAAAGCGCTTTAACCGTATTTAACTAGTTGCATTATCAATTTGTGTAGAACAAAATTATATATATGTATTTTGAAAATCCTTAAATCTTTCACACACATGCATACATGCAAATTACTAACTATCGCTAAGCGCTATAAAAATATAAAGAAAATGGCGTTTGTAATGTTCAATAAATCATGGAATTGTAATAGATTTAAGCTTGTTAAATCTTGGGATTTTTTCTGAGAAAACTTATTTCTACAAATATTTAATCAATTAGAAAAGTATTAATATAAAAGTAGCTGGTGGAGGGTATTTAAGATTCGGCTCAGCCGAATATAGCACTCTAACTTGTTTTTAAATAATATATTCAATATGTGGTACCATTTTAAAGCTTCATCCAATGGACTATTAATCATAAATAATCGTCTCCTCATAATTGTTATATTCTAAAAAATATAAAATTTGTATGCGCAATTTTGCAAGTTTTGCACACCGTTAGACGCAGCTTCAAAAACATATTTTGTTTAAGAAAAAAAATTTAAAATAAGGGTCTGAACATATCATAACAAAATAAAGATATTTGAAGATGAGTAAAAATTTGAATTGAACATGTAAAATCGTGTCCCCCATAGGATATTTTAATGAAAACTGTCCACGGTAAACTAAACCCAAAATATTTTTGGTAACATCATCTGACATAGCAGCGAATATTTTGAGAAAGGCAACTCAAGTACAATTTTTTGAGAATCGGTCTAATATACATACATAATTTTAATTTAATTTCACCTTCATTAACGGTTTTTCTATATAAATAAATCTATTAATTGTAGTCGGCAGCACATGGAGTTGGTGTATCTGAAGATTTGGAACAATTTTCCCTCTGTATACCGAAATCTCCGTTCGATACGGAGGAGCCACTCGAATTTGGCTATCTGCAATTAGTTCAATTACAATATAAAATAAATTGGCCTTTACATTTACTTTTCTCGCCTAAGGTATTGGAACGCTACAATATACTTTTTCGATTTCTGCTTCTAATAAAGAAAATGCAATATGAATTGCATATGCTGTGGTGCCAACAAACAAGAGAGACCAAACTAAATAAGAATCAAAATATTAAAATAATGCATTTACGCAATGAGTTAATGTTTTTTGTCGATAACTTGCAGTATTATATACAAGTGGATGTACTTGAAAGTGAGTATATAAAATATTTATTTATCTACATATGAATGTAAGTATGTACATTAAATAGACATTTATACTATTGATTTACATTAAATTGTTCTTCAACGCCATTCTACACAGGGCAATTTCACTTATGCAAGTTTATGATTGTGGAATAGAGAATAAAAAATAATGAGCATTCTTTTCTTCACTCTCTCTCTCCCACAAATTCAAAAACTTGATCAAGAAAAGATGTTTTATGTATATATATCAGCACACTGTAGTTTAGAAACTTTTGTTTTTGGAAATAATTTGGTATCCCTGAAACTATTGAATACATCGCAATGAAATTTCACATATTTGGAGCTGAGGTGTTTTCGAGTCGATTGACATCGTTATAGGTGATCGAGGACTGAATGAAATTTAAAAAAAAAAAAATCACTTAAAATCCATTTATGATCGCAATAAGTTTAAATTTAAAATATAACTACTCCTTGAGAAGGTATACAAAAAATACGTTTACATGTGTGTGTTACCTCTTTAGCTTTAAGAGACATTTAGGTTTAAATTTGTTTATTCTTAAATTTTCCGATCTATTTTTAGTTTTTTTAATGTGGCGGTCCTACGGAGGGCCGCAAAATTTTTTAAAAATATCCCCTAGTTTTCTGATAAAATTCTAAATAAAGCAAAAACAATTTCTCAGCTGTTAGACTATGACGGCTGTATTTATAAAAACTTATTTTAGGTTTTTTTTTTTTTTATTATTTATGAATTCAAATTTACAATTATATATTGAAATGTGGTCTCAGCGCCTCTAGGGCTTTATTGAGACAACGTTGGCAAGAAACAATTATAATTATTTTTACAACTTAACTTTTTACAAAATTACAACAATAATAAAATTAAAAAAAAATAAATAGCATTTCAATATTATATAAATAAATTTATATCAAAAGCATTTCAAGATTATTTAGATAAAAATCTTTAACTTTTTTCTTAAACAACGATATGGACGAACAATTTTTGACCGACTGAGGTAAATCATTATATGCCACACTACCGATATATTAAATTCTTTGTTTAGTGATTTCTAGGCGACACCTAGGAACCTTCAGATTCGTATTATGTCTTGTGTCAAACAAAGTTTGGTTACCAGAAAAATTGATTGTGTGGTGTCCAATTCTGTTTATAGTTTTATTAACATAGAGCAAAACTTGCAGTTTATAAATACCATAAATTGGTAAAGCAATAATGTCGGATATAGTTGAGGGAGATTAAACACAGCCTTTAATGATTTATTTTGAATTACCTGTAAGCTTTTTAAATCAACATTTCTCTTGAATCCATACACAAGTGTAAGGTAATTAAGATGACTTTGAATAAGTGATTGAAAAATTATATATTTGGTGTTCTCATCAAGTTTATATCTTAGTTTATACAGGATGCCAAGTGCTGGAGATATTTTCGATCGTACATATTTAATATGATTTTTCCATGATAAGTTATTTTGCAAAATAATTCCTAAATATTTTATTGTGCCTACTTCAACAATCTGTTTCCCATCAATAAATAATGCGCTTTCCTCTAAATTTCTATTAGGTTGAGGTCTAAAACGTACGATTTTTGTTTTATTGTTATTCAGTACCAATTTATTTATTCTTGCAAATTCTAAAATAAGTGCTGCATCCCTTTATGCAAATGTTTTAAAAACTAAATTTTCCTTGTATGGGTAAATTAGACATAAATCGTCTGCATACATTACAATTTTCCCTTTTAGATCCAAGTTATTGATATCATTAACATAAATGTTAAATAATAAAGGACCTAACACACTTCCCTGAGGAACCCCGTACTCAACGTTACCCAAAGAACTTTTGAATTTATTTATTTGCACATACTGCTTACGATTTGTCAAGTAACTTTTGAAAAACTCCAATTCTCTGTTCTTTACACCATAAAATTTAAGTTTTTCAGCCATTTTTGAGTGATTTACAAGGTCAAAGGCCTTAGAAAAATCATAAAAAACCACACCTACTGTACTGAAACCCCTATCCAAACCATCACATATATGATTGACAACTTCTACCACTGCATTATCAGTACCACAACCCTTTCGAAACCCGTACTGATTTGGATATATTAAGTTTTCTTTCTCTAAAAATACCGATAATTGATGGTGCAAAATCTTTTCAAATACCTTATCTATAACTTATAAAATAGCGATAGGTCGGAATTTGTAAAGTGTATTACCAAGAACTTCCTTTGGGATTGGAATGATCTTGTGAATTTTCAGATAATCAGGCCATACTGAGTGGCGAACAGATGAATTGAAAATTCTTGCTAATATTGGTGACACAAGTTCCCTACATTCGTATAAACATCTTGACGTTATGCCATCAGATCCTGGGCTTTTATTCATATCTAAATGATAAATTAATTGATAATTTTCATTTTCATTAATGTGATCGAAAACAAATTGATTACGATTATATTTTAATGAACGAAGAGCATTACAGTTATCTCTAGAGTTGTACTCAATTCCGTTATTTAAATCCTTAACAGATTTTAAGAAAAAATTATTTAATGATTCAGCTTTGTCATTATCATTCTGGATTAATACATTATTATCATTTTTAACAGTAATATCAGATCTCGAATTTCTTCCTAAAGTCTCATTTATAAATTGCCAACACTTTCGTGGATTATTCCGAACATTATCTAAATTATTATAATAATAATTAATCATACACCTCTTAATAGCCGTTTTTATTATTTTACTAATTCTCCTAATAGAAATATTAATATCATCTTCTTTCCTCTTTTTTCTTTTTTTTAATAATTTATTTTTGTAACTTATGAGAGCTAGTATATTACCATTAATCCATGGTGTTAATTCAAGTTTTAAATCTTTCCTGGTTCTAGATAGTATTGTTGCAGTAGCAAAAGCATTTGTCATTGACTCTATTAAGTAAGAAGTGTCAACATTGGGATCATCAGTCAAGTTAGAAACAGACAGAGTACGACATAATTTTTCCCTAACTTGGTTATAATCACAATAATAACGACTAACATCTACTAAATCGGTCATGTTCGATTTACAATCAATTTTAATATTCATAAGATTATGATCTGATAACTGCCACTCTATAGAATCAACTTTAATTTCAAAATCAAAATTACAAAATACATTATCTATTGAGGTCCCACTGCTAGGTCTAGTAATGAGAGTATGACAGTTCCTAACATCGTAACATTGAAAAAGGTCATTTAAATCATGTGCCTGAGGATTAGTAATGAAATCAACATTTGAATCACCTACAATTATACAAGGACTCTGAGATACAGTCATAAGGCAGTTTTCTATATATTCAAAGAATTTATCAAAATTACACTTTTGTGATCTGTAAAAAGATAATAGCTTCATAGATTTTCTAGTTACATTATGACTTTCTAAGGTGAGCACGATAGAGTCAATAAAGTATTTACTCTCACAGATTTCAACTGAAAATAATATAAAATCTCGAACATATATTGATGGACCACCGTAAGAATCAGATCTACAACAGTGAACTGTGTTATAACCCGGAATTCCGTAAAGTTGTATCAATTTACTATCAAACCATGTTTCTTGAATACAAATAATATCTGGTAGTTTTAGTAATGAAGATATTTTAGATTTAAATTTGTTAAATTTATCTATGGATGAAATGCTTCTGACATTTACAGATATAATAGAAAAATAAGATTTAGTTAGATTTTTTAAAAAAGTATTATAAGATAAAATTGAAGAAAAATATTTATTTACATTCATTACTTTGTGTTCTGTATTAAAATATACTTATTAAAAAGATATAAAAAGTTTTATTAAGCAGGTGACAAAAAATTAACATCATTATCACTATTATCATCATCTACAAAGGCATTCTCACGACGATGAGATCTTCGAGTATTATTTGTGGTTGCTTCTAATAATATATTATCAACTTCTTCAAACGATTTGATAAGCTTAGGTTTTGAAAATTCACTTCGTTTAGCGTATATACGACCAGCTAAACTATAAACACGGCGATATCCAATTTTTTTTAGACTCTTAGCATGGTTAAGCAAAAAGAGAGTTTCTTTACTTTAAAAGTCGTTGATAAATATTGACATGTCTTCTTTTTCCTTTAGTTTGGGTTTTACTGACATAACCATCTGTTTGGCTTTTTTGTTGTTGAATTTTACAATCATAGTTTGCTTCTGCTTATTAGTTTTTCTAGTTTCTGGGTTTTTATTTTTCAAGAAAAATGCCTCATCTATGTTTGTAGCTTCTATTTTCACATCAAAACCTTCTAAAAACTTCATTAATGTTTCAACAGCATCTGTATCTTCCTCACATTCCAAACCATTAATGATACAATCATTTTTGACCCTTTGGTCATTTAGGATTTTTACAGATGTTTTTAAATCAGCTATTTCTTTTTTTAGGTTTTTGTTTTCCTTTTGCACAGCTTCTATTTTCTTTTTGTTTTCATTTATGCCTTTAAGTATATTGTCGAATTTTGTTGACATAAATTGCATTGTTGCTTGTAACTCATCCAGCTGATTTAATTTTGAAAGTTGTGTTTTGATTGCATTTAGTTCTTGTTTTAGGTCTCCACCGCTTTCGTTACAATGGTGACAAATATACTCATCGCTCTCATTTTGCAACAGCTGATCAAATTGACGTTTGTCGAGAGTTGTACAAATATCATAATAAGTATTATCACATTGAATTCTCCCATCTTCTTCTTCAATTAGTAATATTTTTTTATTAATATTAGTACTTTTACGTCTTTCTCCAGGCATACTTGATATTATTCTAGTAACTTACAGTTGCTTTTTTATACAGTATAAACCAGGTCAAAAACAAAAGACTTTTAATTTTTTTTTTTAGTTTTTTTTTTTTTTTTTAAATACCACGAGCACAAGAAATAATGACTTTTGGATGTTAGGGTTGCCAACGTTTATTAAACAATTTTAAGCAAAATTCAGGAAAATCATATTCATAAACGTCAAATAGCTTAAAACACCTTCAATAAACCATTGACAAATATAAGAATTTTATTGAAGGCTCGGCCCTTCATTAAGCCAACAATAACCCTAAAAACATTTGGAAGATATCGTCCATAGAAGATATAAAAGCAATAGCTTCGTTTTATCATTTAGATGAAAATCATCAAAGCAATATTTGTTTAATATCGAATTTTTATTTATTTAAAAGAAAATTCAGCAATAAACAAAAAAGTGTATTGTATCTCTAAATTATCATACGGAAGTTTTTATAGCAATACTCCAAACAAAATATTTATTAAAAATAAAAATGTTTTAAATGGTTATTATTATAATCTTAAAACTAATCAAGAAATTCATGCAAATCTTTGGGAAATATAATGTGTCTGCTGAAGAATATTGTTCGGGAATGCAGAAACAATTTCAATAATATAAATATAATTGTGTTGTTTTTAAATATTTAACAAAATGCATTTTTATATAAAAATTTATCAATGTACCTTCTTTTTGAAAAAATTAAGATAATCTAGCAATATTTTTAGTTTAGCAGAGAAAATATGAATTATGATTTCTTCAAAATTTTCTGGTTGACATAGAAGAAATTACAAAGTTAAGTATGATTTCGTTTTATACATTTCGAACAAGTTAAAATGTAACAAATTATAAATCTAACACCCCCACTCGAAATCTACTTTAAAACAATACCAAAATTTTACAGAAATTTAAATGCTTTTCCTTGGAAACGAGTTTAGTCAAAAAATCAGCAAGTTGATCATTTGTAGATATTCCAATAAACGAAACTTGATTTGTTTGACGTTTTTCTCGTATGTAATGATGACTTATATCAATATGTTTGGTTCTTGGAAGATATATTTCATTTGAGGCTAAGTGTATTGCACTTTGGTTGTCACAATATACCTTAGTAGGAATTTGATCGTTAAATTCAAAATTAAGTTCCTTTTCCAGCAATCTTAGCCACATGACTTCTTGTACCGATAACGCCATATATTCGGCCTCAGTTGTAGATAATGCAATGGTTGGCTGTCGTTTGCTATTCCAGGATATTGCTGCATTTTGTAATAGATTAACGTAACCAGTAACTGATCTTCGATCTTCCAAATCATTGCCCCAATCAGAATCTGTATACGAAATAAGATTATTATTGCCATTAGTATAATAATTAACTTGTAATGAGTAGTTGCTTTCAAATATCGAAAAATACGTGTAACAGCTGTCCAATGAATTCGGGAAGGAGCTTTATTAAATTTACTTACAAAATTTACAGCTTGACTTATATCAGGACGGTGCATTGAGCAGCAAATATTAAACTACCAATTGCTTGTTGATACGGTACATTTTTTATTGTATCATATTCACATTCGGATTTTGGAAATTTGTAGATATTGGATTACAATTTTTCATTTCATATCTTTTCAGCATGTTTAGAATATATTCTTCTTGATCCAGAGTTATATGTTCATCAGTTTTAATTATCCGCATTTCTAAACATCGTTTTGCTTCACCTAAAAATTTAATTTTAAATAATTGACTAAAATCATTATCATTAGTAAATAGGAGCATATCATCTACATAAAGAGCCATAAAAGTAATTTTGTTACCTTCAATTCTATAATAAATGCAAGGATCAAATTTAGAACGTTTCATACCATATTTTTGTAAAGCGTCATTCAATTTATTATTCCGAACATGACTTGCTTATTTCAATCCATAAAGTGCTTTCTGCAACTTTAAAACATGTCCATTGGGAACTTTCACAACTGATGGCGCTTCAACATAAACATTTTCCACCAAATCACATTGTAGAAAGGCAGTAACTTAGGGTTGCCAGATTCCGATTCGCAAAAAGCTGGACATTGGGTTTTAAAAAGCTGGACAAAAAAATACTGAGCAAATGTTAATTTTGGTTTTGTGTAAATAATTTCACAGTGATACACAAAAAAATGCAGGGGTTCTCATATACCAATTCTGTTTTGTTATAGTCCATAGAGTAAGAATATATTTTTAGTTTTCCCCGATTACTTCGTTAACTTAGTTTTTAAGAGCAAAAGATGTAAAAAGCGCCATTTTTGAAGTTTTAAATTTAAAAAATCAAAAGTACATAAGATGTACGTAAAGAAATTGACTATCGCTCGCAATAATAGGTCTTTTCGCGTACTTTCCAGTAACTTAATGATAGAGAGTAATTTTTAATTTATTCTCAATCAAAAAATATCCAAAAAAGTACGCGAAAGCCATTTTTTAAAAAAATTTGCAAGTTTTTGTTTATAAACAAAGATTTTGCTGAAATCTCAATCGCTAACAAAACACTAAAAACAAATAATTGAAACTTTGATTTCTTTCCTAAGGTGGAAGTACACAACACGCGTTGAGGCGGCAACGCGTTTTACGCTTTTCAAACTTTTCGCGGTTTACAAGCTGCAAGTTATACAGAGACTATTACAAGACTATTACTGTTTTAAAAATCAAAATTTTAAATTTTTGTTTATTTTTTAATATTTTTCTTTCATTGTTGGTGAAATTTATTTCATTTATATTTGTTCTTATTCTATACACAACTCGCTTTGTACGCGGCAACGCGTTATAGGCTTCTGTCAAAAAAAGTTGAAATAGTGTGTTTTCATTTAACAAGTTACACACTGTAGTTTGTAACGCGTCTGCCGCGTTGTATTTTGTTTTGTAGAATAAAAATAAACTAAAATTAAATAAATTTCATCAACAATGAAAGAAAAAATGACTATCGTTCGGAATAATACATATTTATTACGACATCAGCTTCTCAAGTGTTGAGACATGTTGTCAGTGATGATAGAAGAGGGAAATCATAACTTAATTGTATAACAAATGTACAAACAGTGTTGGGTAACATGATTTGACAAAGATAACATAAAAAATATTTCCTAAGTTATTGCAGTGTACTAAAAAAATTCTATTTAGCTGGACAAATTAAATTTTAGCTTGAAACTGGACAAGCATCAAAAAAGCTGGACAATCCAGCCAAGTCCAGCCAGGCTGGCAACCCTACAGTACCTGCATCCATTTGTTCAATTTTTAAGTTGTATCGTGTAGCTAAAGCCAACTGGTGAAAAAGTTTCTTCGTAGTCAATTCCTTTCCGTTGTGTGAAACCTTTAACTACAACTCTGGCTTTGTAACGAATAGAATCGTCGTGTTCCTTCTTCTTCTTGAAAAACCATTTTGCCTTAATTACATTGCATTTATCAGGTTTTAGAACTACTATCCATGTTTTGTTTTCTTCTATGGACGATAATTCGCTGTTAATAGCTTCTTGCCACTTTTGGTTTTCTCTTGATGAAAGAGTTTATTCAATGCTATTTGGTTCTTCTTCGGAAAGTTCAGCATAATAGCTTAACCAATTCCAAGAAGTTTTTTCTTTATTGGCTAGTCTTTCACTTCTTCTAGGAATGGATTCCCCCACTGCACCTTCATTACAACTTTCAGTTTCCACAATTTGACAATCAGTAGTTTCACTTGACTCTAAAGATTCTTCAATATTATTGGAATCGTTAGTTGCTTCTAGTTGGTCAGATTCTCCCACGTCATTCTAATTAATAGAATTAAATGATAATGAACTTAAGATGGAATTATTATCTTCATCATCATTATTATTTAAATTCACAGGGACGTTTTCTTTTTGTGTGTTGTCACAACTGAAAAAATAATATTATTTTCCTTTTGTCTGTAATAAATAAAAAGCTTTTTTCTTTTCATCGAATTTAACGTCTCGACATGTTACGACTATCTTTTTTCTATATCATATATACGGTAACCTTTAATGTTAATGCCATATCCAACAAAAATTTCATTACTTGATTTTGAATCCCATTTTTTGCGTTTTTCTTTAGGTATAAGTGAAACAGATAACATCCAAATATTTTCAAGTGACTTAGGTTAGGTTGATAGGAGGATGTATACTACATCAAATCCGAAGAAATACACCTAGGCCACTATCGGGCCTGTTGTGCGCTCCAATTCAAGAAAAAAAAAAAATGTTCACTGAATGTATTATTTTTCCATGTTCAGAAACTCAGTTTCCTGGACGTAATTCCTAAGAATCTTCCAATCGGTGTTGGTTAAGAATGTTATTTCCGGAATAACATCACTTCCAAGATACTTGGATCTAACTTCGACGAATGCCTGACAATGGCAAAGAAAGTGCTCCAGAGTTTCACTGTCCTCTCCACATGCTCTACATTCGTCTGAATTCGCACGTCCAATTTTGTATAGATGTGCTCGTAATCCTGTGTGTCCACTGAGAATACGTACCATCATACTAACCTCAGACTTGCTCATTTTGAGAAGATTTCTCGTCTTGCTCTCATCAGGGTCACCCCATAGAATCTTTGTGGTTCTACCCACCGTTTCATTATTCCAAGAGGCCTTAACTACATCGAGCTCCCTTCCCTTTAAAGCTATTACATTCGCCCTTTCGTTGCCGACTACTCCCGAGTGGCCTGGTACCCATATGATGTGAACCTTACCTCTGGGAGAGTATTCAGTTAAAGCTTTCTTACAATCCAATACGGTCTTAGATTTAATTCTATCACCTGATATCGCACAAATTGCCTTCTGGCTGTCGGTAAATATATTAAGCCCTGTGGGCGCCATATTTATTCTAATCCAATTTACACATTCACTTATTGCTCGTACTTCTGCCTGGAAGCTTGTGTTATGATTAGGTAAACGGTGGTATATTTCTGTTTCTGGGTCTTCAATATAGAACCCCAGGCCCACTTTGTCCCCTAATTTAGAGCCATCCGTGTAGCAACGGATTCCTACTGGTATTTGCTCTAATGTTCCGCTTGACCAAGACATTCTATCTGGGATTAGCGTTTCAAAGTTTCCGACATATTCAGTGTCTGGTATGCGATCAGGCACGTCCGATGAATGTGTATAACCTTCCAATGTGTCCAGTATACATTGATGACGTGTCCTATAACCGTTTTTGGCCAGTTCGCATAAAGTAAAGAGCCGTTCGGCTGTAAGCGCCGCCTCATATCTTATATATGTTTCAATGGGTGGAATATCTAGCAACGTTTCCAGAGCCTTGGTTGAAGTAGTACACATGGCACCACTTATACCCAAGCAGCATGTACGCTGAACTCCCTGTAGTAGTTTGATATTACACTTTTTGTCCAAAGCAGTCCACCAGATTATTGAAGCATAAGCTAGAATTGGTCTAATTACACTTTTATAAAGCCAATTTGTCATAGTAGGACTAAGACCTCATTTCATGCCTATGGTTCTCCTACATATCGCCCAGCACCGATGTGCCTTGTTCATCCTATCCTCTATGTGGTGTCTCCATTTTAATTTCCGGTCAAGTATTACACCTAAGTACTTAACTTTGTCTGTCACCGGTATCTTCTTGCCCAGGAAGCAAGGTTCAGTGTATGTAGAAATTTTTGTCTTTCTTGTGAAAAGACAGATTTCCGTCTTCGCCGGGTTGAGCCTCTCGGTTGAGCCCAGCTCAAGGCCGTATTCAGAGCCTCCTCAGCTCTTCTACACAAGTAATTTGGATCCTTTCCCTTTAAAAGTATTACGACATCGTCTGCATAACAGACAGGTCTAAGTCCTTTCTCGGTTAGGGTCCTTAGAAGGCTATTAATCGTGGTAACCCAGAGTAAAGGTGACAAAATGCCACCCTGTGGTATACCGCGAAATACCTTTTTCCTGATCTCGCAGCTTATCCATCTGTTCCTTAGCATGTAGTTGATCCAGTTACGGAGCACCCGGTCAACATAAAACTGGTCTAGGGATTGGATAAGGGTATCAGTGTGCACGTTATTGAAAGCGCCTTCGATGTCAATGCATACTGCCAGTGTATACAGTTTGCTATCGAAAGATTCACCTATGTAGTGGACAACTTCATTTAAGGCGGTTTCCACCGATCGTCCCTTTACATAAGCATGCTGCTTATATTTAAGGTCTTTGTATGGTATGCTGCTTTTAACCATGCTATCGACTATCCGTTCCAAGGTTTTAAGTAGGAAGGACGTAAGGACTTAGGTGTCGCATAGCTAGGTTTCCCTGGTTTGGGTATAAATATTACCCTTGCATCCTGCCATTTAACTGGGGTATATGCCAATTTTAAGCATGCAGTGAATATCTGTGACAGATGTACGGAAACCAGTCCCGCCTCCATCTGCAAAAGTGCCGGGAAAATTCCATCCGTCCCTGCAGCTTTATAGGAAGCAAAGCTCTTGATTGCCCCTTTAACCATGTCAATTGTAATAACTATTTCCGTGTTACCCTCCCCTTCCTCCAATATCGGTTCATCTATGTTATTCGATATACCGGGTGGGAAATGAGAATCCATTAGGAGTTTCATTGTCTCCTCCATATCCTCAAGCCTCCTGCCCGTGTCATCGATCATAGATTCCGGTTGGACATGAGTTTTGGATAGGAATTTTTTTATCTTCGATACGTCATTTACGCTATCTACCTGTTCACAGAAAAGTTTCCAGGAGTCTCGTTGGCTTTTCGAACGATTTTCTTATATTCATCAAGTTTATTACGATACTCATCCCAGTATACTGCGGTCTTTTTACGCCGTTCCCGGTTAAATAGTTTGCGAAGAGTCTTCCCAAGGTTCCGGATCTCCTGGGCAGATCTCCGCTCTCGCAGAGGGCAGCTGTCCTCGAACGATTCAACCAGGGCACTTGTGAACGTTTCCACTTTGGCATCTATATCCTCTTTATTTCGACATTGAAAAGTGTCCTGACCTAAACGGTTCTTTAGTAAGGTCCCGAACATTTCATTAGTAATTATTTAAAAAGAAATTTTCATTACCATTATTCAATGGATTTTAAAAAATTTCGAATATTAGTTCGAATTTCGAAATTAATTTCGAATATCCGAACATTTTAATGTATTGTCATTAGGTGAAATCGTGCATGCCAATTTTCAGCCCATTCGGACTAGAAGAACTAGTTTTAACAGCTTTAAAAAATTTTCGAACACGAGTTCGAATTTTCGATTTTTTTTTAGTTTTTATGACACAGAGATTAATTTAAAAACATAAAAAATTTTTCGAAAATAACTTCGAATTTTCGAACTTAATTTCGAATATTCGAACATATTTTATTGTCATAAGATGTACTTATGACTGCAATTTGGACTACGGCAACTTGTTTTAAAAGCTTTCAAAGCTGTGCTCGAATCTTCGAAGAATTTTTCTGAATTCTTATCATGGCATGTCTTTTCGCATGTCTTTTGGAACAAATACTTAAGAGCTTTCTATACATGGCATGTCTTTTCGCAACCTCTAACATAGACATAAAGTGACTTATCCAAAGCTAAAATTACACGGCACCTTGCTTTTTCATCTTCTTCAGGTTTGTAGTTTTCCAAGACAACATCTACATATATCCACAGGTTTTCCAATCGTAATTGTGTTTCCATAGCAAAACTCCATGTTAGCCAATTTTCCGAGAAAACAAGCTTTGCTGGTCCATAACCTTTTAGTTTAGCAGAGAAAATATGAATTATGATTTATTGAAAATTTTCTGATTGATGGTATACGCACAATTAGGACGAACGACAAATTTCGCTTAGCACGACGAACGATTGCACAAAAAATTGTTGCGTAAATTCGTCGATTGGAGCACAATAAAACTTTACGCACTGCGAATCTTGCTTTCAGTTCTCTGCTTTTCTTTGTGTTTGTTTTTAACTGCATATTCTGCAGGAAAATTACACTTTTTTTGTTTTAGATCACAAACAAATTATTATTCAAATTTCTTAATTCTCAAATAAATAATTTTTGTTTACATACTGGTTGGGGTGACCATATTTACTAACCAAATATTATTAATCGAAAATAAAAAAAAATTATTTTGAAATATTTCCTCATTTTTGCATTCAAAGATAATTATATTAGTAAGAATAGTATACATTTAATTTATATACAGATAAATATACAAGAAAACGCTTTTTAGAACAAAAATTTACTTTATTTAAAAAATAAATTATAAATAAATTAAAACCAGAAATAAAAACGGTTCGTCGTTCGTCTGCGTATGAAATAGAAATAAATCTATCGCACAGTTCGTTACGAACGACGAATTTCGTCATACGCACTGGTTGTGTGTATTTTCATATACTTTAGTGTGTTCTATATGTGACGACGAAAATTCGTTCCGAAAAGTTCGTCGTTCGTCCCAACTGTGCGTATAGCATGACATAGAACAAAATTACAAAGTTAAGTATGATTTCGTTTTATACATTTCGAACAAGTTAAAATGTAACAAGTTATAAATCTAACAAATATCCTATATTTATCCTTAATAAGATCATCTGAAGATATCTTCTTATTTTCACCCAGCTGATTATAGCTAGTTTATTTATATGGGGAATTTCGTGTAAAGTGACCCAACTTTAAAAATCGATGTCTTACGATTTGGATAAAATTTGCAAGGTTAGTACTATGGGATAGTAGGCCAGACACAATCGGTCTCTATCGGTCAAGAACTGCCGGACTTAGAGGGGATCAAAGTTGGACATTTTGGTCATACAGGGTTTTATTCAAATGAGTGTAACTTTTCACCTATTGGTCCTAGCAAAAATTGTCCAAAGGAGTTCAGATAGCTATTTCTTCATTCTTTCCAAAATTTTTAATTTTTTAAAAAATTTTTTGTTTTTGCTTAAAAGAAAGCTTATACAATTTCCTTGAAGGGCTTTATAGTCCCATAATGGGATGCGAGTGGGATATCTATCAAAAAATTATTTTGTAACTCAAGAATAAAATTTTTTTCAATATTTGGCACTAAATTTTCCACTATTTCTCCAAATGGACATTTTTGTTGTATTTTTTTATTCGAAAGAAAGCTTAGACCCTTTTCTTTAAGAGCTTTGTAGTCACTTAGGGCCAATCTTTAGGTAAAAGATTAACGATTAAATTAAAATTAATCCTCGGAAGATGTTTTTGAGTACTCAATTAGTTTAAGCGCCCAATGAAGGTGGTTTAAACTTAAGCACGAAATGCAAAAGTGTAAACAGCTGATGCAAAAAAATTAATACAATTTTTATAAATATAAACAATAAAATGTTCTATTTATTGATTAGTATAAATTATTAAATTAAATTAATTTAAGTTTTCATTAATTTTCATATTAAATTTACATTTGTTTTCTTCTTTTTTATAAAATATGCATTGTTTTGATAACAAACAGTGACGTTTTCTGTTGTTTTGTACGGCAACACTGCGAAGTTTAATCTTGTACTCAAAAACATCAAAGGGGATTAACATAAGATTAAATTTATTTTTAGATTAACTAATCTGATTATTAATTGACATTTGATTACCATCTCAAAAACCAGCTCTTAGTGTTCTGCTAATTTGTTGCATATAGGCTTTTTTCTTTTCAAAGTAAATTTTCCCCCAAAAATATCTGGACATAAATTTAGCACAAATATACCAGAACCCACTAGAAATTTCATGACATAAATTTTAGCTTTAAGGCCTAAATTGGCAAAATTCTTGGGGATTTCTGCTTTTATTTGTTGCTCTATATCATTTTAAATGTTCTCTATTGGATTGAGATCGATAAATTATACTGGGCACTGCAAACTTGGCAATCCCGCCCGCTTCCAAGCAGCTCATCTCTGCACTTTTTGCATACTTACGGTCGTTATCGACCAAAAAGCGTTATTTAACTGAACCTTAATCCTTTAATTTTTTCCTAAAATATTTAGGATCCATTTCTGCATCCAACATCAATATCGGACCAACTGCACGCCAAGAAAATGCAATGGAAATCATCAAATTTCCCCCATTGTGATATGTGATTTCTCAGGAACACTTTAGCTTTATGTGCATGATTGGAAGATACTAGTTGAAGTTTGATAGGATCAAATTTGATTTGTATTTATGCTGTACTCCAAACATGCAGCAACAACCAAAGTCTACATTTAAGACCATAATACACCATGAGTGAAATATGGCGAATGCGGTGGCGTTTTCTGGGCGTAGTGGTGGTTCATGCACTTTAATAATAACATAGATTACGATTTAAGCAGAGAGTTAGCTGCCTTTTTCATGTTGTTTTTTGTTTTTATTTCTTTAAAAAAAATGAACTAAAGTACCGTTTTATTTTTCTTTTGTATACTACATGAAAAGAAGAATCTTTTTGTTTCAGTTTAAAGTTGATCTTTTGTAAGTGAAGTTGTGTTTTGTTAAAAAAAGTTATTTTATTGCAAACATTTAAAATAATTATGGTGATCTAAATGTAAGAAACGGATTTAAAAATTGGGGTAAATTTACTTCATATATTCTAGTTTTAATACTGACAATTTCCTCTTGATTGTTTGCAGTATCTGTAAAGGAAGATAGCCGAGAGTTTCATAGGAAAATTAAGATTCATTTCATTTATCTTCGTTAAACTTTTTTAGTTATATTTTTATTGAATTAACTATAATACATATTTATTATTTGATAATCATTTTTAAATAAACTTGCATAATTTTAAAATAATTATGAAAAAATATATATTTTTTCTATAACAAAATCGGAAGACATGGTACTTTAACTTACAAATGCAAATAGGATTGTAATCTACATACATTACATTCTTATTTGCAAGCGTTTATAGGCGTCTCATTAACTTCGCTTAGAACTCCACACATTATGTAAGTGAAATTTTAATTTGTCTTAATGATATTGTGGCTTACATTCTAAGCGAGAGCACATCGAATGATCTATTTTGATATAATATTGTTACGATTGTTTAGGTCTTCAGTTTTCGATTGGAGGTTTTTTGTTATTTAAACTTTTCAAAATAATTCAATTGAAGGACATTCCCGAGGAAACAACGAACTGGGAATATATAAACATCTGTAAATAATGCTTGGGGACACCTCATGATATGCGAAACAATGTACTGATTGGTGTTTGACCTGGAAAAATATTGGTAGGACATCAGTACCGGAATTCAGTAATTTTTTTAATTTTAAGTATTGATATCGTAAAGTAATGACAAATATCGGTTACATTAACGAATTTTCATTTCCATAACTTTTTAACAAGCGTAGAATATTTTAAAGACAAATATCGGTAAAATATAAGAATGTCAAAAGTTATGTATTGAAATACATATTTTTAAAATATAAAATTATTAACGTGAACTTTTTATTGGTCGTTACACTGACGATACTTTTCGACTACGTTTAACGAAAAAAATCGGTGAAATAAAATACTGAATTGGGATACCTAATTATTAGTTTTGATTAATTTGGAAGATTTAAATGATAGATTAACGAATTGATTCAGTGTCAGTAAGTAATAAAATAAAACCTGTAAAAAATATAAGTAAAGTTTAAGTGCCGATACATGATACACCGCAATAAATGGATAGGTATATCGCTTATATACAGGTTTAGCACAGCGAGGATTTGATGATATTCCTCTTTTTTGGGTTATTCCAACAACCAATTAGGAAATAGTAGTGTAAAGTGAAAACTGTAAGAGCGGGGTTTTGAGTTGGCAATCAAATGCCAATTAATAATCAGATTAGTTAATCTAATCATAAATTTAATCTGATATTAACCCCCTTTGATGTTTTTGAGTACAAGATTAAACTTCGCAGTGTTGCCATACAAAACAACAGAAAATGTCACTGTTTGTTATCAAACAATGCATGTTTTATAAAAAAAGAAGAAGGCAATTGTAAATTTAATATGAAAATTAATGAAAACTTAAATTTAAAACCAAAAAAATGTATTTTGGGTGTGCATAAATTATACTAAATATACTAATCAATAAATAGAACATTTTAATGTTTATATTTATAAAAATTGTATTATTTTTTTACATCAGCTGTTTACACTTTTGCATTTCATGCTTAAGTTTAAACCACCTCCATTGGGCGCTTAAACTTGCAAACAAAATTAACTAATTGAGTACTCAAAGACAACTTTCGAGGATTAATTTTAATGTAATCGCTAATCTTTCACCTAAAGATTGGTCCTAAGTTGAATAGGTGATGGTTATATGTTATATAAAAATAGATAAAAGTTGAAACTTTTGGGATGAAGAGTGTTTAACCGTATTTTTATTATTTCGTTTATTATTCTTTTACTTGCTATTAAACTTGCATCCCAGCAAAATATTTGCTTACAAATTCACTAGAAAAATCACCAGAATTCATCGAGTAAAGTGGTTACAATTCTACTAGAAAAAGTACTTATTTTTGTTTGAGATGTTCCAAAAGTAAGTCAATATTATTTGGTTGGAAATAAGTTGTTTTTTTAGTAGAGTTATTTATAGAATATTTATGAAAAAATAAAAATAAAAAGTCGACAAAGACTGGGGTTGAACTCAATACCTTCCGTCTGCCAGTTGGATGCTCCACTCACTACACCACTGCTTAGCTGTTTTATTGTGCGTCAAATAATAGTTTTCACACACAAATACTATTTTATTTTCTGTTTGTCTAAAAATAGATATTTGATATCGTGTGCACAAAAAAAGGAAAAAAAGAAAAAGTAACTGTTTTATGTTTGTTTGTTTCTTTATTTTGATTTTTTTAGACTTTACATACAAAGTAAGTCATTAATAAAGTACTTAATGGTAATCATTGTAAGCAAAGATTTTGCTGGGATATATTAACAAAAGACTGAAATTTATAGTTTATTGATGTTTTCTTTCAGAAAGTACTTAAAAAATATATGAACAATTAAGGCGTTAAGGTCTTATTATGCATATACAAAATCAGTGTGTAATTGGAGGCCAATGCATATCGTTATGCGCTTCTATATGAAGGCTAATAGAAGGCCTCTAGAATATCTACTATTAAATTCTATTAGAAGACATTCAAATTTAATAAATGTAGGGTGTTATAAGGGAGAATTTATACAGCATATACCTGATGGATGGACTACTAATGACATCCAAATAAAATTTATTTATAATTAAATAAGACTTTATTTATTTTAAATATTTTTATTATTTTGACAACTTATTTAGAACATTTCCACTCTGTATTTTGAACAGCAAACATTTCTTTACTGGTGTGTACAGTAGAGTACTCCAGCATTGTGAACGTAGCGTAAACATGTATGGGATAATAAGTCGATAGAAGAAATGTTCGTTATTTTTTATTTTTAAAATAGTTGAAATACTTTTGTAAAACAAGTTGTATAACTCATTTTGACAATTGAGGTTTTAAACTTCTGATGGGACTTTTACTAAAACCCATCACATTTCCTAAAAGAAAACATTAGTGAAAGCAAATTGTACAATTTGATAATATCAATAAAGTTAATTTTTTACCACAGATTTGAACTACAAAAATAGGGTTTTATTTTAGAATATTTATGCAATTTTTCCAGCATTGGTTCTGGTCGACCGCTGGGCGAATTCTATTTATATATAATATTAAATGGGACTACTAAATTTTAGGAAGTGAAATAGGCCATGATGTATTAAAATTACAAACAATGTAGCAGGCTTGGGGGGGTATGACTACATTTTCAATTACAATTACATTTGAAGTAATTGTAATTGAAGCTTTACCATTTACAATTACTTTTAATTGTAATTGAAGTTTTGCCAATTACAATTATTTGTAATTGAAGTTTTGACAATTACAATTACTTGTAATGGTAATTGAAGTTTTGCCAATTACAATTACTTGTAATTGTGAATTTTGTTCCTTATAATTACATGTAATTAGTAATACCTTAATTACAATTACAAGTAATTTTAATTGGAAAATTTCAATTACAATTACAAGTAATTGTAATTGGCAAAACTTCAATTACAATTACAAGTAATTGTAATTGGTTATTGGTCAATTACACATTACAAGTAATTGTAATTGGAAAAATTTCCATTACAATTACAAGTAATTGTAATTGGTTATTGCTCAATTACACATTACAAGTAATTGTAATTGACCATGTAATGAATTACTGTGTGTAATCATTACCCCCCATGCCTGCAATGTAGTAATGTTGGAAAATTGGATGTGAGAAATTGTGACATGAAAAATGGTATTGGAACATGAATTTCCATGTTTTGAAAAACAACATAATTGAAATCATTTGAAAACTGCATCCAAATGACAAACTGATCTCTGTGCTGGACAATGACATTTAACATAATTTTCTGATGCTAAGGTAATAATAAATACAAATTGGTAGGTCAATACTAAAACACTCTCCTGAATATCCAGAGGCCAATACTTTCAAAATTTACAAAAGTATTTGAAGCTACAAGTCCACAGGATGCCTCGTGGTCAATTATCCCTTTTAGGAGATAAAAAGTTCATATTTAATATCGAATAGACTAAAACAGAATATATAACCAAAAAAATTACCATTTCGAAACGTAATTTATTAAATAAACATTTAAATCCATCGTTTGTAGACTTTTGTGAAATTCAAAACATGAAAAAATTGGATTTTTCTTTTAAAAATATTTTATTTATTGGAATTGAAAAACGATTTCTTATGATTTATATTTCTCAAAATATAATATTTACAATCATGTAAAAGATTTTTTATTTTCCTTTAGTAAACAGAAAAATACCTAAAATTAAAATCGTTTGTAGACTTTAGTGAAATAGTGTAATATCCCCCACGAACAATGTAAATTCTTAGAAATTAGGTTTATGGTATAATCATAGATCACTATATAATGTTCTTTTTAACCGCAAACATTTTCCATGAAAAGGAGCTCACAACAGTCCCGATTGGACTCCACCGACTGAAATTAGTATTTATATTAAGAAAAAACAAATGGTCCTATTTACAAACGAAGCAAAAAATAAGTAAGAAGTCTATATTCGCCTTTGCCGAATCTTATATTGTACCTTTCACCGTAGTGCGTTTAAAAAATATTAATCTTATATCAATTTATTTAATTTTACTTAACTCGGCATTACTTTAGCAATAGAAAAAAAAACAACGCTCAACAAAACAAAACAAAACTTTTTTATCAAAGCAATTATGTTGCTCGTTTATGGGGCTGTGTGAGCACAAATATAAAAAAATTTTAAATTTTCAATTACAGTTTGATGTGTCTGTGGGCTTGTGCAAGCCCATTTTACAATAAGATTGTTAAATTTTTTTTTTTTTACTAATACAATAAAAAATATTTTTAAAAATTAATATTTTACATTTTTACATAAAATACAAATGCCTTCAACTATTTTGGAAGTTTGTTTCATAATAAAACTACAATTTGTTAAAAAATTAACATCTTAAAAAGTAAATATTTGTTATCATAATAAAGTTTATACTGCAGAATTGAACGAGCACACCTATTCATTAATTTAATTTTAATATGATATGTTCGACGTCTGTGGAAAAATGGCATTCAACAAATCGCACACACAAATCCAACGTATATGGCCAGCTTTATTGAGGATTCCGAAGATATCTGGGGTCTTCAGAAAATTGATTTCAACTGACAGCCGGACATGGCTTAATCTTCTACGCTATCTATAAGGATTCAGAACCGACTCACTCTGTATAGAAAGCAAAAACGTGTTTTTGTTACCCCTCTGAAAATTTACTTTGCTTTGTTTTATGATGATTCCCAAAATATTTTAAGTCTTGCGATGGCCGTTCGTGAGCTGGATCAAATTTAAAAAGGGTATTTTTTTAAAATTTTAGTTTTCTTTTGAAACAATATATTCAACATGGGGTATCGTTTGAAAGAAGTTTTAAAACCGCGTCCAATGATGTATCATAAAAAACCTGCTCATATTGTTATATTCCAAAAAAAATCTAAAATTGTTAGGTTTTTCACTAATATACATAAAATTTATGGACAATTTTACACATCACTAGACGCGGCTTCAAACAACCTTTCAAATGATACCACATATTGTGTATTTTGTTTAAGAAAAAACTGTAAAAATTAAAAAATAACTAAAAAGGGACTTTTGTGTAACCGGTCCAGCTCACGAACGGCCGCCGATAGACTAAAAATATTTTGGGAACCATTATAAAACAAAACAAAGATTTTTTGAAGCTGTGTAAAATTTTGAATTGAACATTAAAAATCGTGTCCCCCATAGAATATTTTCTTGAAAACAGCTCACGAACGGACAACACTAAACCCAAAATATTTTGGGTAACATCATATTAAATAACAGCGAATGTTTTGATGGGGGTAACTCAAGCACCATTTTTTTGTGAGTCGGTCTAATGTATATACGAAGGTGAAGCTATTTTATGGCTAAATTTAGCACATTTCAGTCTCGTTTAGACATCAAAAAATTTATTTTGGCTTTAGCCATTTTTATTTTAATTTTTTGGCCATTTAAAATTTAGTGAAATACCTGCTAAATCGCAAAAATTTTACTTTTTATACAATTCTAAGATGATTATGCTCTGTTTTTTTAAAGCACAGAGTTAAAAAGTGGCATCAATTTTCCAGAAGAAAACTATTTTAATAACTTCCATTGTGAAAATTATCTATTATTTTTAGTATTTTTTTAATATTGATATGATTTTTGTAAAAAAAAGTTCAGCCTTTTTTGTAATTCTTTAGCCATTTTTATACCCTACACCACTATAGTGGGGAGGGTATTATGCGTTTTTAACACCAATAAATATTGATATTACACACCTTAATGTATACCAATTTTTAAGATAATTTGATGAGACTTCACATTTACGCCCAGGACGAACACTATTGAAAATGGTTGAAATCTGTCAATTATTTCACCTAGCCCCCATACAACCGGACCTCCCGAATAGGGCTTCTGAGCTCAAAATTATGTTAAATATTCTAGTAAAAAATTTGCAAAACTTAGTTTTATATAAGCCTAGTGATGCTGCCGATTTCCTAATGATCCGGCCTCATTTGACCCTAGCCCCCATACAAAGTCCCCTTCAGAAAATGTCTTGAAAGTCCATAATTCACCAATAAACAATAGTATCACGATGAAATTTGGCACAAACAAATAAATAAATATAAATCCCGACAATAAATTTTATAAAGATCGGCCCAATTTCTGCCCCAGCCCCCATACAACCGGACCTTCCGATTTGGGCCTTTTCAGTGTCGAATTCGGATAATAAAAATGGTTCTATTGCATTAGCAAGGTCCATGGCAATTTATTTACTATTAAATATTATGTCTAGAACTATCCAAAGACGAACTGCAGAAGGTTGATCAAAGTCATATTGACTAAAAACGCCTACAATTCAAACTGGCTAGGATTGATTTGATAGAGGGGCACATCTGAAGTTTTAGTAAAATCGAATAATGTTAACCCATAAACTGTGAGGGTCAAACTTGGGAAATTCTCTTGAAACCATAGTGAAATATTATTTTGTTTTCAACCGATATAAATGAATAATATATGTATAATGAAGACCCGTATTTATGATAACACCGCAAATATTAAAAAAAACCTTTAAACTTAAATATATTTTTACAATTATATAAAATGTCCGTAATATATGAACAAAATATTCGATGTCATTTCGGAAGAAAATAGTGGGTGATAAAAAAAACAGATATAAGATTCGGTTTCAGCACCTAAAAATACATTAAAAATTGTCCAATTGATTTTAAAAGTTTTCACAAACCTTCATTTCGTTGGCCTGTGTAATCGGGCCTCATTTAAAATTATCTCATATAAATCCATCCACCAAATATTATGGCTTCTTTCAGTAAATCAGTTTTTCAATGCAACATTCAACGTAAATGGTTTATTATTAAAAATTAATCACATTTAATATTCCTAATTGGTGTAGGGTATCATATGGCTACGACCGACTATAGTTTCTTACTTGTTTGCTATGATTTTAACCATTTTTGGTTAAAGCTTTAATTTAAAAAAATTTACAATTCGCTCATTTACTACAAGGCTGGAATAATTCAAAATTCAGATTTTTTGAACGGAAGACATGCGTCATACTAAAGTTTTTCATATACATTTATCAAATTTCAAATATGGGGAATTTCGTGTCAAGTGACCCAACATTAAAAATCGATGTCTTCCGATTTGGATGAAATTTCCACTTTGGATATTCTCCTTTGGACAATTATTGCTACGACCAATAGGTGAAAAGTTACACACATTTGAATAAAACCCTGTAAGTCCGGCAGTAAAAGCTAAGTCCGGCAGTTCTTGACCGATAGATCTGAAAATTTGTGTCTGACCTACTTTCCAATAGTACATACTAACCTTAGTGAAAATTTCGTCAAAATCGATTTTTTGAGTTGGGTCACTTGACATAAAATTCCCAATATATATATATTATTATTATTTTGCTGTAAATGTAAAAACTAAAACTCATGTTTTCCCGAATATTAGATAAAAAAAACTAAATTCCTTAAAATATTAATATTTAAAATTTGATGTCTTTTGGAAATTTTATACAGCAAACATCGATCTAGCCGTTTAGGCGTGATTGATGAACAAATAAACAAACGACATTTTATACACCAACATAGAATTCCTTTTTTTACCCCCATTGGGTGGGCTTCCAAAATATGCATATTTCCGATACTATAAAAAGCGCAGTTGATATATAACAGATAAAAATAAAAAAGTACTAATTTTGCCCGTTTTTCCCCCTTTTGTCATATTTCTGATACTTTAAAAAACTTAATGGAATATATTTTGGCTTAAGCAAAGACAATAATTGGTATTTATGCTTAAAATTACTAATTTTGACCGCTTTTCACCCATTTGCCCCCTTTTATACCAAGAAAATCGGTCTAGGCGTTTAGGCGTGATTGACGAACAAACAAACAAACGAACAGACTTACAAAGAGATTTATAACATATATTAGGATTATTAAACATTCAAAGCCATTTTTCTCGAACGACTTTTTATTATTAAGCCGGTCTTGTAGTAAATGATCGATATGTTTGTATGTATGCATGTATGTATGTATATTTCTAATATTTATAATATTGCTCATTAATATTGTTTAACGTCTTATTAATTTCTAGGTCAATTTAGTATTTTATTGAATACAATACTAAACAAGGCAGATTTTGAACAAATTCAAAGATCTCATAGCATATTTCAAGCTAATATATTATCATTATGCTTTCTTCTAACTGATGTAAGTTTTCATTTACTATGCACACTACATAGATTGATATCTTTAAGTTTAATTTTTTATTTATTTATTTATTTTAGGAGGATGCTATGAAAGTAAGCATGTTACAGACTTCATCGCTTCATTCAAATAATCCAGTTTATTTAATAATCAATGAAATTTTTCATATATGCGAAGATTTCTGTACTTTAGTTGAGTCTCACAAATTAGATGAAATGTTAAATGCTAAAATTGACCAACTCGATGAACGGTAAGTTAAATTTGTTAAGTATGTATGTACACTGAAAATAATACATGCATAACTTTACTAAAAAACAATTTCGTAACTACCCTTTTTAGTAATATTTACGAAAATTTCGTGTATAATGCGAAATATTATTAATTTGACGAAAGTACGAAAACCTTTTGTAATATATTTTTCGCAAATTTAAGCGAAATTAAACATAATGATATTAATTGCATTATCATTAAATAAAACTACAACAATTTTTAGAATATGTTATTTAATGATATAAATATTATTTTTATTTTAAGATTTGGCAGTTTAATACAACAACTTATAAATTTGTTGGTTGGTTTAAAAACGGCTCCAAGTACAACACCATTATCTCAGCTTTTACTACGATTGGATTTCAACCACTGGTTTAGCATCAAGAAAGCCTAACGAATATGAATAACTTCTCTTTAAATATTTATTTTTATTTATTGTTATTTTGAAATATCTGATAATGAATAAATGAGCTTAAAATTAATACATTACGTACATATGGATATGATATTGTAATCAGATTTTAGCAATAACAACGAAATGTTTATATAGTTCATTAATATCTTTAAATATTAGAATCTAATTCGCTTTATGTCCTCCATGCGGAAATCGGTTCTATAAAAATAATTCCAATTATAATTTAAGCCTTAAAATATAATTTCAACAATAGTTTTGATGTTGATTCTTACCGTAATGTCAGTATTGTCCGAACTTCGTTGGGTGTTATACGCCACGAAGACAACTCTGAACTGTTATCCGGATTCCAGTAATCATTTAGCTCAGACACCTTTTCAAGGTTCAAGATGGTAGCAATTTGTGTGAGTCGGGTCATTTTATCACGAATTGACCACGAGGTTGCACTGGCCAAATAGGCACCTAAAACTCGCACTTCCTGATCTAGTACTAAGCCTCCCAACTACGTAAAATTAAATATGGCTACTTTAGTTTTTTTTTTTTTTTTTTTAATCTAAACGAAAATAATCTTACATACACGATTAAATGTACATTTCTTGATCGCTCTTTCTAAACGCAATGTCAATTCTGTTGCCACAATACTAATAAGAGCGTCCGTGTTGCGTGGAGTTAACATTTGCTTAAAAGTATTTAATAAGCCTTCAATTTGTACAATCAAAAATTGAACAAACGTTTCGCCAGCCTCGTATGATGCCAATTCATCCTAAATTATACAAACATAATTTAACAACTACCAAATTTTAAAATATGTTCTGCGTACTTCTGTAAAATGATGTTTATAATTAAGAAACTGATCGACCCATGGATGTAGTCGTGGTTTGATTGCGCTTGAACGCAACTGCTGCATGCCAAAATCTACACATGCTTTTAAAGTATCCCGAACAGTTTTAAGCTCTGCAAGACAACTATCTATTAGTTGTTTCTCTACATTTGTTATGGCTGGAAAGGCCCCTTTTATCTCTTGTTCCATAGTTTGCCACAAAGTTTCAATATACTCTGTTGACATGTCGGCATTGTTTAGTTGGACTAAGAAATGTACCCTGGATTTCTCAATGTCACTCGATTGGATTCTACCCTGCTGCAATGTGTTTTGTATAGCATTATAGGCTTGGGCCAAATCAATATAACCAGAGGGATAACCCTGTTTTAAAGGCGCTCGCAATGCATTGACAAAGTCACTATCCAAACATGTTGCAGCATTGTTTATAACAGCGCATGTTCCGTTTACAGATTGACTAGACAAAGAGCGCCTTATTGACTTTCTTAGAATAAAGAATACATCGTCAACCATTGAAGAAGACAATTGACCGCTCTCGTAAGTATCCAAGGCAATAGCCTTAATTACACTTTCCTCCATAAAGTAGCTGTAAAACATTAAAAATCCTATTAGCTCATATACTAAGAAAAAGGAATAATATAATTTACCGTTCAAATAAGAGATAAGTTCCAAGCAACTCCTGCATTTGTCTGCTTAAATCAGATTTATTTAAAACTTGATTCATTTTTTCCAATTTACCATCCTGTGATGTTTTATCCAAATAACTAGATTCAATGTCAGCCTAAAAAAATAAATAACATATGATTTGTATAAGCTAAAGTTTTTAAAAAATAATAGGTTTTGTATTCTGTATAATCCTGAAAATATCAATCCAGGTATTTGTATAATGTTATCAATTGTTACAGCCCTCATTGACAATATTGCAAAGGATTTTATAAATCGTTACCTACAATGCATAAATTGTTCAAAGGTGTACCAATTCTTTGGTACGCCTTTGCATTTCAGGTGACGATATACAAAGATATCAGTAACTTAAAGAAATAAGAATATAAAAGAAATAAGAATAAAAAAGAAATAATATATTATTAAAGAAATAATAATATAAAAAAACGTTAGTTGAAATTTTTTGAACACCGGTAAATTGAACTGATAGCTAATTATGACGCTATGTTGTTATTAGAATTATATACCAAATAAGAGTTAATAAAAGGGGAAAATTATAGGCCGATATCTTATCACAAATAGTAATGAAAAAAAAAAAACAATATAATTTCATAGAATGTAAAATATGAAAAATAGCTAAAAAAAACGTGTCACAAAAATCGCCTTAGGGATGAATTGAGTAAAAAATACTAATATCTATTATTAAAAAGGCTTCAGCGAAAACACAAACTTTATAAAAATAAAAAACTAATACTCTGATCTTTTTACATTTATTAAATTTTAAATTGGGCTGATCATTTTGAAAGGAATCATATACATAACTATATATGTATAAGCATATCGCTCATTTACTCCAAGACTGGCATATCAAATGTCTATGTAAAAATATTGCATTAACAAAAAATGTAAAAATATTGCATTAACAAAAAAAAAAATAAATTATTTATTTGAAATATCTTTTTCGTTTACCATACGAAAATTTACAACCAAAGAATATAAAGAAATTGGGGCTTGTCAGTTGGTACGCAAAGGAGTTGTCATTCGGTACCAAAGAATATAAAGAAATTGGGGCTTGTCAGTTGGTACCAAAGAATAAATAAGAAATGAAACTGTTGTCAAAAGTACCTAAGTCTACTGTCATCCGGTACCTAACTCTAAGAATATATTAGTAGAATTCTCAAGTCAACATAGTTGCAAAAAATCGTATTGAAAAAAAAAATATTACATTTCAATTTATACTTTGAAAGGTTTCTTAAGATATTTTCCACATATTTTATCTACAAACATTTTATAAACACGTCTATTTGTTTTTTAATCTATAATATTGAAAAAAATAAATTATTTATTTGAAATATCTTTTTCGTTTACCATACGAAAATTTACAACATTGTTTTTTTTTAGTTTTAATTTCAACCAACAAAAATTCAATGTCAAAAAATAAAATTTTGTTTTTTCGTTTGTAAAAAATATATAATTTTCGGGCTGTTAAATGTGTTTAAATTGTGCAAAAAAAAATATAAAATATAATGTTAAGTGATAAAAAATATTTCAAAGTGCTATTATCCTCAAATTTTCGCGAAAAAGTTTTGAAGTTTGGAGAGAGAATAACATTTTTACATATGTGTTGGATTTACACAGCACTCGTCTGTGAGAAGAGCGTAATGTTATTGTTGTAAAAAAATGACAGCGTTTCACTTCTTGTTTATTCTTTGGTTGGTACGTAAAGGAGTTGTCATTCGGTACCTAACTCTAAGTATGTATTGGTAGAATTTTTGTATTAGTATTGGAGCTCCAACCACTTTCACCACACTTTCCAAACATACATACTTGCATAAAATCGTACATAAAAATTTTAGGAAAAATAAATAGCATTTAAATTTCTACATTCGCAGATTTTTTAATTTATTTTGCCCACATCTAATCAGTAAACATTTAATAAATATATTTTTCGGACTTAAAATCTCTTTTTTTGCAAAAAAATAAGTTTATTTTAAATAATTTTTTCATTTTCAATACCAAAATATACAACTTTGTTTTGTCAATTTTAATTTCAACACACAAAAATTAATTGTCAAAAAAATTTTAAAAAATATTTTTTTAGTTTGTGAAAAATAAAAATATTTCGGATTGTTAAATGCGATAAAATTGTGTAAAAAAATAAAAAATAGTTATGTGTTTGTGAAAAAACGTCGTTCAAGTCCTATTATCCCGGTATTTTCGCGAAAAAGTTTTGAAGTATTGTGAGAGAATTGAGTTCTCACAAGTGTGTTGAATTCACACAGAACTCGTCTGTGAAGAGAAGGAAATGTTATTGTTGTAAAACAATGTCATAGTCCAACTTCTTATTATTCTTTGTTTACAACATTGTTTTTTTAGTTTTAATTTCAACCAACAAAAATTCAATGTCAAAAAATAAAAAATATTTTTTTTTTTTTCGTTTGTAAAAAATATATTATTTTCGGGCTATTAAATGTGTTTAAATTGTGCAAAAAAATTATAAAATATAATGTTAAGTGATAAAAAATATTTCAAAGTGCTATTATCCTCAAATTTTCGCGAAAAAGTTTTGAAGTTTGGAGAGAGAATAAAATTTTTACATATGTGTTGGATTTACACAGCACTCGTCTGTGAGAAGAGCGAAATGTTACTGTTGTAAAAAAATGACAGCGTTTCACTTCTTGTTTATTCTTTGTTTTAAACAAAGAATAATAATAAGTTGGACTATGACATTGTTTTACAACAATAACATTTCCTTCTCTTCACAGACGAGTTCTGTGTAAATTCAACATACTTGTGAGAACTCAATTCTCTCACAATACTTCAAAACTTTTTCGCGAAAATACCGGGATAATAGGACTTGAACGACGTTTTTTCCCAAACACATAACTATTTTTTTAATTTTTTACACAATTTTATAGCATTTAACAATCCGAAATATTTTTATTTTTCACAAACTAAAAAAATATTTTTTTAATTTTTTTGACAATTAATTTTTGTGTGTTGAAATTAAAATTGACAAAACAAAGTTGTATATTTTGGTATTGAAAATGAAAAAATTATTTAAAATAAACTTATTTTTTTGCAAAAAAAGAGATTTTAAGTCCGAAAAATATATTTATTAAATGTTTGCTGATTAGACATGGGCCAAGATATAGGCGCAATTTACATGAAGACTTTTCAGACGTCTGTTTTTTCCAATTCTCCTTTGAGAATCTTCCAAAAAATCATGAACATTTATACGGTGATTTTTTACATGCAACTATGCATGTCTTTTTTTGATGTTTAATTGTATAATCCTTTTTAATTACTTATTCGTAATAAAAATAAAATGAAATTTTTAACATAAAAACCATTTAATTTGATTTAAAAAAATTTAATTACACGCTATAGTATTTTTTTAATGCAAATTTTAATGTTTTCATGTAAAAAAAGACAATTATTTTTTTACATGAGCATAATATCAACAGTACGAATGAGTTTAAAGAGGAATGTCAAAAACAATCATGAAAATCCCAAATCATATTTGTTTTCTTACCCCCCATTCTTCTCTACCCCGCTCACCACCAATCATCGACAAACATGAAAACAGACGTCTGGGCAAACATGAAAAAAAATCATCGTGTAAATTGGGTGATATTAATTATAAGGTAGTGTCGTCGGCGAATTCAGAAATACGGAGCGAATTCATTTTATTTTTTATATATGGAGTTTGACAGCATGCCTACACTTCAAAGTGCAAGCACACTGTCAAACTACATATAAAAAAATCAAGTGTATTAGCAAAAAATAATCAGCTGCTCTGTTAACACTACCTTATAATTAATATACCTTGATGTGGGCCAAGATATATTAACTATAAGTAGGGTTCTATAAATCGACTTTCGAATAATCGAACAATCGACTTTTTGTCGAAAAAAGTCGAAGTCGACTATTTTGTTCCAAAAAAGTCGATAACTCGACTATCGTCTATGAAAAATGTCGAAAAGTCGACTTTGTAAATAAAAGTCGGAAAGTCGAAAAAAGTCGAAAAGTCGAAAAAAGTCGATAAGTCGAAGAAAGTCGAAAAGTCGTAAAGTCGGAAAAAGTCGAAAAGTCAAAAATAGTCGAATATTTTAAAAAAGTGGAAAAGAGGTCAAAAACTCTAAAATAGTCGGAAAAACTCAAAAAAAGTAAAAAATAGTCGAAAAAAGTCGAAAAAAAGTCGAAAATAGTCAAAAAGTCGTAAAAAATCGAAAAGTCGAAAAGTTGAAAAAAGTCGGAAAAAGTCGAAAAAAGTCAAGAAGTCGAAAAAAGTCGGAAAAAGTCGAAAAGTCGACTTTTAAATAAATGGAAAAGGTCGAAAAGTCAAAAAATCGACTTTTCATAAAATGGAAAAAGTCGAAAGGTCGACTTTTAACTAAATGCAAAAAGTCGAAAAGTCGACTTTTCGTTTCAACTATAGAACCCTAATTATAAGGTAGTGTCGTCGGCGAATTCAGAAATACGGAGCGAATTCATTTTATTTTTATATATGGAGTTTGACAGCATGCCTACACTTCAAAGTGCCAGCACACTGTCAAACTACATATAAAAAAAATCAAAAGTGTATTAGCAAAAAATAATCAGCTGCTCTGTTAACACTACCTTATAATTAATATACCTTGATGTGGGCAAAATAAATTAGAAAATCTGCGAATGTAGAAATTTAAATGTTATTTATTTTTCCTAAAATTTTTATGTACGATTTAATGCAAGTATGTATGTTTGGAAAGTGTGGTGAAAGTGGTTGGAGCTCCAATACTAATACAAAAATTCTACCAATACATATTTAGAGTTAGGTACCGAATGACAACTCCTTTACGTACCAATTGACAAGCCCCAATTTCTTTATATTCTTTGCCAGTAAACTTCAAAAAATTTTTTGAGAGAGAGAAATGACACTACCTTCATATTTTTATCATGGTGTAGCCAGCTTTAATAGAGAAACCTATCAGTTGTTATGATAGTTGACAATGGCTTATATAAAAATGGATAAATTAGACTTTTTACCTTTAATATTTAAATGTTTTTGTAGATAGGGCCTTTTGATTTTTGTAAATAAAATCGCTAATTTTGGTCGGAGGAGTCCAATTTTTTGTGTCGACATCAACATCAACAATAAAATAATTTTGAATTTTTTGTTAGTTAGGGCCGTTTGCGTTTCAGATGATATTAACGTCTACTATATGAATTTGATTTAAATTTCAAAAACCCTTGATTCGTTTAAAATATATTTAAAAAATAATTAAATGTCATAAAAATTCGAAGCCATTTTCTCGAAACGACTTTTTTGGATTATACCAGAATTGTAGTAAATGAGCGATATATGTATTAATAGCTTATGGATAACGTAATTATGACAAATTTGTTATCCGAGATTTGAAAACATCAACGCAATGGAAAAATAATGCAATATAGTTTGAAACCAATATGATTCACCCCTATTCTGCATTTCGATTACGTTTCCGCATTCAGCCACGATCGAAAATTGGTATTCCAACAAAATACGGAATCATAGGGAAAAGTAGAAGCAATTTCATTTTATTTCAATGTTTTAAGATTGTGTGTATTCTGTATTGCGATCGTAACTACTAGAGATGAGCGATCCAGTGATTTCTAAAGAACGTCGTTCTTAGTGAACGTGATTTGTAAATCACTGTTCTTTAAAACAGTGACTGTGATCACGGTTTTCACTTATAAAGCAAAACAATATTAATATTTTTTTCGATTATTTTGGTTAAAAGCAATTTTTTTACAATAACAACGTATTTTATTGGGTCTTATATCTTTCAGTATTCATTTCAGTCACAGTAGCTACCAGTGAATTATTAATCACAGTCGTGAAAAATATTGCTCATCTCTAGTAACTACGTTTTTGTAAGCTGTTATTTTAGTGACGGAGCTTCGAATCGAAATGCAGAATACCAAAGATCCTAAACTGAAATGCAGAAGAGGGGTGATGATAAAAATTTTATGATTATCTTACCGTTACTCGCCTCTTCATAAATCGAAAATATAGTTCTGCTCTTGAATGCATAACTGTTATCTCTGCAATAATCGCATCGATATCTTTGGGATTAAGCTTATCAATAGATCCTCCCGATGGTTTTCGATAATGGCCTAAAGTTACCGCCGATGTTGTATTAGTATTAGTACTTCGAGAACAGCCCTCTTTAACTTGTTGCGTTCTAAGTCCGATTTTGCGATTTTTATTGAATTCAAGTAATAAGCTCTTTACGTCTGTATCACATTGACGTTGTAGAACTTGTAGCATATCTAACAAATAACCAGCGCCATAGCATGCCTCGACTATCGGCTGATTGACTTCGATTACTCGTGCAAAATTCTCCAACAGCGATGTCAATGTATCCGCAAATGCCAACTGTAAACGTTTTTCAGCTTTTGCTATGTCCATTGAATTACGCAGTTCTTTCTGAGCTTTAATCGATAATTTTATACAAATATAGTTGGAGAACTTTTCAATACCTTCCTCATGTCGTCCAAGAAGAGGAAATATTTTAAAAAATCTTTCCACCGATGCTAAATCATCCTTCTTTACAGCCTCGTTAAATCTACGCACTATCAAATCGCGCATTTCGACAGTAGCAGTTTCCAGGGTCCTTATAGCTTCGCTGACAGAACTTACCGACCCCTGGACATCGTCCGCAGTTCTTTTAAGTAGTTGTAAATCCATCGCCAAAAATCGATTAATATGACCAGCACCAATTTCAAAATCTTCATCAGCAATGGCAGTCATAACACCTTGACTGCACAATTGTAAATCAATAAGATCGTGCACACGTTGCTGACACTCAGAAACACGGCTTCGTGCGAGATCCAGTCGCCTAACCTTTGCACTTACAGATTCTGCCAGTTGAGCTGTCCTCACAATTTGAGTATCTAATTTATTAGAATCCCTGCTTACGTCGTTAAGCATCAGCATTGCTCTTGTTATACCTCGCATTTTTGACTCTATTTGACACTGTTTGCTTAGTAGATTCTCCAGATCTAGTTCGATTTCATCCTAATTTAAGTTACAAATAATTAGTTTTTTTTTTTCGCTAAGAAATTGCAAATAAAAGTTATCGAACCTCATTATTTTTTATTAGATTTAGCACATTATCTACATTTAAACTATTTCCTATATCTACGTCGCCAAAAAATCCTTTTAAATCCATTTTGTTTATAATAATTTAAAGTAAAATAAATATTTTTTCGTCTGCATTAATTTAATCAACTTCTTTATTTGTTTACACACAACTGCACGTAATAAATGAAATTGAAACATTTGACACGTCGATACACTGTGCAAAAATCAAATTCATAAACTAATATCATTCACAAACAAACATATAAAAAATAAAAAAATGTCAGATTTTCAATAATTTTTTAATACCGATTTTCGCACCAAAAGTTTGGTCTTATTTTTTTGCTGTAAAATTTGACAAAAGCAGCTTTTAGACTTATTAAATGTCAAAATTGACACATCTGAATTCTGACTGATCTCTATTTTTCGGACATATTTGACTTTTCGACTGACAAATTCTAATTAATTTTTATTTATTAACCCCCGTTAACACCAACTCCGGTTATCGTTTAACCGCCCTACATGAACAGTGACAGTCATTTGATCGGTCATTTGACTGGCACTACTCTACTGATGTTTCTATCAGTTTCTTAAGGCAAATGGACAAAAGTGATGGAAACATTTGTGTACATGTGATTTTTCTTCTCCCTTGCACTTATGAATTCTATCGACTTTAAAACATATATTTGAGCTCCTCACTCTTTTGTTGTTTACTAACCATGGATGACATAGATATTAGTCAGGATTGACTGATCATGCTTGATGGTTATATCTATCACAGTTAACAAATTAAAAATGATGTATTTATCGATCATTGTTGACTAATCATATTTGATGAATATATCCGTCAAATGTGACGGCTATACTAATTTATAATAAAACACAATTTATTAATATTTTAAAATATATATATGTTAATTTTATTAATATAATAAGCATGTACATAAATTAACAATAATTTCACCATTTTACATACCTCGCAAGATCTTAAATCCGCTGATGCTCCTTTTAATTTGTGGAAATAAGTTGTCTGTAAGAAATACATATAAATATTAAAATATAAAAATTAAAAGTAAGTAATTATGTTACCATAGATTGATTAAACTCCGAAGTGTTTATCTTCAGCTCCACTTCCTGCACTATTTTTAAATTCTGTTTATAATAATTCTCTTTATTTTTAATAATTTATAGTCTTTGTAAATTTTTAAATTTTTCGCTTCTTTATCTTTGGCTTTTACAGAAATAATTAATTTATAACGTCGAAAAATATAACTCTAAAACACAGTAACAGTCAAATGTAGTAGTTTCATTCTTTCATATGCAAATGAAACCCTTTACCACACATTGGGTACATCAACAGTCATTTTACCGGTCATTTGACTGTCATTATTGATGGAATTATCCATTAACTATTTTTTTAGCAATTTTATACAAAAAAAGTTGCAAGAGTGTTAGTGAAATCATTTTGTATGTGTTAGTTTCGGTCATACATTTCTTGTAGAATATCTACCGCGGTATATATTAATAAAGTAGCGAAATCTCTTGTTGTACAACAACATCTACAACAACCACATGTATTTTGTTTTTGGAATAATTTAAGATTGTGTCAAAATAAAATTTCCTGGAACAACAATATGAACAAAACATAAATAAAAAATATTACTTTTAAGTTAAAAATATTAACTATTTAATTATATTATTATATATTATACATATTATTACACTTTTAAACTACTTTAAAACCACTTTTAATTCACTTTTTCTACTTTTCACAAATTTTAACAAATAGCAAAACACAATTTAAAAATGGCGACGTAAACAATGTTAACAATTTTCAAAACAAACTTTGACAACTTGCTTCATTTATCTAGTTTAAAAAAATAGTCAGCTGTTCAAGTGATGCTACTTTATTAATATACTTTGATATTCTGCCGGTTTGTATGAAAACTGTCAATTGAACCAGGGTGCACTCATAAGGTGAGGTCAATTCAACAGCTGATCACTCATTTTTTTTATTTGAGGTAGATACAACTGTCAAAGTACACCATTTAGAGTTGCTACAATCCGAAAAAGTATGTACATCTATCTAGGGATTCATTATATTTTTAGGACAAAAAATTAATAAATAAATTTTATATTCATTTTAAACCGTAGTAAATTTATGCGAAATACTCAAAAATTGCACAAACTATTTGTCTTAAATATGCATCTATTTTATCAATTATAGGGAACTTTTTACTAATCAATTGAGAGTACAAACATCCCACAATTGTAAATAAAATTATTAAAACTCGATTTTATCATAGATATCTTAATTTTTAACAACTTTCCATGGTAGTGGTTTGGTCACATTTCTATAAAGATCATTATATATTTCTGTAGGGGTACCAAATCAAACACTTTAATTTAATTAATTCAAAGTTCAAATATTCATTTATTTATAATTAAATCTTAAATTATAACGTTTTTATAAAAATTACACGAGAGCCACCACCGCAGCGCCTGTTGTTTCACTTTCGTGTTCAATTTGATACTGATCTCTTTGACAAAAGATTAAAGTTCTGTTCTTATAAAAATATGATGAGTTCAGAGTGTATGTCATAGTATTAGTGTCCTGTTATGTTACAGTGGGTCGAGTGTATATCCTACATTCGGCCGTCCTGATGCTGGCTTCGTCCCGAAGCTAGATTCCACGGCTTCATGTGTTCGGCGACGGTAGTGCATTTTTTGGAACCTTCGCCTTCATCCACTTTTACGACTTCATATCTGTCGTGATTTAATTTGGACACAATTTTATATGGACCCAAGAACTTCGGACGTAGTTTCATTCCTACTCCATATTGAGTTCGTTTAATAGCGACGAGGACGCCCACTTTATAGTTGGTAGCTGGTACTCTCTTACTGTCAAACGTCTTCTTGTTTTCAGCCTGTATTTTTGAAATATTTTTTCTTGCTTCATCTCTTATTTCGTCTCTTTCTTGCTGTAGTTCAGTTATCGAAAACTCTTGTACTAACTGATTTAATTGTGGATCTTCCTTGGTTCGCATACTAATGCCTGTCATCAACTGGAAAGGGGTGTTCTGAGTACTTCTCGAGGGGGTGTTGTTTATTACTTGCTGAACTCTTTCAACGTATTTATACCAATTATTTGGTTTTTCGGCACACATTTTGGCTAACATGGGCACGATTATTCGGTTGATTCTTTCTACCTGTCCATTACCTCTCGGAACTCCCGTGGCGATTAGCAGATGCTGTATCCCTTCGCCCCTACAATATTCTTCAAATTCATTGGCTGTGAAGGCAGTACCCCTGTCGGTTATTATTCGTTGCGGGTTACCAAAGATGGCGGACTGTTTTTTCATCTTCTCAACCACTTCTTTACTGCCAGTACTCTTGGTCGGGTATAACCAGACAAATTTTGTGAACGCATCGACCACAACGAGGATATGATTATACATTTTGTGAGTAGCTTCCATTGGACCGACGTGATCCAAATGGTAGGTCACGAAAGGTCTGTCCGATTTGTCGATCGGGTTAAGCCTTCCCTCTTTCTTTCCAGACTTTGCATCAACTATAATGCACTCTACACAGCTCTTTACCACTGCCTCCGTTTTCTCTTCTAATTTGGGAATATAAAACTGTTTCTCCACTAAATCTTTGGTCTTACGACTCGCAAAGTGTCCTTGGCGGTGAGCCATCTCGATAATCTCCTTTTCCATACTAACGGGTATGACGATTAGTTCTTTAGCTTGGTCCTTGTATAAAATTCCATACTTTATGAAGTAATCATCATAAGAACTTTTTTCGAGTACTTTGCAAACTGCTTTTATCCAATCATCGTTCTGCTGAGCCTCTTTTATACGATGTTGGAGTGCATCTTGAATCATAAGACATGAAACTCGACTTAGGGCATCAACGTGCTTCATTCGTGTTCCAGAGCGGTGTTCAATGGTGTAGTCAAATTCTTGAAGGAATAGGGCCCATCTTGATACTCTAACCGGAACATCGTCTTTCCGCATGGTCATGGCAAACGCGTTACAATCGGTTACTATTTTGAATTTTAGTCCTAACACGTATACTCTCCACTTCTTTAAGGCTTCGACTATTGCTAACACTTCTAGCTCGTACGAATGGTATTTCTCTTCTGAAGAAGTTGTTTTTCTGCTCATATACTCTATCGGGTGGAACGCGGAATCTTCAGAGTCTTTCTGGAGGAGCACAGCCCCGTATCCATGCTTACTAGCATCGGTATGAATCTCTGTTTCGGCTTTCGGATTATACAGTTTCAAAACCGAATCGCTCGACAAAGCTGTTTTTAATTGTTGTACGGCTAGTAACTCCTCATCACCCATCTTGAAGTTTGCACCCTTTTTAAGCAAGTCAGACAATGGTTTGGCGATCATTGCATACTCCGGTATAAAGCGACGGAAAAAAGACGTCAACCCCAAAAATCGCTGTACAGCCTTCACGTTATTGGGTATCGGGAATATCTTGATAGCTGCGATCTTTTCTTCCGAGGGCGATATGGACGAGTTTTCAATTATATATCCTAAAAACTTGATCTTACGGCGCAGAAATTGGCACTTACTCCACTTAAATTGAAGCCCATTTGACGATGCAACTTCTAAAACTCGGTGCAGTTTATGGATGCCTTCCTTCTCATCACGGGATAATATAACTATGTCGTCCATATACACGACAATCGTTCCGTCTTTAACCAGATCGCGGAAAACGGCTGAAATGTAGCGACAAAACACGGCTGGCGAATTACTTATACCGAAGGGAACAAATTGGAACTCGTACTGTCCACTTGGCGTAACGAAAGCTGTGTATTTTCTCGAGTCTTTTTCTATTGGCACGTGCAAAAATCCGTTCTTTAGGTCGAGTGTAGTAAACACTTTAGCCTCCTGCAATCTTTGAATTACGTCATCGACCAGAGCCATGGGAAAGTTATCCTGGATGATCTTCTCGTTTAAACGTCTGTAGTCACAACAAAGTCTTTTCGATCCGTCTTTCTTCGTTACTAAGACTACTGGTGAAGAGTACTCGGAATAGCTTGGCTTAATGACACCCTCTTTCAACCATTCACTTACTTGATTTTCTATGGCCTTCTGATCAGCATATGATGTTCTGCGGGGTCTACTGGCCACTGGAATGTCGTCGGACAATATGATTTTCATTTCCACAGCGTACGTTGTTGGTTTTTGTGGTCTGTAACGGTCTACAGTTGATCGAATCTCTTCAGCGTAAATCTTATTTAAGTGTTCTAGTTCCAACCCAATTCTATTGGTATCGAACGTCATAGACTGTACTATGGCTTCAAATTCTTTCCCCAATTCAGCAATTGGCTTAGCTTCCAATGCCGATTTAGAGTTAGCGTCGACTTCTTCTACGAAAAGAAATGATTTGTCTAACGACTCATTGTCTGCAACACCCTTTACCTCTCTCTCAAATAAATTTACACTAGGGATTTTATTTCTGAATTTGGCACCCATTGAGTCAATCACCAAGTCTACTCTGTCCAAAATTTCGTTACCGATAACTGCAGAATATACTATGTCGCCTTCTCTAACTATGTGAAATACCATATCTAGCTCATTTGCATCTATTTTGGCACGAACTTTTAAACAACCCATCGTTCTAATACTCCTTCCGCCTATACCGTTCAAAGTTTTCTCGACTGGTTCGAGCGCCATATCAGTCAATGATAGAAGAGTATCGTATCTCAAAATGCTGATATCACTGCCGGTGTCAATAATCGCCGAAATGGTTTTGCCTAAAACTGTTATTTCCTTAAAAATTCTTCTTGACGTTGACAGCGCTTCCTCGGTTAGGGTATGTACGTTTGGTTTAACATCCTTTAGCGCGTTGTCTGTCTTAATGGAAGTACACTCGTAAGATTTATGCCCAAACATTTTACATTTGAAGCACCTTATGTTTGTGGATTTGCAGTTCCGAGCCAAGTGCCCCTCTTCTCCGCACTTATAGCATTTACGATTTTCGCCACGTAAATCTGAAGTGGGCTTGTCCCCTTTTAGCTTTCCGCTTTTATAGTTTGACGACTTTTCTGCAGATGCAATTTTCTCATAAACATCTAGCTTCTCTTTTAACTCATCTAGAGTTTTTGCTTGATATAATATAGCTTTGCTGGTCAGGCTGCCTTGGATACCCTCTATAAAATATTCGATTATGCTCGAATGGTCTAAGCTGATGGTACTACCAATCTCCATCAATGAATACAAATATTGACGTAGTGTTTCGTCAGTTCGCTTTTTCCTGGCCTTCATTTTTTTATGGATTGATACTGCCGACGGTTGTACTCCAAATTCTCTACGCAGGATGGTTTTCAAGGCACCCCAATCTCTTACACCGGATTGACTTCTGATGAAGGTCTTGGCCGCACCTGTCACGACTGCTTAGCATAGATAAAATTTTGTAGCGGATTCCATTTTAGAACATGAGCGCAGTCTTCTAATTCGTGAATCCAACATTCTACACTGTGAGAGTCTTCGCCCGAAAATTTAGTCACTGAATCTTCGACGTCTCTCAGGGTGAAGTGCGAATATATTCTAGGTTCTTCTTCCCCTCCTGAAGCCGCTTCGCCCAACACCGAGCTTCCCCCAGCATCAGTACGGCAACCAAAATGTCGAATAAGTCTCTCTTGTAGGTCGGTCTTTGTACCAGTAGCGTCCAGTCCTAGTTCGATTGCGTTCGTTCTCAATTCCTCTACCGTCAACACAAGTATATCCCTCAACTCCATTCTAGACGATCAGTGGGGACTCTCTTACAAAATGATCAAAATAAAATTATAAAATATAGCGATAATAAAGGTAACAAAATGTATATAAATATAATAGAAGTGTGTAATCTACTCACTAACAATACAAACTTCAAGAATACTTAAAATATTTCAATTATTATTTAAAATCTTTTGCCAAAAAATATTACTTTAAATTTAAAAATTCAATATTAAACTCTAATTTATTTTATATAACTTCAAATTAACATTAATTATCGTTACACCCGTTCACTCTGCGCTCTTATTCACACTCATTAAAATAACTCAAAAGTTGTTATTAAGTATCACCAACTGTTCACCTCTGTATGAACTTTATATGCAATAGGTTTCACTCACTCTTAACACCACACATAGGTATACTAATAATTCCTTATTGCAAAACGTTTCTCCTCACTCAGCTCTCTCTGTTCATCAAGCATTCAGCAACTCAAATATACACTGGCTTAATTCTCTCTGCGTTAGCTTTAATCCCTTTACACTCGGCACTCTAAGATAGTTGATTCTCCTTTTAGTCCATTTTCTTCACATATAAAAATTATGAACCGTTTCTCCACACATGTGTATGTTGATGCATACAATGCTTTTTCCTTTACACCGTCTCAATATTATTTAAAAACAGGTTCTTTCTTTTCCCACACTTTGTCTTTTTGTCCTTCTATTTTTCATTTATTTGTTTTAGCGAACAATTATAACTGTTAATTTATATAAATGTGGACATGATATGTAGCCACAAAAGAAACTTTTTTTTTTCATGTCATTTACTTTGCGTTCAAAATTTTTTTTATATTTAGTTTTTGTTCATTCCTCTGCTCGCTTTTTTTTGTAGGAAAAAAAAATGTTTTTACATTTGTTTCAAAGTTTCTAAAATTCACAAATCACTTTTTGTTTTTGGCTGCATCCCGGTTGAGCCCCCAAATGTAGGGGTACCAAATCAAACACTTTAATTTAATTAATTCAAAGTTCAAATATTCATTTATTTATAATTAAATCTTAAATTATAACGTTTTTATAAAAATTACACGAGAGCCACCACCGCAGCGCCTGTTGTTTCACTTTCGTGTTCAATTTGATACTGATCTCTTTGACAAAAGATTAAAGTTCTGTTCTTATAAAAATATGATGAGTTCAGAATGTATGTCATAGTATTAGTGTCCTGTTATGTTACAGTGGGTCGAGTGTACATCCTACATTTCTTATACGACAATAGTAGAGACCTACACGGTATTATAAGTTCCCAATATTGACTGATAAAAAATAATATGTATATAATTTGTAGTTTTGCTACTACATACTTACAATTTTAATATTAATTTTTTGTTATTTTAATTGATAATTTATTTACTTTTTTAATAAGTAAATAATAAATAATATTCTACCCCCTTATTCACAAACAACATTTTTATTTTATTAAAGGTTTATAAAACTAAATTTCCATACAAAATACCGTTTATAAAATAAAAATTTTGTTTGCGAATAAGGGGGCTTACCCTTATTTTTCAATTCATGTATAATTTTTAATAAATTTTACCTTATAATACATATTTACTTTACTTGAAGAGATTTTTGGGCATGTGGGATTGTCTTTTTGTAAGGTAAATTAAAAAAACACGGTGTTCAATTGACTTCACCTTATAAGTGCACCCTGAATTGAACCTTACGATCAAGGCGGATTCAGATAAGGTGGTGGCAGTTCTGCAACAACAACATCAAGGCGAATTCAGATAAGGTGGTTGCAGTTCTGCAACAACAACATTTTACATGTATTTTGTTTTTGCATTTGGTTTACGTAGATGTCAAAAAACATAAGTACGGCGAATTCATTTCATGAAAAATTTTTTTAAAATTTTTATATTTTATTAATAATAAAGATAAAGATATTAAAATTTGTGAAGAAAATATATTCTGAATTGAATAATGTTTGTTTCAAACGAAAAATTCTATTTCGGCAGATTAATTTGCAAAATTTAAGTGAGTGCCTAAAGTAAAACTTAATTTTTTGTGAAAAATAAACATAAAAAAGTACATATTCACGAAAAAATATATATAACGAATGAATGAATCTTTGTTGCGAATGGATAATTCTACTCCGGCGGAGTAATTTTCAATATTTGACCATAATGTAGCAGACGCCGGCCGTAGCAGATACCTGATATGGGTTTTGTTATATAAAGCGTTCCGGAACAGACTTTTTTTAGTTAATCACTTTATCTACATAGTGTATATATAAACAATATTATTTAATATGTTAACATTTAATAGATTTCAAAATTAAGCCATATGTAAAAGTAAGCTGCCGCTGTTCGGCTAAATTCTTCGTATGTGTTTCTTTATATATGTTATGTGTGTTTCTTTATAAAAATTCATGTAAGGTGGTGTTATTCAATCAGCTGATAATTTTTTCTTAATTCGCCTGCTTTACGTAGCTGATAAAAGTTTGTTATGTTTACATTTTTATTTTTAAAAATGTCCGTTAAACGGAGAAAAACTTCGTTAATATTTTGAATTATTTATGTAAAAAATCTGAAAATACCAAGCATCTCGTAAACAAATATCATTTTATTTAAATAATGGCATAATTGGAATGTATACAAATATGTTATTTAAGATTTTTTTTTTTCTATTAAATGTTAACATATTACACAATATTGTTTTATATTTTATATTGTGTAGATAACGTAATTAACTAAAAAAATCTCTTCCGGAACACTTAATATTAAGAAACGCATATGAAGTATTTACCCGGCTGGCGGCAGCTGACTTCTACGTTATGGCTTAATTTTGAAATCTATTAAATGGGGGAATGCTGTGTGGTTTAAGGATGTTGTGATTGCTTAGTCAATATTGCTGATTTGGATGAATTTACTTTGTGACTGTTTTGGTGGAAGATGAATTGTGACTGATATTGTGTGTATAGAGTTTTGTGTTTGTTTCATGCGAGAAATTTCTCGATGCGAGAGTTACAGAACACAGGCACTGAAAACACACATACATATGTATGTCCTTTACAGTCTGGAGTATTATTTGCCATATAGTTGCTGTATGACATATTGATTGGTTCTGTGAGTTAATTTTTGGGATTGTTTATGACTTCTTTCTACATGTTCTTTTCTTTATTTTAACCTGTTTTGCTTCTTTGAATTATATTTGATTGATTGCAAATTATGTAGGAATTTATTTATGATCAATGCAGTACAATTTAATTGTCCTATCGTTATTTTATGTAGTTTATTATCTTTTTAAAAAATTTAGTTTTAATTTTTTTTATATAATTATGTATTTTGTGTTGGAAGAATTATTGTAAAGTAGAAATTTGTAACCGCTTATGGCATATAGGCTAGGTTATTGAATATTGTTAAATAAATAAATAAAATAATTAAAAAAATTTTGTGTATGTGTTGTTTCTGCTTCTTCTGTCTCGAAATATCTACACAGGGTATACAGAGGCGTCACGAGCAAAAAACTATTTGCCTCTCTTTCGCACAAAACGATTTCAATGATTTTTTTAGCTGTATTTTATATACCTCTTCTCACCAAACAATTTCAAAATCAAACAAAAGCTGTACCCCGTTTCTGTAACTTTGAGTGAGAAGTTCTCACATCGAGAAGTGTGAAACAAAAAATTCCATCGTTTCTCGATTTGTGAGTAAAAAGTGTTTCTGTAACTTAAAGTGAGAAGAGGCTGCACGAATTACGTTTTTATTGGAAATTTCCAATAAAACAGCTGTCAAAAACATAAAAATTAAAAGAAGAAAACAAAAATTGCCGAACAAATTTATAAACGAAGAATAAATAAACAAAAAATATAGAAATTAAATGAAAATTGTTCGAAAAATTATGCCACTAAATTTGCCCTTGGCAAATTCTAAGTTTGTGTCCACGTACTTTTTTAGCATTTGCTTCTGTATATCCGAAATTCCTCCTATTTTCTAAAAATTAGTGAACAATATTTATTTTAATCTTAAATAATTATAAATATAACATTACTTTTTCATTGTTTCATATAATTCATGTTTAAATTAAATTTTATTTACTTAAAAATTTCCTTTCCGCACCGTTTTAAAATGTGAGTATTTTTGACAGTTCATGTGAGAAACTTCTCACAAAATTTTCTTACAGAAACACTTTTACTCACAAATTTCCAATAACTTAAGTCAAAAAACATAAATGACAGATAGTTCTCACAAAATTTTCTTACAGAAACACTTGCATGTGAGAAATGATATTTTGTTTCAATTCACATTGTTTTTTCTTCAATTCCACTGTTTCATGCGAGAAACTTCTCGATGCGAGAGTTACAGAAACGAGGCACTGATTTTAGACTTTTTTAAATGTCAAAAGTGACACCTCTGTATACTTTGTGATATCTATTTAACATACCACTCAGGGTGCACTTATAAGGTGAAGTCAATTCTACAAAAACAACAAAAGTAGATACTTCTGTCAAAAAAATTACATGTTGCTACCGTGTTTTTTATTTTAATTTACCTTACAAAAAGACAATCCCACATGCCCAAAAATCTCTTCACGTAAAGTAAATATGTATTATAAGATAAAATTTATTAAAAATTATACATGAATTGAAAAATTATTCACAAACAAAATTTTTATTTTATAAACGGTATTTTGTATGGAAATTTTGTTTTATAAACCTTTTATAAAATAAAAATGTTGTTTGTGAATAAGGGGGTAGAATATTATTTATTATTTACTTATTAAAAAAGTAAATAAATTATCAATTAAAATAACAAAAAATTATTATTAAAATTGTAAGTATGTAGTAGCAAAACTACAAATTATATACATATTATTTTTTATCAGTCAATATTGGGAACTTATAATACCGTGTAGGTCTCTACTATTGTCGTATAAGAAATATATAATGATCTTTATAGAAATGTGACCAAACCACTACCATGGAAAGTTGTTAAAAATTAAGATATCTATGATAAAATCGAGTTTTAATAATTTTATTTACAATTGTGGGATGTTTGTACTCTCAATTGATTAGTAAAAAGTTCCCTATAATTGATAAAATAGATGCATATTTAAGACAAATAGTTTGTGCAATTTTTGAGTATTTCGCATAAATTTACTACGGTTTAAAATGAATATAAAATTTATTTATTAATTTTTTGTTCTAAAAATATAATGAATACCTAGATAGATGTACATATTTTTTCGGATTGTAGCAACTCTAAATGGTGTACTTTGACAGTTGTATCTACCTCAAATAAAAAAATGAGTGATCAGCTGTTGAATTGACTTCACCTATAGCTATAGAGTACCTATAGGTACTCTGTTCAAAATTTCGTGCGAAATGCTGTCAAACTACATATAAAATATTTGGTATGAAATATTTTCGAAATAATTTCGCAAAAGCAGTAGTACTCTGTTCTTATTGTGAAAAACATTGTAAAATTTATCTGGCAACCTTGTTTTCTAAAGCACAAAATTAAAACAAACATCTGATTACATTTTATTGTTTTTCACAAAATTATTATTTCTCGAGCCGAAAAATTAACAAAATCATCAAAAAATGATAAACAAAACAATAAATTTACTGCACAAGCAGTCAATAATATATTTTCATTCATTTTAAATAAAAAACACTGAATAGTTTATATTATTAAGATTTGTTTTATTTTCAGTTTTCAAAAAACATATGGATTTTACGTATTTAAAGCAATGATACATAATTTATAGCAATAGCGACAAACTTTCCAAAATCGCGAGATAGACTACATTTGTTGCACATCAATTTTTTCGTATGAAAAAAACATAATTTTTCGCAACTTTGAACGGGGTTGACAAATTAAATTGAAATATAAATTAAAAAGAAAATTTATTTTTTGTAACATTAAAAAATTTTGTAAGAAACATTTCACGTTTTTCAACAATACAAAAAGAGTACTAATTCAGCAACATTATTCCATAACATTTTCGTTACAATTTTTTTTTTTTTTTTTTGATGAAGTTTCTAAAAAATTTCATGTGAAACATAAATAAAAAATACTTTTAAATAAACATAAACAGAGTACTAATTCAGCAACATTATTATATAACATTTTCAAGTCACCTTTGACGACTTGAAGGTGACGGCGAATATTTTAGTGACTGACGCCGCCATCATTAATATTGCAGCGGTGGAGTCTGCTTACCGATTGTCAAAAACGCGCGTAGCAAACAGAATTAAAGGAGGTTTAGTAATTTTATTAATACAAAAATTATTTCTGCTGTACAATTTTAAGAAATAGACAAATAAAGTAATTAAGTTAAAACAAATTGTCTAAATAAGTTAACAAAATGAATGTAACACAAATGAGTGGTCAACTCGACTTACTGGATGTAGCCGGAAGCATGTTGGAAAAACATGATTCTAAAGATTTGTGTGCACCAGGACTTTTGGAGGTACATACATATTTTTTTCTATTAAATCCAATTGAAATTTATAAATTTGTTTATATCAAAGATGACCGGCATAAATCAACATGGAATGGCAACGGCCAGTGGTCTTAATGATTACGATTACCAGACACTGTCAAGTTTGTCTATGGGTCATAAGCAGCTAAACCAATTGCAAACCGTCAATAAAATTCCTATACCTCCTGAAATTTTAGAGCACTTTAAACGTAAGTGAATTTTTTTACCTATTGAGACGGTTTTTTATTGCTGTGATTTTGAACTCTCACATGTAACATATATAGTGTTCCATTCCATATCACACAAAACGATAAATGCTTTAGAAAGGTATTAATAAGACTAATAGGATTTTGAATGAAAGCCCACTTTAAAAAAATATATTCTCCAATATTTTTATTTAATAAGAATCAAAGAAAGCCTTAATGGCCAGAAAAACATTTATTGTCAGAAAGATATATACATGTGTACATCTGCATCTATATGTGTAAAAGCTAATATGAATATCCCTCTCAGTTATTGAATAAAATGAAAGCCTGAAAATTTCAGTGTAACTAAATTTGAGCTTGGTGATTAAGAATCTGCAGTCAACGCGCGTAGTAAACAGAATTCAAGGGCCAGTGGATAGCTATTATAAGTTGGTTACTTAGGATATCACATTTTTTTATCGCTAAGAATCCAATTATAAATTTAAAATATCTCTACTCCTTATGTATTTATGTTTAAATTTTTTTATTTTTTAAATTCATCGATCTTTTTTTTAGACGGGATCTATATTTGTCCAAAATTTTGTTCCAATATTTTTATCCGTTCAAATTTTAAATTAATTTTAATTTTATATTTAGGATTTAAAAAAATCTCTATATGTGTAATGATTTTGAACTTTTTTGTAAGTGGTGTTTTAACAATAGGTCCATTATATTATATATTTACTAAAGTTTAATCCCTAAGTCATTACGTTTTCAATGATACTATACATACTTCTACATTTTAAATGCTTTTTCGATGATTTGCAAGCAATTTTCACTTATTAGTCCTGCCCCTGGAAAGGAAAATGTCCACAAATGTATTTTTTGTAGTTCTTCTCAAGGGGTTATGTTTTAAATTTCAGCTCATTCGGATCATAAATAAATTATTGGTAGTTTTTTCGATGTAATACCTGAGGTGACCATCATGAGCTCATTGCGCCTACGATCACCTACAGCTGAAAATCAACTTGAAACCATGTGAAATTTCGTTACGATATCTCCAATATTTCCAGAGAATTATTTCCAAAAATTAATTACTATGCATACTAATAACGAAGTCCTTTTGTACAGCGGTTAAAAGCTAAACTCTTAACCAAGAATTAATTAAATAAAATAATTAATATTTTCTTGCTTTTGGGATTAAGTAAGTAAACAATTTATATAAAAACGTTTGTATATAGTGAGGGAAGCCGCAACCAAGAAATCTACTTTCATTAAAATAAATATGACCCAGATCATTTACATATATACATATATATCTTATTATTTTCATTTTGTAATTTTTTAAGATTAAAGTAATTTTGGCAAAAATATTAATACTTATGATTATATAACCGTAAATATTTATCCAGTGTGATAATTATATTTTAAAAATTTATTAAAATAAATTAGCATTATTGCAAATAATAAATATATCGAAGAATAATTGGTTACCGTTGTTCTTTTACTACTCACAGAAAAAATAATTCATAGCTAGAATGAATTTAGTAAAAAAATTACTCTTATCCCAATCCATTTTCATTCAGAATAAGAAAATTTTATAAAAAGTATGACCAATATTTTTTCTTATTTCTCAGAGATGGGGGTAGTGCACTAAATTATTAGTTAAATCAATATTTAATAGAGCCCTGCATGAGTGACTTAAATAATATTTTAAAACATTTAATTTTTTGTAAGTACTGTTTTTGACTCACTCATTGTTTTTTGAATGAATATAATAATTTATTCAAAACAAAAATGTATATGACAAAAAATTCAAATAAAGTAAAATACATGAATGTAAAGAGTATTGTATGATATGAGTATTGAGAGTGTTTTTGTGTTTCAAATCGAGTGCAAAACAGCGAATGAATCGAATCATAGAAGGATTTATTATGTGTTTTAATTAGAATGCAATTCTTTGAACGAATTACCGTTCTTATGAATTTTTATATCGAGATTACAAATAAAATGCATTATTGTTATGTATATATGTATATTTTATTAATGTAACTCATGTAATAATTATATTTGAATATTATTTAGAGATGTAAACAAAACTACTGTAAAGTGAAAAAATATGAAATATAAGGATTTTTATAATTATATATTAGCACTGAGAGCACCTTCTTCTTGTGCAACTGCGTATTTTTTCTGATTCGTGTGTAAGAAAATAATTTGATTTACCGCAATATCATTTGAGGCAATGGAGCATCTTTTTTCAGAAATTACGTTGCGGGCACAAGAGAAACCCCGTTCTGAAGGTGCGCTACTTGCTGGTATTGCTAAGATTCGGCAGCTCAATTTGTGTAAAAAGGGGAACTCGTTCTTATGCGAATCCCACCACTTAAGTGTGTCGAAATCATCAAAAAAGGACACTTCTGTGTTTTCGTATCGTCTCAACTCTGAGTCCACTAAATCCTCGTTGGTTTGAAAATCAGATGATCGAATAAAGTCTGAAAACAGCTCTAAATTTTTCGATGAGATTGAGGCTACTGACAGTTGTTGTGTTATATTCTGTTATAGGCTCACAATTCTGTACTAGGCTTTGTATCAACTCGATACATTTTAATTTTATAAGATTTCGATCTTCTTCAGAAAAACTTAGCAATTTGTTTGCAGGGGGGAACAGGAATAGTGCAACTCGATGCCAGATGGACAAATTAGAAAAAACGACAGTTTCCAAGTAGTGCCTAAGCTTGCTTTTCAAAGCCTGGGCGATACTTATATCCTCGTTGTTTTCAGCGCATTTCTTTTGAAGGCTGTTTACATAAATGTAGACCAAATGAATTGTTGGATATTTCTCTCCCTCTAGTATCTTCGAGGCTTCTTCAAAGGGTTGAATTATATCCAACACAGCAGTTATATTTCTTAAGTCAATATTCTGTATACGATGGATTTCATGCCTTTCTTGTAATATGAAAACAACTTCGTCCCAACTGCTTTTTAATATATAATAGAAAGTATTCCATCTTGATGGACAAAAGCTTTTTAAGGACTTTGTTATATTTGAATTTATCCCAGTCTTTTTAAAGTACCTCACTATCTTGGTGGCTACATCGCAAATAAATTTTACTTCTGGGACTGCATCTATGGATTTCTGAATAACATTATTCAGTAGATGGTTAATACAATATATGGGCAGCGCTGCGAAAAGCAGCAACCATATTTGATCCTCTGTCCGTCACGACGGTAACATTTTCAGTAAATACACAATCAAATTCGCTAAGTATGTTACAAACTTTGCAGTATATGTTATCACCTAAAGGATTTCGGAATAATTGATAAAAAATCAGTGGCCATTAAAATTTTATAATGGTATATACAACTCACTAGTACATTTTTCGCCATTCATGCTGCGTATTCCCAACAAAACGTTATTCAATTGTGTATCTTTTATATAATGCATTGTTATTGCCAAAAATGATTTGTGTAAATAGCTGTCCGTCCACAAATCGGTGGTTAGAACGAACCCAATGTCCTTGACTTTAGTGATGTCGGATTTTATCTCAGAAAATGCTACATCGTAAAGCTTACAAACATTTCTTCCTACTGTTGTTGAGTGTGGAAGTAATGATTTTACAATGACGTGCTTACCATATTTTGAACCGATGGACAAAACGAAGCTAACAAGTTCATGAAGACCGGAATCTTCCACCAATGTAAAAGGTCTGCAGTTTTCAATAATTCATTTGGTAAATGCATACAATGCTTTCCTTTTTGTGTCACTATCCACTAAAACGTTGTGTACGTTATCCCGATCTTTTGTGGCGATGTAGCATTTATGTCTTACCAAGTTTGTAGTAGATCTACTGTTATGTTTATACACGCTAAAGCAAAATCGACACGCGACTACATTTAACAATTCTTCACCTGAGTCGTTTATAATCATTCCAAATGTTTTCCATACGTTACTACGTCCAGTTTTATTACTTAATTTATATTCTTGGTTAATTATTTTTGTTTTTATTATCTCATGGCTCAACAAGCTAGTTACACTGGAAACGGATGCTGGGCTATCAACGGCGCCGCTAGAATTCTGTTCCAATTTACAATAAAATATAATATAAATTAAACATTTATCATACGGTTTAGTATTTATTAATTAGATATACCTCATTGTTGTCCATTTTTAAATTAATTTGCGATATCATGTTTTTTTATTATATTTCTTTTTAAATTATTTTTCTTTTGGCATTTAAAACTCGATTCACTCGATTCAAAATATTTATTTTGTATTCTTTTAATATACGTAAGTTGTTAACTTACTCGATTTGAATGTAGACGTACACTTACACAAAAATACTCGCAATGATTGAGTAAAACAAAAATTTGAATTATTAAAATCAAATGTACACACTCTTTGTAAATAATATTCAAAATAAAAAATGAGTTGAGTGCAATGCAGTGGATTACTCATTGTGGGTGACAAATAGAGTCACTCATGCAGGGCTCTAATATTTAACTAGCACTAAATATTATTTCCAAAAATATATTTTTCACTAATTTTCAGGAGCTTAGTGGTAGTGAAGCTTATATTTTTAGCACTAATATTTTTTAGTGATAATTTTATTTTTTTAACTGTAACTCAATTGAGTGGTAGTGTAGAAAAAAGCACTACACTCAAATAGTTAAAAATTTGAACAGTCACTAACAAAAGGATTCAATAATTTTCTTTGCACTATTTTTTTTATGAAAATGAAAGAATTTGTAAGACAATAAATGATTCAATTTTTTAAAAGGTACATCTATTAAAATGGAAAATACAGATTATGTTAGCGATGGCACTATGATAGACCCCAACAACATGCTTTAAAAAGAAATGGTTGAAACACCTAAATTCCAAAACTTTTGCCTTCTTCTGCTCAAGTATAACGATTTTTTCTTTAGCGGAATGGTGAACTCTCCTCGGAGTATTAAATTAATTGGTTAATTTTGTACCTCGATTTCCACGTCATCTGCGTTGCCAGTTGCCAAAATGATGTGGTTACTGGATGTTTTTTAGGCAAAAGCTTGGAACCTTTGTAAATAATGAACGGTTTACTCATTAATAATATTCGTCCAATGAGTTTTTGGTTGACTTAAATCATTTCCAGACTGTCCTATTAACTTAAACTTTCAAATGAGTGAAACATTTCTCTGTTGAAAAAAAAAAAAAATAGTGCAGGAATATTTTTTGAACTAATAATTTAGTGTAGAAAAAATTATTTCACTAGGCTGTAAAAGCAAATATTTTAACTATTTTTAAAATATTTTTAGTTAAAAATTTTAAATATCACTACCACTATTATTGAATGAGGCTTATATTTTTCAATTCATCACTAAACATAAATAAAAATAGTGAATAATTTTGAACTACCACTAATAATTAGTGATAGTTAAAAATTAGTGCACTACCCCCATCTCTGTTATTTCTTCTATATTTAATAAAAAAACAATAAATAAAAAATTATCTATTAATTTTACTAAACGAGTCTCAATTGCCAAAAATCTATGAAACAATGACATCAGCAATATACATACATATAATGCTATTTCCAATATGTATCGATATTAAATATAAATACTACAAAAACAGAAAATATTAATTTGCAAATTAGAAAATGTCATTTGTAAAGATTCACTTCCATTACTTTTTGGTAAGATTCAAAAATGTTTTAAGGACTTAAAACAAATTTAAAATTAATCAATGAAAGACCGTAAAACCTTGTTTGATAAAATAATATGGTAGCATCCTATCTATCCTATCCTATTTATGCTTGTATATTCAATTTATTTATTTATATATTTATATATTTATGCCTTTTTCGAAATTTATCAAGATTTACATTTTATTTATATTTTAGATATCAAATGTCACTGTATGATGGGGCTTTTTCCAGAGATAGGAAGAGCATGGTTAACTATTGATTCAGAAATATATGTATGTGAACAGAATATATTTAACATTTTTACTTTGTAATTCTGTATAATATATGTATATTTTTTATTTCAGATTTGGACATATGAACAGTCTCGTGATGTTGCATATTACGATGGATTAAGTCATCTAATTATAAGTGTTGGTTTGGTCAAACCAAAACCTGGAGTTTTTATCAATGATGTTAAATATCTCTTAATTCTTACTACACCAATTGAAATAATTGTTTTAGGTAATGCCTCAATTAATAACTTTTTGTCAGATTTTCATTAAGTTAACATTTCATATATTTTGTTGAATGTAAATCTAAAAACTTACTTTTATAGGCGTTACCTTTGGAGACACAACGAAAACTATATCTTCTCCAACACGCAACATTCAGAGCACGGCAACTTTCGAAGAGATGCAGTTAATGAACAAACCAATTTTCATATTAAGCACAGATAACGTTTCGATAAACGTTGTTATGGGAAGTGATAATGGTCGAATTTTTCTCGGAGGACGTGATGGTTGTCTTTACGAAATATCTTATCAAGCAGAGTCAAGTTGGTTCGGAAAACGGTGTAAAAAAGTAAATCATTCGCAGGGCATCGTTTCGTACATTGTTCCAAGTTTTTTAAAAGTATTTTCGGTAAATAAATTTCCTATAACAATGTTTTTAGTTTTTAATATCCTATTTCTTTTGGTACTCTACTAGGAAAATGATCCAATTGTTCGTTTGGCAGTAGATAGTAGCCGTCAATTGCTATATGTCTTGACCGAAAAAGGTTCAATAGAGGCATGGGAAATGGGACATGATTGTAACACGATGCGTCGGATAGCTAAAGTAACGCAGAATGAAATTTCTCAAAGTGCTGGAAACATAATTAAGTAAGTATTTTAATATATCCTTTGTTATGCATCTATGTACTAATGAAAATTTAAACTTTTCTACATTTAAGAACCGTAGATCCAGCAGTGTTTAAGAATATTAAATCAATATGCCCATTATCTGCGGATGATTGTCAAAATCTTCATTTATTAGCAATAACTCAATGTGGCGTTCGTTTATTTTTTGCAACTAATCCGTTAGTAGGATTTCAAAACTCTAATAATTATCAAAATCCTCTTAACCAAACGCAAATGTCGATAAATCAACATTCGCCTACAAAACCAACACCTGTAGGTAACGCGACGGGCCCATTGCCAACTCAAACTTCCCCACATAGTTCAGCAACTGAACAGAGAAGGCAACAAGGTTTATATCTTTTACATGTGAGGCTACCGCCTGGATATACTCCTAATACAACCATTAATAAACCGAAACAAGTTCATTCCGCCCATTATAATGAAGGCACCTTGCTAATGGTTTCAACGCCCCAACAAGATCAGGATATTTTGTGGTCTATAAGTTCAGCACCTTTTCCACATCGTCCATATCTAACTGAATCTACAACGGTTATTCCATTGGATGGTATTGTCTGGAGTTTAGCAGAGATGCCCGATCGGTGTAAAGCACAACTACAATCAATACTGCGTAAAGCGCAAAAGCCTAAAAAAGTAGTTTTATTAACTAATCAAGGAGCTCACATTATTTCACTTCTAAAACCTGTGGATATTTTGCAACAACTACTTATAGCATGCCATGGACCCCACCATGATGCAGTCAAAGCATTCTTTCAGGTAAAACAAAGATTCACTTCGTTATTCATAAAGGAAACAATAGTTTTTTATTATGATAAATAATGTATAACTTTAATAATGATTTATGAAAACCAGTGTCAATCTTGATATTGCATTTAACGTATACTTTTACTAATCTTCAGGCTCAAGGTGATCGTGAAGCATGTGCTACAGCTTTGCTTTTAACATGTTCCGAACAATATCGTGGAACCGATTTAGCAATGTGGGCCGCGCAGGCGTTTTTGTTATATGGAGGAGAGCCAACATTTTCTAATCAAATGCAAATGATGGGATGTCTGCAAGGACAGCGTCCATACCTAAACAACTCTATGGGCATGGACCAACGCAACACACCACAGATGTTCATATCTACACCAATGCCAAACACTGGAAGCGGTGGCTTAGTAAATCGTACACTTCAAAATACACCAATACAAAGCCCCATACAACATACGCAGTATCCCCTAAGTCCAAGTATGTATTAAACTAGTTAACGTTGTTAAGCTACGCTAAGCTTTATAAGAGCAAAATCAATTTTCGGACAAGAGCCACATAATAACGAATGAAAAAATAATTAAACATTAATTATTTTCATTAATACGGCTATTTTTATTTTTTTACAATTTCTCAAAAACTCTAAAATTTGCATATAAAAAATTATATTAGAAACGAATTTAAATACATTGAAAAAATCTAAAAATATATGGTCATAAAAATATACGTACTTTATAGTATATTTTTATATTCAGAAGGTAATTTTGATTATTCACTATTAAATAATCTGAGTTCATACACAGAAAAAACTGAAAAACGATTTCAATTACCAAAACCTCGTTTTCAATTATTTTATTTTTTGAAGTTCAACCTATAACAAAAATTGTATATTCGATTACTACTTATAATTGATTTCGTACACAAAATTTTTATATTTTTCTATTTTTGTTGTTGTTAAATACGTATTTGATTATACATTTTTATGAATCAAATATAAAATGAATTGAACCCTTTTAAAACTTTTGATTAATTGAAAATTTTTTAAAATTAATTTTTTCTGTGTATTTAATGTTTCTTAATTTAAAATAAAAAAAGTTTTTTTTTAGATGGAGTTTTAATAAATATTTTATTTTAACTTTTATTTTCTTTTATTTTAGTTTATAATCAAAATTCATTCATTGGATCTGGTATTGCTCCAGTTAACGATATGAATGCAATTATTTATTCCTCTAAACATGATGGTCTTTATATATATGTCGCACGTCTATTACGTCCTATATGGAAAATTCGTTGTGTGGATGAGAATCTAAATAGTAAATTAACTCAGGCGGATTGTACATTTATTCTGGAAGATTTGTATGCGCTCAAAAATTTTTTGGATGCAAACTCCGTTAATGATTTATCATGTAAGTTTATTACTAGTTAAATATATATTTATAGAAATTTCAGTTAAACTTACTTCATTTTTAAGGTACAATGAGAGCTTTTAATAATCAAAACACACTTTCTAATGGATATGGCCTTTTGATGCAAAATAGCACAAATATGCATACAAATGACCCACAAATGAATGCTGCAGAACAAGCTCAAACCGAAGAAAAGCGTTCATTGACTGCATTGAATTATTTTATAAGTAATGTATACAGATCGCTATATTATATAATGTATACTAATTGTATTTTTTTATTATTAGAGCATACTTGTGAAGTTATAGCACTGTGGAAAATTTTATGCGAACATCAATTCCAAGTTTTAGCCAGTCAATTATTAAAAGAGCAACAATCAGTTCTATTATCGTGCACTTTTCGGGATTTAATTTTATCTCGTTCTGAGTCGTGTGCACTTTTGATTGTGGCCTTAATAAATTCTTATTTAAAGGATAACGCATCAGTTAGCACAATATCTTCAAAACTGCGAGACGAATGTCCCAATTTATACCGCCATGAGGACGCTGTCTCATTTAAGGCCACGGAAATATTAATGAATTCTAAAAATTGTACCATTGTTGAAGAAAAGCAGGACAAGTTACGAACAGCTCTACAACTATGCAAAGATGCAGCTCCGAATTTACCTTTACAAAATATTTGTCAGCAGGTAATTTGACACATACGAAAAGAGTTTTTTGAAATAATTATCTTAAAATTGAAGTCTAATTTGAATGTTTTCAAAAAACTTACATTAACGTTTTATACAAAATTATATAAATGAATGTGAAGGTTCACCTAATTCTCATGGTTATAATGGGGCTTATCTTCGAAATTGGATAATATCTCTGTAACTTAAAAAAGTTTAATATACGATAAAATTCAAAATTTAAGCGGACCCACACTGAAGCTTTTGGCCAGAAAAGATGGCCAATATTATTAAAAATGTTTTTTATTTCGAGTTAGGATTTTTTGATAGTTTCAGGGTTAAGGTTCGACCTTGGGCCTAACCTTATTGATTTTATCACAAGAGTTTCACATAAATCTTGTTTTATTTTGTTATATTACATTATGAATATATATATATTCATATACATATATACATATATTGAATATTAAATTTTTGTTAAGATATGTTTTGTTTTTAAAATACTTTGTTTCGTTTAGCCAGAAATAATATAATATAAACCTCTTAAAAACCGAAAAAATAATCAATAAAACGCACTTCAATTACTATTGGGAAAAGCGATATGTAATATAAAAAGCTTTATGCAACATATAATTTCAGAACCTTTCTGTTCAAGTTATAACATTTATTTAATTAGGCTAAATGTTGGATTTTTTTAGTTTGTACTCAGTGGCTTTTTTGAAGGTGTTATAGAGTTGACATCTACATGTGCTTTCAAAATTGATCCTGAAGAATTTGGCATACATTTTTACCAGAGCGATGAACCAGAAGAGGATCGTGAAGGATACGCTGCATATGCTGCACGGTAATTAATACAACATTTTATATATATTTTTGTATAACCCAAAATTCCCTTAAGAATATCAAAACAAACGCTTCCGGTGAAATTATTTATATGTATGACCCTTTTATTTCTAGCCTAAATTGTTATAAGGAAGTAAAACTGATGATGGATCATGTCTACCAATCTGTTTGTAATGCCAATGCAAACCAAGAGTTTTCTCAGCAAATATGCAATAAACAAGAGTTGAGTGTCAATGCCCAGATTATGAAAATTGTTGGTATGTCTGTACAAATAAAAGATCCGATTTTACATGTCTGTGTCTATGAATGGTTAATGGCGCACGATATGCTTTCTGAGCTACTATCGTTAACAGAACAGACTCTGGGCGAATTTCTACGAAGAAATGTTGTACGAAATCCAGATAATTTAAATTTAATCGATTTATTATGGAAGTATTATGAAAAAAATGGTCATCATGCACAGGCTGCACGTATTCTAGATAATTTAGCATCTACTCAGAGTGATGGCATTCCATTAATACAAAGAATTGAGTATTTGGCTAGAGCAGTAATGTGCATGCGAAATGATGGAGTTGGTTACTCTATAACAAACGGTGTCCTACTCAAGGAACTAGAGGATAAGGTTATTTATATTATATAATAATGTTAATACATATTTGAATATATCTATATCTCACAATTTCAGCTAGAAATTGCTCGTGTTCAAAAAACTGTCTTGGATGCTGTTTCAGCTTTAGCACCAACTAATAACGATGCTAATAAAGCTGTTGAAAATTTAAACAAAATTTTATATGATATTACACAGTTGTACGAGAATTTTGCGGATCCATTTGATTTGTGGGAGTGCAAATTAACTATTCTTAACTGTTCGCATCATAACGATCCTTTGCTAATTGAATCTGTATGGGGTCAAATCATAAATAAATCAGTCGAAGGTACAGGTTCAATGCAAGAAAGAAGTACACGATTGTTTTCAAAAATTGAAACACTTTTCAAGGAATTTGGGGAATCGGGCCACTGCTTTCCACTTGCTTTCATTATAAGAGAACTGGAAATAAAGGCATGTCAGTTGCGTTTATCTGAAGGTATTGTACCAGACAAATTAGTCGCCATGAATATCGACGTAGAATTACTTATGGAATATTATTCGAGGTGAGTTCTTTACAACTAAAAAATGGGCCATTTTTTACGCAAGCAAACGTTAAAAAAACAAGTAAGAGTTATATACCACCATCAAAATACATGCTATAACATATATGTATTTCCTATACTATATGATCGATCCCTTTGTCATTTGTTATCACAAGTTACTCATTTATTCTAAGCTTTAATTTCGTGTATAAATAGTAGTATGAATTATTTTTATTTATTGAACGGTTTTCAGTAGGAGGTAAATATAAAATATTTTTCAAATATTTTGGTTTCAATAATACCTGTTGCATGTTGTTGAATTGCATGTTCTAAAGTTATTTGTGTTAAAGTAATTTTTTGAGGGGACGAAGAGATTTTATTTCCTATAAAACTTGTTTATGTAGAATTTTAAGCCATTTTTAAAAGTATTTTCTGAAGAATAGGATCGGTCTAAAATTTACCCTACCAATTTTAGATCGATCCTTATAGAGAGAAATCTATGAAACATTTTTATAGTAATTTTTTAAAGGGGACCTTATATGGGTCGTAGGGTCAATTATTCCTTGATTCTGAAAAAATTCAGCGATGAGATTTTATTTCCCATAAGTTTTTTATGTCGAATTTCTATACTATACTGGCATTTTAAAGCAAGTTATGAGCGTTAGTCATTTTCTGAATGTGACTTTATATGGGGGTAGGGTCAATTATTTACCAATCTTCCTAAAATTTAACACAGATTTTAGTTTCGATAAAACTTGTTTATGTCGAATTTTGTTGCTTTACTGGCAGTTTGAAGCGAGTTATGTCGATAAAAGAGAGAGAGCGATAACAAGCAAAAATCAACAGCTCTATATAAAATAATTAAAAACAAATAATAAACAGTGTAAAAAATAGAAAAAAGACTATTAAAACACTTAAAAACATTAATCCTATTAGTGAACATAAAGTTTTTCTAAAATAAAAATTTATTGATAAATAATCTTAAAAATAACCCAAAAATGACTGATTGCAGTACGTGCAAGTCAGTAATTAGGGGAGAGACGGGAATAAGATGCAATGGTGTTTGCGATAAAATATATCATTGTACAAAAAAATGCTCTGGTGTAGACCAATATTCGATCGGAGTTCTAGAATCAAGTAATTTTGTTAGATTTATTTGCGAGGATTGTATGCAATATATAAGAAATGTGGATCTAGTGCTGGGAGAAATACAAGATGGGGTACGAATAAATAAACAAAACCTAAAGGAATATAAAAGGGAATTTGAATCATCATTAAAGAGCAACGAAAATGAAATAAAGCAATTATTACTGGCGATTGAAAAAAGATATGAAGAAAGACTTAAAATTATTGATAACACTCAAAAAGCTTGTGAATAAAATGTACAAGAAATTAAAAAACTTTATGGAGCAATAAAAGACAATGAAAACAGTAATAAAGAAATATGTAATAGCATAGAACAAACAAATACAAAGATGTGCAATGAAATAAAAAAAGTAATAAAACAAACAAACGAAAAACAAGTAAGTAAGTAAGTAAGTAAAATGTTTTATTGAGTCTTCTTTTCTTTCTTTTACAACGAATGTTTAAATACTAAACTTAGTGACATGAAAATTCTTAGAACTATATACGTTTTGTTCTAATGCACAAATATGAGGATAATGCAACTTTGCAAAAAGGAAATGGAATATGTTTTAAATAACATTGAGATAACAATAGTGAAAAATGCTTGCTCCCGGCATAAACGTTAACTAACAGAGCAATGTCTGAACAAAATAAACAAAATTAAAACTAATCAACACTTAAAACTAATCAAAACAAAACAGCCGTTCAATATACTAGCAGAACAATGAGTATCACAGATATGTTACATTGAGTATCAAACGAGTGTTCGATTAAAAATCATCCATAAACAATTAATGCCGATTGCACTATGTATAACAAATGAATGTTAAAGAAAACATAGAATTCCACAAGTGGACAAAATCTCCAATATAAAGTAAAAGTAATAATCATAAATAATAATCATAAATAATAATAATAATATTAAAAACAAAAGTATAAATATTGCACCTAACCCCTATGAGATCCCGTCACAGTGTTGGCGTAAAAGTCCAGTAGTGTCAAAGGCGGTGTATCGTTACCGGTGGGCTCATTCAAAACACCAATCGGAGATAAATACGGGAAGTCAATCCATTTCGTATCCTTCTCTGATTCAAATATCAGATTCATCAATGAGTTGTCATGAAATTCAAGTTTTTCAACAAATCTTCTCTGAAGTGCCAATACGTATCTGTTAAAAGGGATCACGTTTGCATTTTCATATATATAAGTATTGGAAAAACGTTTCGCGAAACTCTCAAAATGTTTCCCAATACAATTTCTTAGGATTCTCCTCTCGAAGATCTCCAATTCCTTGGCCACTATTGGAGAAATAGTGAACCAGATTGGGAATGCGTAGGATAAAGCCGATCTAATTGCGACCTTGTATAGAAGAAGTTTCGTCTCCCGGGGTAGGTATTTACTGTTAAACAGTCCAGAGAACATGCCTGATATACGTTTGCACTTTGAGAGGATAATTCGTCCATGATTATTAAATTTAAAGAGTTTATTAAAATGGACACCAAGATACTTTATTGAAGATTTAAAAGGAATGTCAACGCCATCCAAGTTCAGGTCAAGCTTTTTACTTTCGGGTACAACATATCTTGCGCATTTACCAGATGCATTTCTTATACAGATCGCTTCAGATTTTGCAGCGTTGATCTTTATACCCCATTTTTTATAATAATCGTCTATCAATCTAAGATGAACGGCAGCAAAGTTCAATGCACGGATTGGCGACACATCGTGGGCGTATATCATGCAGTCATCTGCGTAGAGAATTGCCTTAGAGTTTTCCGTTATGTGCGGAAAATCGTTTAAGAAGAGATTAAAAAGCAATGGGGCAAGTACACTTCCCTGCGGCACACCACTCTTAACCGATCCAGCAGTGGAAATAGAATCGTTGATCTGAACACAAAATATGCGGTTGATAAAGTAACTTTGAAAAATTTTCAACAAAAATGGATCAATTCCAAGTTCTAATAATTTGTATAAAATTCCCAGATGCCACGCAGAGTCAAATGCTTTTTCAATATCCAAAGATATTGCGACTGTACAAGACTTTCCTCTTAAATTTTTCACAACATCGTCTGAGAATTTCAAAAGTGCATGTTGGGTAGAATGAAACCGTTTGAAGCCAAATTGAAATGGAGAAATCGGCTCAACTATGAAGTCTTTTTCAAGCTTCTCTTTCAAAACATGTTCGAAAACTTTGCCAAGATTCGATAGCAATGATATTGGACGAAAATTTTCAGGTCTGTCACTATTATCCTTTTTTCTGATAGGTATTATTTTTGCAGTTTTCCATGCGGACGGGAAGTAGCAATTATTAAGGCAGTTATTAAATATTATGACAAGGAATTTTAGCGTTAAGTCAGGAAGCTTTTTGATTAGAAAGTTCGAGATTCCATCTAATCCAGAAGACTTTTTGTTGTTTATTTTCTTAACAATTTCCTTAATTGAATTGACATTTGTAAAGTGATATAAATCACTGTTATCCAACGAATTAAATTCATCATCAAATGAGTAAATATGTTGGGAAATAGGATTCAGACCAGATGAAACTCGTTCCGTTATATATTCATGAGGGATTTCAGGTATTTTTTCACGAAAGACTGACGAGTAGTGCTCCTGAAATACCTCTGCAATTTCATTGTCATTCGTGATTGTCCTATGATCATGAGAAATTTGATTGCAAAATGGTGAATTCTTCTTCTTTCCCACAATTTGGAAGATTTCCTTAAATGCAGAGGGAGCAGGTTTTATTTTTTCCAATCTCTTATTAAATATTCTAGCCTGTTCTATGTTTACTGCTTCCTTAATAATCACCTTTAAAAGCTGGATTTGTTTGGAGAGGATGTTGTACTCGTAACTTTGTCTGTTACCTGTTCTGTGAAAAATTCTCTTCAAATCTCTTTGCCATTTATGTTTCGTAGTGAACATTTTCTTGACAGAATCAGATAATGGAGTTTTATTGCCTTTATATTCAATTTTTTCCGAGTGGATATCATGTACTGATTTGAGATTAGTATTAAAATCATTTATTAGATCATCCAACTCATCATTTTTTATATTAACATTTTCAGCTGGAAGCATACTGTAAGTGGCAATTACCATATCACGACGAAACTGGTTCCAATTGGTGTTCTTATATGAAGTGAAATAACGAGGACTACGTAGTAACAGCTCTGTAGAATCCAATTTGATTTCCAGTTTGACTGGAAAGTGATCGGAAAACGTTGAAAGCGTAGAAACTTTATAGTTGGGACCATTGTGCAAATTAGGGCTTATTAGAAAATGGTCCAGGAAAGAAAGGCCGTTAGGGTAGCTCGGATTAATATCGCACACTCGATTGACTTCCAAACTATGGTCCATGAGCCAATTCTGAAGGGTTTTGCCGTTACAGTTGTCAACCAAATCTCCCCATACAGGATTTTTCGCATTCAAATCGCCGCCAAGCACAAAGTCATCAAAACTATTGGCAGCATCTAGGATTTTGTCCAAATCAGCATATAAACTATCGGTAGAGAAATTACAGGGTATGTAAATGGACCCAAGTAGTAGTTTTCTATTAATGTTGTTGCGTTTGAAGTCAATTTGAATAAAAATGCTTGGAAAACCGACGTTGTCAATGTTGATTTTATTGTACGAAATTGTATTTTTGATTACAACCGCCACTCCAATTGGTGAGCAATCATATATAAAATCGTAGCCATATAGGGATATATTTGTATTTTTCCTCAGGTGACATTCTTGTATGAAACCTATGTCAATGTTGCTTTTAGAAAGGATTTTCTGTAGTTCAATTCTTCGACTTATATCGACGAGAGATCTGACGTTGAATGAAATAATATTAATGGGATTATGGACCATAAATATTCCTTACTTTATTGAGTAGACGCAAAAAATTAGTCTTTGCCTCTGTCTTTGACATTTGTTTATATTCTGTAAGGAACTTATTTATTTCCTCCTCTAATGTTAATTCGTCCGGTTCCAAAAAAGTGGAAGCAAGTTTAATAAACTGATCAATTACGGCAGGAACATTCCTCTGTTGGGTCGGCTTTGAATAAAAAAGACTAGCAAAAGATTCACCCGGTTTTCTCAGGGAGGAGTTCAAGATTCCGTTGACATTATTCGTGGCAGCCGCTTTAATGTTACGGGATTTCGACATTCGTTCCGTTTTATTAGCTAAATATTTTTTATATTGAGGACATCCTCGCCAATTTGCTGGATGACCAGTTTCTCCACAGTTTACGCAGCTGGGAACAGAGTTGTCATCACTGTTCTGGGGGCAGTCCCCGGGGAGGTGTGAATGACAACATTTAACACATTTAAAAATTTAAAAATGGAGTTACAATTCTTAGAAATATGGCCCCATTGTTGACATCTATGGCATTGTATTTCCTGGTTTTTCCTTTTTGGTTTTTCCCATGTTATTGTTTGGTTTAACAAATATTTCATGTTAGCAACATCACTTAATTTCTTTCCTGGAGCTAGAGTGACCAGAAACAGACCCGTATCAATGTTCTTTTTCTTAGAAAATGTAGTTGTAAATTTTGAAACCTTAGATATTACATTAGGTACTACCTTATCTAATGCTGCTCTTATATCCTCAGTTTCAGTACCAAAATATAGCCCACGGAGAACTAACGATACCTGTTTAAACTCTTTGGGTGTGAAAGAGTATGAGTTTATTTTCCTATCCCTCAATAAAGTCATCATTTCGGTGTGAACTGTTGCGTCAGACAAATATAATTTACTTTTGTGTTTATTCACATTTTTCACCTTAAAATTTATCTTAGGTGTTTTAGACTCTAACTGCTCACAGAGATGTTGAATATTGACGTTGTAAAGGAAAATTGGGGGGCAGAATGTTAAAGCAGAATGCCCGCCAGTCCGTTTGGCAGATTTGTCAGTTGTCGAATTTTGGCGCCCCATAATCTTGCCGTTGTTGTCGTTGATGTTGCCATTGTTGACACTTTCAATATCAAGATCAGCGAGAATAGCAAATCTATTTTGCTGACCAAGGCGACTTGTGGATGGGAAAATACCCGAAACGTCGACAGTAGTTGGTGTAGATTGAACATCAAATCTAGGCCTTTTCAATGAGTTGTCCTGAGTGCAGGCAGTATCATCACCCAACGCAGGTAATACTCTGCCAGCAGCCCCATCATCATCATCAGTCTTCATCCCAAAAGAGGAAAACAATTGCTATAGCAATCACAGTTATTGACAATGCAATTGAAACTGTTTGTTGTGAAATATCTCAAAAGCAACAAGTGTATTTGCAATATGTAAACGGCGTTAAAAATCAATTTGCCCAAACGAAAAACAAAACAAAATGTCATATGCAGAGACAATAAAAAATGCAGTGATACCAGATCAAAATAAACAAGTGCCTCTAATTGTTAAACCTAAAGAAAGACAGGATGCTGAAAAAACAAAAGAAGAATTAAATAAAAAGGTTGATCCAGTGAATTTAAAAATAACAAAAATAGAAAACAGAAAAAATGGGACAGTAATAATACAAAGCGAAAATAATGAAGAAAGAGAAAAAATAAAAAAATGCAATTCAAATTAAACTAAATGAAAATTATGATATTAAGGTGCCCAGTCCAAGAAATTTAATACTAAAAATAACGGACATAAGTTTTGACTATACGGAAGATGAAATAATAGAAAAAATTAAAAAACAAAATCCTATAATAAATGGTGAATTAAAATTAATACAAAAATACGAATATAAAATTAATGATAAAAGAAAAATTTATACTATAAAAGTAATCGTGGACAATGATACGTATTATAAACTAATTTCGGAGCAGAAAATAAACATAGGTTGGGAAAGATGTAGAGTATTCGATGGAACTGATATAATACAATGCATGAAATGTAGAGGATATAATCATAAAGCCAGAGATTGTAAAAATCAAGAATGTTGCTTAAAATGCCATGGTTGCCATAAAACAAAAGAATGTGACAAAGAACAAATAAATAAATGTATTAATTGTATTAGAATGAACAACAGATTAAATATGGGGTTAGATGACAATCATCAAACGAATAATAAAGAGTGTCCGGTATACCAAAACAAATTGAAAATAAAGAAAAAAAACCTAGGCCTCTATGAGTAACAATTAAAGTATATTCGTGGTGCTTACACAAATGTGCAAGGATTAATAAATAATTTTAATTTGATTGAAATAATGGCTGAAAGTGGAAATTTTGACTTCATAATTTTATCCGAGACACATTTTACTAGCGAACATGAAAGTAGTGAAATTATATTACCCAAATACGAACATTTAATATCACTGTCTAACTCTCGAAGAACTGGAGGTGTAATAATTTATTTTAAAAAAGAATGGAGAATAAATAAAATAATGGAAAAAAACGAAGACTCTAAATATTGGATACTTTTATGCAAAGCTGAACTCTACAATACAAACATTGTTATTGGTGCGGTATATAGATCACCTAGTTGTAGCGAGGCGGAATTTTGTACAATTTTCAACGATATACTCGAAGTGATATGTGATATTAACTGTGATATTATAATTAGTGGAGATTTTAATATTGACTGGTTACAGAACAGTTTTTACAAAATCAAGATAGAGAACATAATAAATGATAATGGTCTGAATCAAATAGTAAATAACTATACTCGTGTAACAAATAGATCCAATACTTTAATAGACTATGTCCTAACAAATAGTGAAAATGTGTCTATAGAAAACAGTGCTAATAATAATATAGCGGACCACGAAACATTAGTTGTTAATATAAAAACCAAATATGACAAAGAAACACATAATGAAACCAAAGAAATATTTAATTATAAAAAAACTTATTTTATAGTTATTTAAGTGAAATAATAGCTCCAAATCTAAGTGATGACATAAATGAAATAGCATCGAATTTAGATAAATGTTTTGATGAAACAGTGAACAAATTTACGTATAGAAAAACAATAACACAACGAAGTAACATCAATAATTGGTTTAACTCAGAACTAAAAAGATTAAAAATAGATAAAATAAGAAAACATGAATTAGCCAAATTTCAAAATACGAATGAAGCGTGGTCAATCTATATATCGAGTAGAAACTTATACAAAACAAAAGTACAAAATGAAAAGAAGAAATACATAAATAACAAAATAACCAATGCGAAAGATCAAAAACAAATGTGGAACCAAATAAAAAACTTAGTGCTTAGAAAAAACCAAACTGTGATAAAATCTGTGATATTTAATCAAATAGAATATAAGGAAAATAAACAAATAGCTGACGAATTTAACAAATACTTTATAAATAGTATAAGAGAGATAAGAGATTCCATTGAAAATGTGCAATATTCAAATAGTATACAACCAGTAATAACTAATTTTAAATTCCGTGCAATAAATAATATAGAACTAAGACATATAATAAGTAAAATGAATAAAAAACAAGATTTTAACAAGATATCAAATAAAATCATTCTAGACAATTGGAGCTTAGTGGGTGAGATTTTAGTCAATATAATTAATAAATCACTGGAAAGTGGAGAATTTCCAACAAATTGGAAAGAAACCATAATAACACCAATAGAAAAAGTAAAAAACACGAGAAATTGTGAAGAATTTAGACCGATAAACTCATTAAAAACATGTGAAAAAATTCTTGAAAAAGTAGTAAAAGAACAACTCGAAATATATCTAGAGGAAAATTCAATTTTATCTAAATATCAATCGGGATTTCGAAATAAATATTCGTGTGAAACTACAGTGAACTATGTAGTAAACAGATGGAAAAATAAAAAGAAAAATAATAAAATAATGGCAATATTTCTGGACTTTAAGAGAGCATTCGAAACAATAGACCGCAAAATATTATTAAAAAAGATGTACATGTACGGAATACAAAATAATGAACTAAAATGGTTTAATTCGTATTTAACTAATAGAATTCAATACACTAAAATTAACAATATAAAATCTAATTCAAGTATAAATGATTACGGTGTTCCACAGGGATCAATCCTGGGTGCATTGTTATTCATTATATATATAAATGATATGCCAAATGTTTTGAAAAAAGTGAAATTATTTTATATGCGGACGATACATTAATATTTGCTGAGGACGAGAATGATAACAATTGTAAAGATAATTTAGAGCACGATATGAACAATATCAATAACTGGTTGAAAATGAATAAACTAAAATTAAATGAAAATAAAACTAAAATAATGGAAATTAACATTACAAACAGTGCAATATTTACAATAAATAATAATATAATAGAAAAAGTAAATCAAATTAAATATCTCGGTTTTATAATTGATAAGGAACTAAGCTTTAAAGATCACATAGATTATATATGTAAAAAAATTGCCAAAAAAAGTCGGTTTTTTCAAACGAATAAGAAAGAATATATCAACAATGACATCAATTAATGTTTATAATACAATAGTAAAACCACATTTCGAGTACGGTTCCACAATCATATATACATGCTGTAAAACAACACAATTAGAAAGATTACAAAAATTTCAAAACAAGGCTATGAGAATAATACTTAAATGTAACAGATATACATCAATACAACTAATGCTAAATATACTAAACTGGATGAATATCAAGCAAAGACTAGAGTTAAATACAATACTATTTATACAAAAAATGAAGAGCGGAAAAGCACCAGGATATCTATGCGAACAATTAAATTATGTAGGTGATATACAACCATATAGACTGAGAAATGCAGAAGACTTCAGACTACGGCCAGCACATAACACAACTGCGCAGCTATCGTTATTCTATAAAGGACTTAAACTATATAACTCCATGCCAACATATATAAAAAAAGAAAGAAATGAATATGTATTTAGGAAAGAATGTGTAAATTTTGTTAAAAATAATACAAATGTACTTTTATAGAGCTAAAATTAATTTAATGATTATGTAATCAAATTGTAACCAAAATTGTAACTTAAAAGTATTAATAATACTAATAAATAATAATAATAATAATAATAATTTAATTTAAAAAAAATTTTGTTGCTTTACTGGCAGATTGAAGCGAGTTATGTGCGTTATAGTAATTTTCTGAAGGGGGTTATAAACCGATCCTCATAAAAGATTTATGTTTCTATAAAACAAGTATATGTCGATTTTCGTGCTATACTAGCACGAAGAGAATTATGGGTGTTATAGACATTTTTATTTAAACCCCGGCACCTGTGCCAGAGTCCATCTTGGATCCGTCAGTGAAAACTGCACACCCCTCAAACAGTACTTCGGATCCTTCCCACTCATCCCTACTAGGAATCACTATTTTGTTACTCCGAAGTCCAGGGTCGTAACCAAATGATCAGAAATACCCTCCGTACTTCCCTAAATTCCTGTTAGACCTACCTCGTACAGTATTCAAGTGTGGCCTACCCGCTTTGGTGTTACTAGAGCTGATTCAAACAGTCTGAGTAAGTTCCTAGTCGCTACACTCTCAACATATTTCTCAATTGGGAGCAGATTCAGAATAATATCCAATGCCGCTTGCGGTGTACTACCCCTGGCACTTGTAATGCCGATAGAAGCACATCTTTGAGCCTTACTGTGTATTAATCTATAGCTGCTTTTCCTCATCCCTACTCACCACACAGTACAACCATAGGTAATAATGGGCCTTACTACCGACGTGTAAATCCAATTTACCATGTCTGGTCGCAAACCCCAATTCTTACCAATAGAGTTTCTGCACGTGTAATAGGCATTGAGACCCTTTTTAAGCCGTTCCTGTATATTCTTCTTCCAAGACAATTTGCGGTCAAGGAAGGTCCCTAGATACTTGGCTCCTTCCGATAAAGTCAGTTCAACGCCGTTTATTTTTGGCAAGTTAAAACTCTCAACTAAAGTAACCATAGTAGGGGAGATAACACTCCTCCTTGGGGTGTACCCCTGGTAACTCGTTTGCGAATCCTATCATCCCCTAAGGTTGAGTTAATAATTCTGCTATCAAGCATCGATACTATCCAACTCACTAGGAAATCCTGAACTCCTAGTACGACTAACGACTCTCTGATGGCCTCTGTTCTAATGTTGTTAAAGGCGCCTCTATGTCCAAAAACGCGGCTAAAGTATATTCCCTATGCTCTAAGCCGCGCTCAATACAACCAACTACCTCATGTAACGCACTCACAACCGACTTACCCTTTAGGTAGGCATGTTTAGCGTTGCTAATAAGACGCGTATCTATATTGCTCCTGAGATAAAGATCTATCAGACGTTCTAAGGTCTTCAGTATAAAAGACGATAGGCTGATAGGCCTGAAATCCTTAGGTTTCGAGTGGCATGCCCTACCGGCCTTAGGAATAAAGATTACCCTAACCTCTCTCCACCTTCTTGGAAGGTATCCCGTGAGGAGACAGCTCTTGAAAATGTCAGCTAGAACTGCCAATGCGTCTTCAGGAATATTACAGAGCATGGCCGGAAAAACGCCATCCGGACCCGGTGATTTAAATGGGTCAAAGGTTTTCACCGCCTAGCCCAATTTGTCCCTAGTGACTATTTCATCAATATGAGCAGATGAATAACTAGAAGCACCAGGTCCCTATCATCTATGTCAGCACAACCTGGGAAGTGAGTTTCCATAAGCAAAGAGAGTGTCTCTGAGCTGGACTCCGTCCACGAGTTGTCTTCACGTTGAATGTAACCTAAGGCCTTGGGGTCTTTGGCTAAAATTCTACGGAACCTAGACATCTCATTTACGTTTCCAACAGATTCACAGTAGTTCCTCCATGATGTCTGTTTTGCTCTCTTGATCTCTCCCCTATACATATTGAAACTCACTTTGTAGTTGTTCCATTCTTTTGGAAGTCTAGTAAGCTTGGCCCTATTAAACAACCTTCTAACCGTCGACCTTTGATCACGTAGTTCCCTGGTCCACCACTTAGGTTGCTTATGCCTACCCGGAAATTTCATCGGGCAGGATAGCTCATAGCTCTCCGTTAACACACTGGTGAATTTGTTGTCTACAACCTTATCCAATTCAAGGGACCGCAGAACATTTATATCCATCTGCGAAAATCCTGACCGGACCCTGTTGAAGAATTTTAACCAGTCGGTTTTCCTACGATCCCTAAAGGGTTCCTGCTTGGATTTATTCAAATTCACTATGAAAGTAATCCGGCTATGGTCAGAGAACGAATAGTCGGTATGTACTTTCCAATCCCTGATAAGATCCCTTTTTGGTTAGTAAGGGTAATATCAATGACTGTTTCCCTATCTTTATTCCTAAACGTTGGCATATTGCCCTGTTACAGATAATAAGATTCCATGCAGTAGTGAAATTAAACACTAACTCACCTCTTTTATTAATGTCAGCACTGCCCCATTGACTGTGATGTGCGTTTGCATCACAGCCTAGTACCAGGCGGCTCTATAGCTTCATAAGGCATGTACACTGAGGCCACCGAGAGCAAACGCTCACCCTTGACCTCTCTGTTTATAACGGTAAGATCAACTCTCCTAAAAGAATGAGATATTAGAAAATTAAGTTCATTCTTTGCCAATATACATGTTCTAACCTTATCCTCAATGGACGGGACGAACAAAGTATATCCCGTGATCGCTAATCCACAAACCCTATTGTTATTTAACCATGTTTCTTGTGATTAACTGTATAAAAACGAGTATGAGTTCAATATTCGCCATTGCCTTCACTATAGTGTGTTTTAAATAGTTTAATTTATCAATAACAAAAAATACAACAATTACTAAAGCCCCCTTCACACGAGTACACAAGTAATATGATCTGTCAAAATTTTGTGTAGAAGAGAACGGATGGGATCGTCTAAACGCAATATGTAACGAAATCATCACACATTGAGAGAAAATACGGATGGAAAATTTAACAGTCGTATGGCTCTCTTCATTTTTTGAAATCGCATTAGATCAGGGATGTATTTTTATGTAAACACACGCAAAAAAGCGAAACCGCTGTTTCCATCTTACTTTGTTATTGTTTTATACCAATCGTGTGAAGACAAAAAATATAAGTCATACTACTTTTATTATCTCTTTTGTCATATGGATGGAATTTTATTTTACTTTTTCATCTGACTTGTCGTACGTAAAGTGTGATCGTCTGAAGGACCCTTAACACGAAACGAAAGAAAATACAAAAAAATAATAAAGAAAAAACCAACAAAATACGCGAAGTAATAAAATCAACATACAACCACACATACATACGTTTTTTATTCAAAGCATGCACTAACATTTTTTTAATGAAATTTTCAGAGGGTGTGATTTTTGCTTATATCTCCGTTATTGATGGACGAATTTTAGTAATTTTAAATAGGAAACTTTTGGAATGCATGTCTGAAGATTCGGATTTCGTAGATATCGAACATGGCTAAATTGACTCCGCTATCTATAAGGGTCTATAATATATGTACTTTATAGGGTCGGAAAATTATATTATAGAAATTACTAACGGAATGACGGAACTTATACCCTTCTCACGAAAGTAAAGGGTATAATAAGAGACATTTAACAATTTTTGTGATGTTTAAAAGATTTAGAAAATATTTTTATCGTGCAATTACATTTGTTTCAGGATGATTTCAATTAATGAACGCATATGGGCAAATGAAGGTAACGAATGGCATTTAGTTCAATCTTCTATACGAGTGGTTACTCTTTTGGCAAATAATGCCCATGCAATATGGTCCAGATCAAAGTAAGTAACAATAACTACATTATCAAGCTATGAATAATACTGATATTCGTTTTTTATTCTATCATTAAAATAGACGTCGCATAATTGGAAAAGCTCAAGATATGGTATCGGTATGTTTAAATTTGTGCTATCAGAAACCGGGTACTGAAAGAATGCAACAATCTTTAAAGGAATTACAATGTCGCCTTCAAAGGAGCTTAACATAAGTTGCAAAGTAAATTATTATATTAATAAGATTTAGTTTTTAAAATCTTCTATTTTTATATTAATAACCGTTTGTTGATAGGGATACTTTATATTTTTTTGTTTTCAATACCAATAAATAATTCAACATTTTAACAAATTAAACACTTATTAATACATACATACATACATACATACATACATACATACATACATACATACATACATACATACATACATACATACATACATACATACATACATACATACATACATACATACATACATACATACATACATACATACATACATACATACCACAAATACCAGGCACTATTCAAAACAAATAAGTGTAACCAAAAATTATGCTTGTATTTCTTGTCTTCTGTAAATGTCAACGAATACTCTCAAAAGCAACGAATACTAAACGATTGGTATGAATGGTTTCAATGCTGATTAAATATAATGTAAGAAAAAATTAACATAACAATTTTTCGTGTTTTTGTGTGGTTACCGAAAAATCGGTTTTTTATACATACATATATTTTGGTTTTTCGTGACACAATTTTTGGAAAATATTGATTTTCGGTTAACCTGGCTCGGTTAACCGGTTTAAAATATTTGTAATTTTTAGTATAAAATTGTATGCTTTGTTTGGTTTTTTATTGTGATAAGTATTAGGATTCAGTCAGAAACATGAACAGATTTTTAAAGCATTATGACATTTATTGAGAATGTTAATATCATTTTTCTTGTTTATGAATATAATCCTCAACTTTTTGCAAAAATGTTAAAAATATTTTATGCGTATTAAATGCAGATATAAACTAAAAAAAAAAAACCAGGTAGTAAAAATAGTATGATACTCCATGAGTATATTTTAAATATTATTTATTTTCCATAGAGAAACTTTTATGTTGAATATTTCTTTAATTCCAATGCATTTAAGCAATTCATTGATGATCAACAATTGTCTAAAAGAGTCTTTATATGGGAGTTAGTCAAAGCGGTCAAATATGGACCGATCTTCATAACATTTGGAGGATGGATGTATATAAACGTTAATTATGTTGAATCTCATCGCTGATCATAGTATTCTGTATATGAAGATTTTCGCTCTTAACAAGAGCGTAAAAAATACAAAAATGTTATTTAGTTGCTTGAAAGCATTTAACAAAGTAGGTTGATGTTGCTTTGTTCCAGAAATTACATTACTATGGAATGTATAATAATGATTGTTGCTAGATAAAACTGGCATAAAATCGTCAAAACTAGTCTTAAAAATCGTCAAAATAATTGTTTCGGCGTTAATCCGTTTTGGTTCAGTGTAAATGCAAAAAAAGAATAAAACACAAAGAATTATTAGTTTTATAAAAGGAGAAGATTTGTCTTCCTTTATTTATATATTACCTTTAGCATGTATGCACAACAAGAAGTGCTCTTTAAGGCTTCTATATGACGAATGATAAACAACTACTTATTTCAAAGTATGGAGGCTAACAAAGTTTAAATACAGTTAGCGGTTTACTCGTTGAATTAGTAATAGTTTTCCATCAAAGATGTAAACTAAAGCAGTAAATCATTAGGATTTACACTTAGAGGAAAAATACCGCAAATAATCGATTTGTACTTAAACATTGCCGGCCCCCTTGCAACACTTAAGGTGTTGTAACTAAATAAATGACGAGTCATTAAGGACTCTCGTGGACTGTTTTTTCCAAATTAAAATGAGCCATGATCAGACTCCAGTTTTTTCTACTTGGGTCATTATGGACCCGTTTGAGCCATGATGAAACTCTGGTTGAGCCATGATGAGACTCTGGTTGAGCCATTAAGAGACTCTGGTTGAGTCATTAAGAGACTCTGGTTGAGTCATGATGAGACTCCGGTTGAATCACTAAGGACTCTTGCTGAATTAAAAATAATTTAGGAAAAGGTTAGTAAAGTAAATTGATATATAGTGATCATTTAGGAATTCGAAACAACAAGTCTGCCATACAAAGCGATCAATAGTAAAATTACTTAAAAATTCTTCTTTCCATATTTTACGATTCTATTAATACAGCGTTAAGGATAGACGTAAATCTCGAATTATCTATATTTAAATATCACCTCGTAAAAGGTTACAATAAGTGTTTGCACGTAGTGCCTTGTCGTAGACAAAATGAAAAATAATGATTTACAAACATTTTAATTAGTAGCGGTTCTATTACAGATTGATAAACTAACTACATCATTTGGGTTCATTACGATTCCATGTTGGAATGTATCTATTTTTAGTTGGCCTATATCTTTCGTTCGTAGGGGATGAATTAATACTATTTACAGGACCGGTTAATATCCAACCAAATACGGTTTTTTGAGCCAATAATGATCCTTGTACTTTTTTTCTAATTCCGGGTAAACTAAGCTGGGGGTATACATCAGCTCCTAATAATAATTCCACGGGTCTGTTGCCGAAGGGATTCGAATCTGCCAAATGAAGATTTGGCAATTTGTCGGCATTAACCGAAACCGAAGGCAGATTTCCCGAAATGTTTGGCAAAACAGATGCCGAAGTGTTTAATAAAAATGATGAATCAGTACTAGAACCTATTATCAAATCACAAGTCTTCGTCGAAATGGCCGAAAATTCCCCATTTACGCCTGTTTCGGAAATGGTTGACAGCTTTAATCTTTTCATGAACTTTTCAGAAATAATAGTACATTCTGAAGCAGGGTCAATTAAAGCTCTAACTTGATATCTACAACCATTGAGTATCAAGTCGACTGTTGCTGCACCCAAAAGAACAGAATGATTTCTACGAGTATGGTATATTTGTCGTTCAGTCATGGTGCCTGTCGTAGTAGTTCTTCCAGCTGTTGTACTTGACAAAATGGGTCGTTGGTCATTAGGAGTTGGATTAGTGGGTCGTAGAACCACACTAGAATTGTCATCTAATGAATTAGCTAAATTACCCAAAGGAATAGAATGGTTTTGACTAGCTTGAAATACTTGTCGTTCAACTATAGCGCCTGACGTAGTCGGTCTTTCTACCAATGCAGTTGACAAGTTAGTAGGTCGTTGGTCATTAGGAATGGGATTGTATGGTCGTAAAACCATAGAAGAATTGTCATCTAATGACTCAGGAAGTGCATTTCTACAGTTTTGCGAAGCTGAAGAATCCCGATGTAGTGAAGTATGGTGCCGCATATTACAAATAGAACAACGATGTTCACTTAAACAATCATTAACTTCATGTGAGTTAGCTAGACAATTTATGCAGCAATGAAATTTTTAACCGTTCTAAATCTCTCAGGAATAGACATTCTATCAAACTGACGGCAAAAACGAAGTAAATGACCCGGTTTTTTACATAAAACACAAGCATTCGTAGGACTTGTATTCAAAACATGTGGCTTTTCCTTGCGTTCAATGCCTTCCTTATCAGTATTGGAACTCTTAAGATCGCGTATGCAATCTAACGTTTGGATTCTTTCGGTCAAAAACATGTCCAAATCTTTCCATAAAGATAAGGCAGTTTTGTCCTTAACACTTTGTTCCCATAGTGTCACTGTCTGAGAGGGCAGTCTTTGTATGCAAATAAAAACGATAATTGGATCCCAATTTTGAGTGGGAATCTCATATATCGACATAGCAGTTAAAAATCCATTTATTCCGTAACCTTTTCAAAGTGGAACTATTCTCTTCTGTTATTGTCTCTAAACCAAACATTTTACCTGATTATTAACTAGCATTCGAGGATTTTCGTACGTATTTTTCAAACTTTTCCACGCTATATCAAACCCAGCATTAGTCAACGGACATTTAGACACAATTTCTCTCGCTTCGTTATCTGTTCTTTTTACTAAATAACATAATCGCTCGATATTACTAAGTCGACTCTAATTAATATATAAGGCAGTAAAAAGATCCCTAAATGTAGGCCATGAGAGATAATCGCCGTTGAAGATGTCCGTATCACATGGCGGAAAATGACTAACATTATCAAAATTTGAATCATTGTTTGGATGAGGGGAAACTTTAGGCTTAGTCTTTGCTTCCTATTCATCAATCTTAATTTTTATCGACTTTGAACATCGCGCATAAACATTGAGGGTACTCTGAAATTTATTTTCGGCCACTTGAATATCTTCTGGCTCGGCGTCTTCATAAGATTCAAGGTCATCTAAACACTTATCGAAAGTAATTTTCACCTTTTCCCAACACATCTTCAATTCACTTTCTAAAACTTGGAAGTAGTATACGTGATGTTCTTCCTCGCGAATATTATTAAAGTTTGCCTCAAATTTTATTACGGCATCTGAAGCACGAGTGAATCGTTCGAGGGCTGTCAAAGGCATTTTTCACAATTTTAAGATTGGATTGTATCAGTAAAACAGTATAAAAATGGAAGCAGCGTTCAATTTCACAAAAAAAAAATCGAATTTGTATTATAAATTTCTAAACTAACTATTTTAAGTCAAATCGACCGACCGTAGGGTAACTAACAATAAATTAGTAAAAGGAGGAAGAAGAAGAATTTTATCTTTCACAACACAATTACTAATAATAAATTTGTGTGAACAAACCTTGCATTAAATGCAGTCACTAATTATTTTGATCACTATGTGTTTCACTAGAAAATTTACACCAAAATAATTTTCATAAAATTTAATTATTGAAAATAATTTATTTATTTAAGTATTTGCCGAAAAAATTCAAATTTTAATTATCAATTATGGCTGTTGTCCAATGTAAACAAACGCAGCCTTGATTATAAAAGTACCGATCACTATCTGTCAACAGGTACTGTATAAAATATAATCGCGCAAGGATGTATTAAATATGGATTAAAATTAATTCACAATAAATTATTGGCAGTAAAATTAATTCCCTCTTTCGACAAGACACTTGTTTTCTTTTGTTTTTTTCTTTATAACACACACGTATATACATCCATATGTATGTATTTATGTTTGTTTATATACATTTTTCCTTTTGACACAATCACTTTAATATCAATTTACTAACCTTATTTAAATTAAGGCTTAAACAAATCTCCAACAAAAGGGCGCTTATTAATTCCTTGGCAAGGAGTCTTCCTTTCATACGTTGGAGTATGTCCTTCTTAGTGTTTTATCCTCGGTTCGAAAAGAGCATGTAATTATTCGGTTCGAAGCGACCAATGTTTCGGCGTCAATCCGATTTGGTTCAGTGTAAATGCACAAAAAGAATAAAACACAAAGAATTATTAGTTTTATAAAAGGAGAAGATTTGTCTTCCTTTATTTATATATTACCTTAAGCATGTATGCACAACAAGAAGTGCTCTTTAAGGCTTCTATATGACGAATGATAAATACTACTTATTTCTAAGTATGGAGGCTAACAAAGTTTAAATACAGTTAGCGGTTTACTCGTTGAATTAGTAATAGTTTTCCATCAAAGATGTAAACTAAAGTAGTAAATCATTAGGATTTACACTTAGAGGAAAAATAACGCAAATAATCGATTTGTACTTAAACAATAATTTTTAAATCAAGAAATCGGAAAAGTAAAAAATATATTATTTATTGTTAAAGTATTTTCGGTAATACAATGGAATTTATATTTCTGAAATTAGAAATATTTATTAATAGCGAACCCGTTTTTTGCCAGTAGACCACTGAAAAATCGTTCTTCCGCCGGACTGTTGTATGTGGAACAAACTTTCTGCAGTTTTCCATCAAAGATGTAAACTAAAGTAGTAAATCATTAGGATTTACACTTAGAGGAAAAATAACGCAAATAATCGATTTTTACTTAAACAATAATTTTTAAATCAAGAAATCGGAAAAGTAAAAAATATATTATTTATTGTTAAAGTATTTTCGGTAATACAATGGAATTTATATTTCTGAAATTAGAAATATTTATTAATAGCGAACCCGTTTTTTGCCAGTAGACCACTGAAAAATCGTTCTTCCGCCGGACTGTTGTATGTGGAACAAACTTTCTGCAGTTTTCCATCAAAGATGTAAACTAAAGTAGTAAATCATTAGGATTTACACTTAGAGGAAAAATAACGCAAATAATCGATTTGTACTTAAACAATAATTTTTAAATCAAGAAATCGGAAAAGTAAAAAATATATTATTTATTGTTAAAGTATTTTCGGTAATACAATGGAATTTATATTTCTGAAATTAGAAATATTTATTAATAGCGAACCCGTTTTTTGCCAGTAGACCACTGAAAAATCGTTCTTCCGCCGGACTGTTGTATATGGAACAAACTTTCTGCAGAAATATTTCTTGTCAGTTTCGATTTAAATAGGTTTAAATTTCTCGAGCAATTTTCTAGATGATTTGATGAAATTTTTACACATTTTATTTTTTTTATCACCAGGACGAAGCCTATTATGGTTGAAATCTATCAGAATAGCACTTTGGGGCTCATAATGGGCTCATGTTAACTATTCTAGTATTTCTACAAAAATCAATATAACTATATTTTGTATTATCATAAATAATACTTCCGATTTATGTAATAATCTCTTTGAAGCATGTACCAGGTAAATATGAACTAAACCGGTTCAATTGATGTCAATCTAACTAAATATTATTTTCACATTGGCGCATGAATGAGTTTATTTAATATGTTTTGGTGTAGGGTATAATTAAAGGTTTTTTCATACAACCGACAAACCGGTTTCTCCAAAAGTCGTTTTTTATAAACTCTAAAGAGGGTTTTACATTACAATACTTTGTAATAATATCAGAGTTTCGTTAACTTTAACACAAACTCGAATTTGTTGTCAAACTGTATTGAACAATTTTCATGTATTATGAATCCTATTTTTTTTTTTTGGTTTATTTTCAATTTCAAATGGATTATAAAGAATATTATGATGTAAAATAAAAGAAAATTAATTTAGAAATTAAAATCCAAAAGAAAACTTTAAATAAATTGTGTATTTTGTAAAGAAATATATTTTAAAACATATTTAAAAGCTTAATATATTTCAAACTACAAAATGTTTTAGTTTTTTAAACTACAATACATATTTCAATAATACTTTGTATTAATACAAAATAATATAATATAAAGTACCTTTAAGTAGTATCAATTAAAAACAATAAAAAATTAATTGAAATCAAACACACTAAATGAATTTTTCATTAAATACTTTTCTGCTTTTGTTTTCTTACTTCAAAAGTATTTGTTTTTTATTAGTTTTGCTCATGTACATTAGTATTAGTATTGTATATTTGTGGAGATTTTTTCTTTAGGCTTATGAAAATAGTTTTTATACCCTTCACTTTGGTGAGAAGGGTATATACAGTGAATCAACTAAGTTTTTTGCCTACCTTTTTTTAAGAGAATTTTGTTTTTTGTTCATAAATAAAATTCAAAAAAAACAGGTAAAAAGTAAATTTATGTTTTCCAATTGAAAATAGAGATTGTGTAGAATGGGAAAACCAAGAAAAAAATATTAAAATAAAAATGTTGGTGCATTTGTTGTTGCATTTTATTATTTTTCATCAGAATTTGCACGTCAATAAAGTAGTATTTTGCATATTGAAATTTCCAGTTAATTTAATTTAAGTTTTTCAAATTATTTTTTAATTGCTTTTTGGAATTTATTGTTTTATTGTTAGAAGGACACGTGTTAAGTATTTTTCAATCGTAATTTTCAAAAATCATATCCTTATTGTGTGAAACTGTGTAGTTATTCGCGTTAAAAATGTTTAAAGGGAAATAATGAGGCAATTCCAATATAAAAAATTTGTTTAGATTTTTAGAACAAGTATAAATCAATGGAATTCAATTATGAGATGTTTAATCAATCATTAAAAAATATAAAATATAGAAATTGATGAATTAACACAAAGAATTATTAAAAAAACGCACTGAGTTGTCTTTCAAAATCTTTAACTGCCAAAGGAGAGCGACTTGTATCCAAGCAAAAACCATTGAAGTCCTCATTTATCTTCTCCAAAGTCCGTATACGAACTTAAAAGAACACTATGTTTAAATTTAGACCTCTAAACAGACCTTAGGTTGCTTGGAAACAATATAAAGTTAACTATCGTGTGGTACGGGAAAAATACATAATTTAGGTATTTACAAATAGAGGCGGTTCTCATCACCTAAGATGCACAAATGCAATATTTTTCAGCTAATACATACACTTATATATAGTTAGAACCCAAATCAAGAATAACTATCCAAATCCAGCTACGCCTACTGTATTTTATTCATAAAATAATGCATTCAAAATATGAGGAAGAATATCAAAATTCTAGCATGTAATAGTTCTATAGTGGTATACGGTGATATCCCCATAATTAGAGTGGCTAGGATAGTACTTAGTGTTAGCTTTATTGAATAAGAATCAATATTATACAATTCTAAATAAAATTCAGACAGTACTCCCCAAATAGATGGGGTTTCCGTAATGTAGTTTTTGTTTATCAATACAAAACAAGTAAGAAATTATAGTCGGGCGAGGCCGACCATATAATACCCTACACCTGTTACAAAAATAAAATGTGATTTAGTTTTCATAATAAAGCATTTAAGTTGAATTTCTCCTTGCCTTGAATTATACTTAAGCCATTTATTGCTGAATAAAATTGTGGACATTTAAGTCAAATTTTGAAGGGGGATTTGTATAGGGGCTATGGTCAAATGAGACCCTATAATTATAAAATTCATGAGAGTCATCAATTTCATTGAATTATCTTCAAAATTGCGACCTGTAGTTTGATTAAAAGGTTTACAAGCCCTATTCGGGGGTTCAGTTGTAAGGGGGCCAGGTGAGAAAATGGACCGATGTTAACCATTTTCAATAGGCTTCGTCCCTGGGACAATAGAAGATCATGTGCCAAATTTCATTGAATTATCTTCAAAATTGCGACCTGTAGTTTGATTACAAGGTTTACATGGACGGACAGACGGACGGACGGACATAGCTAAATCGACTCAGAAAATGATTCTAAGCCGATTGGTATACTTTAAGGTGGGTATAGGACCAATATTATTGTGCGTTACAAACATCAGCACAAATCCAATATACCCTCCCCACTTAAGTGGTGTAGGGTATAATGACCAAAAACCCAGATTCTTTTTGTTATAATCTATAGATTTATACCCCACTAATTTTTTTTTTTTTAGGTCCAAATCCATTGATTTCCTAATATATCATGTATCCAATTCAAAATTACTTATTATTTTCGAAATTTAATCAAAGAAACGATAGATTTCATGTTAAGTCAGATATTGAAAAATTCTTATAGGTATATAGGATAATAAATCGGCTAAGAAATGTCCAAACTTAGTCGTTCCACTGCTAAAATATCTAAAAAATGTTATTCTAATATATAGGAGTAATAAAAATATGAAATTTTATAAAATAATGCAGCAATATTAAAAAAATTAACAAAAAACCTAAAAAAGCAAAATACTTTATTGACCTTAAAAATTAACAATACGTTCAGATTTTATCAAAAATCTCGTTAATTAATATCACGATTTTACTTTTTATGGTAGAAAATTAAAATATAAGATATTCTTTAAAAAACACAACAAACAAATTGCTTTATTTTGCTAAAAATAATTGTTCAGATAAAGTTTTTTCTTAAAATTTATAAAATTTTACATAGGCAAATTACTTAATTGATTCACTGTATAAGTTTGTCATTCCGTTTGTAATTTCTATAATATAATTTTCCGACCCTATAAAGTATATATATTCTGGATCCTTATAGATAGCGGAGTCGATTAAGCCATGTCCGTCTGTCTGTTGAAATCAGTTTTTAGAGGACCCCAGATATCGGCGAGATCCGAATCTTAAATAATTCTGTTAGACATGTTTTCGAGAAGATCGCTATTTAAAATCAGCAAAATCGGTCCATAAATGACGGAGATATAAGCAAAAATCCGAGACAACCTCTGAAAGTTTCATAAAAAAAGACAATTTTTTTCATGCTTTGATTAATAAGCAACAACAACAACACTGCTTTTTCATTGAGTATTTCGTTTCACATGTTTGGATGGCTGTGTGTTTCATTGGCATGTGTATATTGTTTTAGTTTCTTGGTGTATTCAGTTTCGTATGTTTGGATGTCTGTTGGTTTGATTGCGTTGTGTATTTTGTTTTTTTTCGACTATTTCGTTTCGTATGTCACAGTGGGGCAGAATGGAAATTTTTTGGAAATAAATCTGGCATTTCTAAACGGCTGATCCGATCGGGATAAAATTTGGCGTGAGCGTAGCCAAGGAGTATTCGAGTTTAAGTTTTGAAGATGAATCCTGCAGATGCCCCAGGGACGGCGCTGTGGCGGCTCAAAGTAGGGTACCTACGACATGTAAAATTTTTAAACTCGTGCCATTTTTTTGTTTTTCACCCAAATACAAAGATTTTTATATTTTGTGAAAGCGCTCGACGAGATCTTGAAAAAACATGCTTGGACATACTACTTATCTCTTATAATATCCGAGTTATAGGCATTTAAAAATTTAGTGATACAAAATTTACCATACCTTGGTCCGCCTTTTTTTGAATACCGGGCGTAATTTTGGACCAAATGGAAATTTGGACCAAATGGACTTGTTAGTTAGACAACAAAATTTCCAATAATATACAAAAAATTTCAGATCAATATTGTTTACAGATCCAAAAATATACGTTTTTTAATCTAAAAATTCAAAAAATTTTAGATTTTTGGCGTTTTTTTGCTAAAAATGTGTCTTAACTCTTTTATTAATAAAATAAAATTTTTATTAAGAACATATAACAATTTTATAGTTTTCTAAAAGGTATCTTTACGCAGAACGCTTTGGCGTAAAAAACTTGTCCTATTTTTTGAAAATGTTGCCACTGCGTCCTTCCGAATATGACCTATTTTTTATCAAAACTTCAACTTTGGGCGACATGTTCTAAAATCCCAAAGCTGGGATCAGAAAACTGAAAGCAGTTTTGGAAACCTCAATATGTTTTCTATTTACTCCAAAAGTATTTTCCCAGCCCTGAAAGAAATGTGGACCCAATGGGCAAAAAAGTAAAAAATCCCATTTTTGGGATTTTCATTCCTATTTTTGGGAATTGCGGGATGCCCTTTGACCTTTTCAATTTTTTTTTTGCATATTCTTATTTGAAATGACAAATTTAACAAGCGTTGAAAATTTCATTGAGTTTTGTTCATAAATAAAGATTTTGTCATATATTACATATTTGTTTAATTTCTAAAACTATGATTTATATCAAAATTTTAATAGGATCGCAGATAGCTACAATAATTTAGTCCATATTTATCCTTTAATATCATTTTTTAGTTAGATATGGAAATTCTCGACCCTTTACAAAAAATTTCATGCCAATATCTCAATTACATTCAAAAATATGTTCATTTAAACCTGTGTCCTTTAATTTCATCTTTTTCATATTTTAGTATTAAGTATGACAGAACATACATTTGGTGTTGAATAAAATATTTGGACAATTTTTAAAAATTATTTAGTTAATTATTTTATTATAATATTGTATATAAAATAAAAAAAATTATAATTTTATTATGAGCCACGCACAACAACACCTAAATCACCCCACACAAATTACCTTTCCCGCCCACCGAAATATAAAACACAATTTAATACAATATCATCAGTTAGTATAATAGCTTTTTTTATTTGAACTGTTTATCTTAAACATAATACAATTAATTCTTACAACCTACTTATATAGTTAATTCCTAACACTACTTATTTTCTATAAAATAATCTGTCATATCGGTATACATATCCAGAAGGTAATATAAGTCCTTTAAATCTTCCTTGTTTTGAGATGATAGAGTTTCATAACAAATCCATCTTTTTCGCATAGTTGAAAGAACAGGATCAGAAGATAGAAGTAAACTATTAAAAATATCTTCATTCTGTGATTGCCTGGAGCATTTTCTTGAGCTGAATAGTTGAACATGCTTAAAATCTCGATTCCTCGCTTCCTGGGCTTCTTCTGTTAACTCTCCAAGTGGAAGAATATTCGATTCAATTATTATTTGACCATGACACAATACTTTGTGTACTGTTGGTGTTAGTTCCCTCCATGGATACAGAGATACAAGTAATTTAGAAATTTCAGATGTGTATTCCCCAAATCGATTTTCATTAATTTTATGTTTACTATTCAGTGCCATTAAAATAGTTTTAACTCTTCGAAGCAACTCCTTGTCGATTCCAGTTATTTTTGAAGTAATTTCAAAATCACGAAAAAACCTTCTCGACGTATTACCGTCATTTGTACTACCGCAACTTGAAAGTGGTTTGTCGATGTTTAATCCCATCTGAACTTTAAATTCTTCTTGGATTCTGCTTTTTTCCGCAGCTCTCAGTTCTTTCAATTCTTCATTATTTTTTGTTGATTTAGTAGGATAGTTTGTTTTTTTTTTCCTGGATCGCCTTGTATGATGGTAATATATTGTGTCCTTTTTCATGCAGAGCTTTCCTTAATATTTGGTACTTATTTCGACTGAGACCCAGTTCCAACATAAGCGCTATTGCTTCCTCTTCAGTAAAATTTGATTATGATGTTGGAGTTGGTATACTTTCCACAATTCGCTTAAGTCGTTTTGGTGATGCATTAGGAAGAATAGTTGCAATATGTACGACATCCATATGTTGGTTTTCCTTTTTCAGCATTTCGTTAAATGTATCAGCAATTTCTTCATTTGAGATTGAAAAAAGTTTTTGTGTGACCCTCTTTTTTTTTACCTTGAACATAAGTCTTCGTATGACTTGCAAGGCGCTCCTATTGATGTGTTGTAAGTTGAGATTTCCGTAGTAGTTTCCATCCAACTACAAAATTTTAATCGAAATTTCTTTTGATTTCCATCCACAGACTTACTTTTTACATCAAAAAGTTTTAAAAAGTTTTCAATTTTTGATATGCCTGTTTTGTCTACTTTTCTACTATATGTAGTTTTTATATAATTTGAAATGTCTTCAATTCTTTCTGGCCCTTTTGAAGATATACTCCATAAAACGGAACACAACTCTTCGTACTTTAATGTAATCTTCATTGTAGATTTATTAAATATGGTACTTAAAATCTGAGAAGTTTACTTATATACCAATTCTTGTCATTTCCGATACAGGTATTCCAAAGTAAAAAATTACGAATTGTCTACCTATTAACATTTAGGACTATATTACTATAACCTGTAATTCAGTCATTGATATTTCTTATTAGTGAATGAATCGAAATTATCATTACCTGTATATTTTTACCTACATGATCATAAACGAAACAGAACGAAATGATCTGTCGAAAAAATTTAGGTAAAAAATGGTTATAAATTTTTGAAAATTTAAGCATAATAGGACCTTTCAATTATAAGGATAAGCAAACAAATAGGTAAATATAAGATTTAAATATGTGCTGTCATTCTTAATACTAAAATATGAAAAAGATGAAATTAAAGGACACAGGTTTAAATGAACATATTATTGAATGTAATTGAGATATTGGCTTGAAATTTTTTGTAAAGGGTCGAGAATTTCCATATCTAACTAAAAAATTATATTAAGGGATAAATATGGACTAAATTGTTGTAGCTATCTGCGATCCTATTAAAATTTTGATATAAATCATAGTTTTAGAAATTAAACAAATATGTAATATATGACAAAATCTTTACTTATGAACAAAACTCAATGAAATTTTCAACGCTTGTTAAATTTGTCATTTCAAATAAGAATATGCAAAAAAAAATTGAAAAGGTCAAAGGGCATCCCGCAATTCCCAAAAATAGGAATGAAAATCCCAAAAATGGGATTTTTTACTTTTTTGCCCATAGGGTCCACATTTCTTTCAGGGCTGGGAAAATACTTTTGGAGTAAATAGAAAACATATTGAGGTTTCCAAAACTGCTTTCAGTTTTCTGATCCCAGCTTTGGGATTTTAGAACATGTCGCCCAAAGTTGAAGTTTTGATAAAAAAATAGGTCATATTCGGAAGGACGCAGTGGCAACATTTTCAAAAAATAGGACAAGTTTTTTACGCCAAAGCGTTCTGCGTAAAGATACCTTTTAGAAAACTATAAAATTGTTATATGTTCTTAATAAAAATTTTATTTTATTAATAAAAGAGTTAAGACACATTTTTGGCAAAAAAACGCCAAAAATCTAAAATTTTTTGAATTTTTAGATTAAAAAACGTATATTTTTGGATCTGTAAACAATATTGATCTGAAATTTTTTGTATGTTATTGGAAATTTTGTTGTCTAACTAACAAGAAAAAATTGAGTCCATTTGGTCCAAAATTACGCCCGGTATTCAAAAAAAGGCGGACCAAGGTATGGTAAATTTTGTATCACTAAATTTTTAAATGCCTATAACTCGGATATTATAAGAGATAAGTAGTATGTCCAAGCATGTTTTTTCAAGATCTCGTCGAGCGCTTTCACAAAATATAAAAATCTTTGTATTTGGGTGAAAAAAATGGCACGAGTTTAAAAATTTTACATGTCGTAGGTACCCTACTTTGAGCCGCCACAGCGCCGTCCCTGGGGCATCTGCAGGGTTCATCTTCAAAACTTAAACTCAAATACTCCTTGGCTACGCTCACGCCAAATTTTATCCCGATCGGATCAGCCGTTTAGAAATGCCAGATTTATTTCCAAAAAATGTCCATTCTGCCCCACTGTGTATGTTTGGATGGCAGTGTGTTTCATTGCCTTCTGTATATTGTTTTTGTTTCTTGTTGTATTCAGTTTTGTATGTTTGGATGGCTGTGTGTTTCATTGCCTTGTGTATATTGTTTTTCTTTCTTGGTGTATTCAGTTTTGTATGTTTGGATGGCTGTGTGTTTCATTGCCTTGTGTATATTGTTTTTGTTTGTTGGTGTACAGTTTCGTATGTTTGATGTCTGTTGGTTTCACTGCGTTGTGTATTTTGTTTTTGTTTTTTTTTGTGTATTTCGTTTCGTATGTTTGGATGTCTGTTGGTTTTACTGCCTTGTGTATTTTGTTTTTTGAGTGTTTATTTCGTTTCGCGTTGTTGTTGTTCATAAATTTAAATTTTATAAAATATATATCTTTTAAATACACTATGGTGAAGGGTATATAAGATTCGGCACAGCCGAATATAGCACTCTTACTTGTTTAATTTCAGTTTATTGAATATAAAGAAAAATATATAGTTTCACAAAGTAAATAAAATTATAAATTCAAGATTAAATCGCGGTTGCGTCTTTACGTCTATTCGTCTTCACGGTTGCACAAGAACTGATGTTACTTGCAATCAAGCTCTCTCACGTTTGCTTTGGCTCTCATCCCACAATTCGGCCATCCTGCGCTTAATTCGCCTCGAATTCATCATCATCTAGGCTGGAATACCACGGCTTCATATATTCAGCAAAAGTTGTTGTGTTCCTTGGACCCTCTGACAGACCAATCTTCGTTACATCATAGATGTAAAGATAATTTAAGTCCTGGACCAAACTGGGTACGTTTGATTGCCACCAAATCGCCTTTGTTATATTTATTTGGATTTTTCCGTCGTAAGTTGTATGTTCTACAATTTTCAGCTTGAACTTTTGCTATTTGTTGTTTTGCCTCGTTTCGGAATTCACTACGCTCGTTATTAAAATTTGATATTAGTTCATCCTGGAGTATTCTAGCAATGTCATGTTGTTGTTTAGTACGCATCTTCACGCCAATCATCAGTTCAAAAGGAGATGTATTTATGCTTCTTGAGTACGTTGAATTAACTACTCGTTGAACATCATCAACATATTTATACCATTTCGTTGGGTCGTCAATGCTGAGCTTAGCTAAAATTGGTACGATAATGGCGTTGAGTCGCTCCACTTGCCCATTCGCTCTTGGTAAGCCTGTCGTTATAAGGTGATGTCGAATATTTTCCTCTTCACAATATTTTCTAAAATCCTCGGAGGTAAAAGCGGAACCTCTGTCGGAAATAATTTGCACTGGATTTCCAAACACTACACTCTGATTCTTCAATCGCATTATGACTTCATTTGCTGTTGTTGAGCGGGTTGGATACAGCCAACAAAACTTGGTGAAAGCGTCGATAACTGCAAAAATGTGCCTATACTTTTTACTTGTTGTCTCCAATGGACCAAGATGTTCGATGTGGTAAGTATAAAGCGGTTCGTCGTTCTTATGAATGGGATGCAATTCACCTTCCTGTTTGCCTCTCTTTCTGTTGTTGACTATACAGTGCACACAATTGGCTATATGCAATTCTATTTTATCGTCAAGCTTTGGAATGTAGTATTCTCGTCGAATAAGCTCCTTTAACTTCTTGTGGGCAAAATGTCCCTTCTCGTGAGCACACCTTATAATTTCACGCTGCATACCGTTAGGCACCACCACCACTTCATAATCATCCACCAGTTTATACAGCAAGTCACCTTTCAAAAAAATAGTTATCATGAGAGTCTTTTTCCTGTAGAATATTTATTATCGCCATTAACTCATCATCACGTCTTTGAGCTTGTTTTAGTCGTATCAGAGTGTTGTCTTCTCTTATTGTCATGATCGGGTGTCTACTTAAAGAGTCGACGTGCCTCATTTTGGTTCCAGCTCGGTGCTCGACCTCATAATCAAATTCTTGCAACAATAATACCCATCTGGCAACTCTAGTGCACAGGTCTTTCTTTTCCATAGTTTTCGTGAAGGCGTTACAGTCTGAGACAATTTTAAAATGAAGACCTAGTAGATATACACGAAATTTTTTCAATGCTTCAACCACGGGGAGTATTTCCAATTCATAACTGGTGTATTTTCTTTCCGCATCTGTCGTCTTCTTACTCATATATTAGACTGGATGAAATTTGTCGTCGTCGGGAAGTTTTTGAAGTAAAATGGCACCATAGCCATCAATGGAAGCATCTGTGTGTACCTCTGTCTCATACTGTTGGTTAAAAATACTAAGCACTGGTTCCTCACTCAATATATTCTTCAAGGATTTGCTGGTCGTTCATCTCAAATTTCACATTAGATCTCGTCATGTCACTTAATGGTTTGGCAATTAGTGAAAATTCAGGAATAAATTTTCTGAAATAGCCTGCGAGCCTGTTGGTGTTAGTTCCCTCCATGGATACAGAGATACAAGTAATTTAGAAATTTCAGATGTGTATTCCCCAAATCGATTTTCATTAATTTTATGTTTACTATTCAGTGCCATTAAAATAGTTTTAACTCTTCGAAGCAACTCCTTGTCGATTCCAGTTATTTTTGAAGTAATTTCAAAATCACGAAAAAACCTTCTCGACGTATTACCGTCATTTGTACTACCGCAACTTGAAAGTGGTTTGTCGATGTTTAATCCCATCTGAACTTTAAATTCTTCTTGGATTCTGCTTTTTTCCGCAGCTCTCAGTTCTTTCAATTCTTCATTATTTTTTGTTGATTTAGTAGGATAGTTTGTTTTTTTTTTTCCTGGATCGCCTTGTATGATGGTAATATATTGTGTCCTTTTTCATGCAGAGCTTTCCTTAATATTTGGTACTTATTTCGACTGAGACCCAGTTCCAACATAAGCGCTATTGCTTCCTCTTCAGTAAAATTTGATTATGATGTTGGAGTTGGTATACTTTCCACAATTCGCTTAAGTCGTTTTGGTGATGCATTAGGAAGAATAGTTGCAATATGTACGACATCCATATGTTGGTTTTCCTTTTTCAGCATTTCGTTAAATGTATCAGCAATTTCTTCATTTGAGATTGAAAAAAGTTTTTGTGTGACCCTCTTTTTTTTTACCTTGAACATAAGTCTTCGTATGACTTGCAAGGCGCTCCTATTGATGTGTTGTAAGTTGAGATTTCCGTAGTAGTTTCCATCCAACTACAAAATTTTAAGCGAAATTTCTTTTGATTTCCATCCACAGACTTACTTTTTACATCAAAAAGTTTTAAAAAGTTTTCAATTTTTGATATGCCTGTTTTGTCTACTTTTCTACTATATGTAGTTTTTATATAATTTGAAATGTCTTCAATTCTTTCTGGCCCTTTTGAAGATATACTCCATAAAACGGAACACAACTCTTCGTACTTTAATGTAATCTTCATTGTAGATTTATTAAATATGGTACTTAAAATCTGAGAAGTTTACTTATATACCAATTCTTGTCATTTCCGATACAGGTATTCCAAAGTAAAAAATTACGAATTGTCTACCTATTAACATTTAGGACTATATTACTATAACCTGTAATTCAGTCATTGATATTTCTTATTAGTGAATGAATCGAAATTATCATTACCTGTATATTTTTACCTACATGATCATAAACGAAACAGAACGAAATGATCTGTCGAAAAAATTTAGGTAAAAAATGGTTATAAATTTTTGAAAATTTAAGCATAATAGGACCTTTCAATTATAAGGATAAGCAAACAAATAGGTAAATATAAGATTTAAATATGTGCTGTCATACTTAATACTAAAATATGAAAAAGATGAAATTAAAGGACACAGGTTTAAATGAACATATTATTGAATGTAATTGAGATATTGGCTTGAAATTTTTTGTAAAGGGTCGAGAATTTCCATATCTAACTAAAAAATTATATTAAGGGATAAATATGGACTAAATTGTTGTAGCTATCTGCGATCCTATTAAAATTTTGATATAAATCATAGTTTTAGAAATTAAACAAATATGTAATATATGACAAAATCTTTACTTATGAACAAAACTCAATGAAATTTTCAACGCTTGTTAAATTTGTCATTTCAAATAAGAATATGCAAAAAAAAAATTGAAAAGGTCAAAGGGCATCCCGCAATTCCCAAAAATAGGAATGAAAATCCCAAAAATGGGATTTTTTACTTTTTTGCCCATAGGGTCCACATTTCTTTCAGGGCTGGGAAAATACTTTTGGAGTAAATAGAAAACATATTGAGGTTTCCAAAACTGCTTTCAGTTTTCTGATCCCAGCTTTGGGATTTTAGAACATGTCGCCCAAAGTTGAAGTTTTGATAAAAAAATAGGTCATATTCGGAAGGACGCAGTGGCAACATTTTCAAAAAATAGGACAAGTTTTTTACGCCAAAGCGTTCTGCGTAAAGATACCTTTTAGAAAACTATAAAATTGTTATATGTTCTTAATAAAAATTTTATTTTATTAATAAAAGAGTTAAGACACATTTTTGGCAAAAAAACGCCAAAAATCTAAAATTTTTTGAATTTTTAGATTAAAAAACGTATATTTTTGGATCTGTAAACAATATTGATCTGAAATTTTTTGTATGTTATTGGAAATTTTGTTGTCTAACTAACAAGAAAAAATTGAGTCCATTTGGTCCAAAATTACGCCCGGTATTCAAAAAAAGGCGGACCAAGGTATGGTAAATTTTGTATCACTAAATTTTTAAATGCCTATAACTCGGATATTATAAGAGATAAGTAGTATGTCCAAGCATGTTTTTTCAAGATCTCGTCGAGCGCTTTCACAAAATATAAAAATCTTTGTATTTGGGTGAAAAAAATGGCACGAGTTTAAAAATTTTACATGTCGTAGGTACCCTACTTTGAGCCGCCACAGCGCCGTCCCTGGGGCATCTGCAGGGTTCATCTTCAAAACTTAAACTCAAATACTCCTTGGCTACGCTCACGCCAAATTTTATCCCGATCGGATCAGCCGTTTAGAAATGCCAGATTTATTTCCAAAAAATGTCCATTCTGCCCCACTGTGTATGTTTGGATGGCAGTGTGTTTCATTGCCTTCTGTATATTGTTTTTGTTTCTTGTTGTATTCAGTTTTGTATGTTTGGATGGCTGTGTGTTTCATTGCCTTGTGTATATTGTTTTTCTTTCTTGGTGTATTCAGTTTTGTATGTTTGGATGGCTGTGTGTTTCATTGCCTTGTGTATATTGTTTTTGTTTGTTGGTGTACAGTTTCGTATGTTTGATGTCTGTTGGTTTCACTGCGTTGTGTATTTTGTTTTTGTTTTTTTTGTGTATTTCGTTTCGTATGTTTGGATGTCTGTTGGTTTTACTGCCTTGTGTATTTTGTTTTTTGAGTGTTTATTTCGTTTCGCGTTGTTGTTGTTCATAAATTTAAATTTTATAAAATATATATCTTTTAAATACACTATGGTGAAGGGTATATAAGATTCGGCACAGCCGAATATAGCACTCTTACTTGTTTAATTTCAGTTTATTGAATATAAAGAAAAATATATAGTTTCACAAAGTAAATAAAATTATAAATTCAAGATTAAATCGCGGTTGCGTCTTTACGTCTATTCGTCTTCACGGTTGCACAAGAACTGATGTTACTTGCAATCAAGCTCTCTCACGTTTGCTTTGGCTCTCATCCCACAATTCGGCCATCCTGCGCTTAATTCGCCTCGAATTCATCATCATCTAGGCTGGAATACCACGGCTTCATATATTCAGCAAAAGTTGTTGTGTTCCTTGGACCCTCTGACAGACCAATCTTCGTTACATCATAGATGTAAAGATAATTTAAGTCCTGGACCAAACTGGGTACGTTTGATTGCCACCAAATCGCCTTTGTTATATTTATTTGGATTTTTCCGTCGTAAGTTGTATGTTCTACAATTTTCAGCTTGAACTTTTGCTATTTGTTGTTTTGCCTCGTTTCGGAATTCACTACGCTCGTTATTAAAATTTGATATTAGTTCATCCTGGAGTATTCTAGCAATGTCATGTTGTTGTTTAGTACGCATCTTCACGCCAATCATCAGTTCAAAAGGAGATGTATTTATGCTTCTTGAGTACGTTGAATTAACTACTCGTTGAACATCATCAACATATTTATACCATTTCGTTGGGTCGTCAATGCTGAGCTTAGCTAAAATTGGTACGATAATGGCGTTGAGTCGCTCCACTTGCCCATTCGCTCTTGGTAAGCCTGTCGTTATAAGGTGATGTCGAATATTTTCCTCTTCACAATATTTTCTAAAATCCTCGGAGGTAAAAGCGGAACCTCTGTCGGAAATAATTTGCACTGGATTTCCAAACACTACACTCTGATTCTTCAATCGCATTATGACTTCATTTGCTGTTGTTGAGCGGGTTGGATACAGCCAACAAAACTTGGTGAAAGCGTCGATAACTGCAAAAATGTGCCTATACTTTTTACTTGTTGTCTCCAATGGACCAAGATGTTCGATGTGGTAAGTATAAAGCGGTTCGTCGTTCTTATGAATGGGATGCAATTCACCTTCCTGTTTGCCTCTCTTTCTGTTGTTGACTATACAGTGCACACAATTGGCTATATGCAATTCTATTTTATCGTCAAGCTTTGGAATGTAGTATTCTCGTCGAATAAGCTCCTTTAACTTCTTGTGGGCAAAATGTCCCTTCTCGTGAGCACACCTTATAATTTCACGCTGCATACCGTTAGGCACCACCACCACTTCATAATCATCCACCAGTTTATACAGCAAGTCACCTTTCAAAAAAATAGTTATCATGAGAGTCTTTTTCCTGTAGAATATTTATTATCGCCATTAACTCATCATCACGTCTTTGAGCTTGTTTTAGTCGTATCAGAGTGTTGTCTTCTCTTATTGTCATGATCGGGTGTCTACTTAAAGAGTCGACGTGCCTCATTTTGGTTCCAGCTCGGTGCTCGACCTCATAATCAAATTCTTGCAACAATAATACCCATCTGGCAACTCTAGTGCACAGGTCTTTCTTTTCCATAGTTTTCGTGAAGGCGTTACAGTCTGAGACAATTTTAAAATGAAGACCTAGTAGATATACACGAAATTTTTTCAATGCTTCAACCACGGGGAGTATTTCCAATTCATAACTGGTGTATTTTCTTTCCGCATCTGTCGTCTTCTTACTCATATATTAGACTGGATGAAATTTGTCGTCGTCGGGAAGTTTTTGAAGTAAAATGGCACCATAGCCATCAATGGAAGCATCTGTGTGTACCTCTGTCTCATACTGTTGGTTAAAAATACTAAGCACTGGTTCCTCACTCAATATATTCTTCAAGGATTTGCTGGTCGTTCATCTCAAATTTCACATTAGATCTCGTCATGTCACTTAATGGTTTGGCAATTAGTGAAAATTCAGGAATAAATTTTCTGAAATAGCCTGCGAGCCCCAGAAAACTTTGTAACTGCTTCAAATTGGTCGGTATAGGAAACTTAATTACGGCATAAATTTTCGAGGGTGAGGGCAACACTTTTCCATCTTTTATAATGTGGCCTAGAAATTCCACTCGCCTCTTCAAAAATGAGAATTTTTTCAAATTTAACTCGAGCCCGTAATCTTCACAAACACTTAAAACTTCCTCTAGGTTTCGACAGCGTCATCTTCGTCTTTACCAGGTATAATTATGTCATCTACATATGGCAGCGCAATACTTCTTCGGGTTAAGTCGCGAAATATCGTATTTATAAATCTTTGGAAAACAGCCGGTGAGTTAGAGAGTCCAAAAGGTACTTTGCAAAACTGGTACTGGCCGCTGGCTGGAGCGGCTACCTCAACGTGAAAAAACCCGTTCTTCAAATCAATTGTTCCAACTGGTCCTCGATTAAGGGTAAGGGATACCGATCCTTTACTATGACCTTGTTGATTCGTCTATAATCGATGCATAAGTCTTAATGAATCATATCGCTTTTTTACCATAACCACGGGGCTACTGAACTCCGACTCTGAATGCTCTATTATACCGTCGTTCAACCACTTATCTATTTGTTCATCGACAGCCTTACGTTCTGCTATAGGCAATCTGCGCTATAGGCAATATTGGAGTGTCATCTTTCAAAATTATGTTCATCTCGACATTGGTATTTCTACTTTTATCCGCCATGTAATTTTGAACCAAATCCATAATCTTAACCTTAGCGTCATGTTTAGCGACAACGTCAATATCAACCAAATCGGTATCATTGTGTCCAACAGCGTCTATTAACATCATACTATGTACCTCGCAATCGTCGTCTTTCTTGATCTTCTCGAATTTGACTTCATTAGGTGTTATAATCACGCACGCATACGAACAAAATTCTTTGCCGAGTATAACGTCTACATCTACTGAGGTATGTGGCACGACATGAAATGTCAACTCATATTTCTCATTGTCAATTACGACCTCAATTGTAAAATTACCCATAGGTTTTACTTTGTTGTCATTGGCGTTGTTACCGAATCCTATCAAATAAAAATTCGATTTATCGAGTTTCGGCTTGTGCAGGGCTTTGTAAACTTTCTCGCTCACAACGTTGTATTTACTGCCTGAGTCAAATAATGCTAACCACTCTTGTTCGTAAAATCTTATCTTTTTGTGCATAATATCATCGGCTATTAGATGTCGAACGTTAGCTTTTTCCACTTTAAGAGGACACTGTTTCGAAATATGTCCAAAATTATTACAGTTAAAACACTTTGCACCTTTGTCCTTGTTGCTGCAGTTCTTTGAGTTGTGGCCTCTTTCGCCGCAGTTAAAACATAATTCCTTTTTGACGTCCTTCTGTTGCATTTTGGCAGGCTGCATTCGTTTAAAATCGTTTTGTGGTTTCGCCTTTTCCTGCATAATTTCATAGCGTTTTAACTTTTTAAATTCGATGCACCGTCTAAAATTGATTTGTTGACAGTCAAGTCTCGTATACCATCTATGACATACTGCATCAAGGCGTCATCTTCAATGTTACCGCGTGAAGCAAGTTCTCACATCTTCAAGAAATATTCCTGGTAACTTTCATCTTTATTAATTTTTCTCTCTGTCAACATCTTATGTAGCTGTGCGCTGTTCGTCGCCGTCTGGAATTCATCAATATATGCCAATCTCAATTTACGCCAAGTAGTAATGCCACGCTCACCAGCTATAAATAATTTCGCTAGACCCTTTAACGATCGTTTTGCAAAAATAAATTTTTGGAAATCATCCCAACACATAATCGAGGCGGTTTCCTCAAATTCCTCCAACCAAACGTTCACCGGAAGATTACCATTACCATCGAAAGATCTAACTGATTCCTCGATATTGCGGAAATTCAGGGAAAACTTGGGCGTACGGGCACACTGTTGCATTGATGGCAAATTCTGACCTATATTGTTATCACCTCTGTAATCGTTCGAAAAACCATAGATGTTGTTATTTGTTACACCTGCTGCTTGCGGTACATTTCCGACTGTTCTACTCGTTGCACTATTAAAACTTGCGTCACTGTGTGCACGTATCATCTTGCGCTCATCACCATGATTGTTGACATCATTATCACCTTCATTGTCGTCATTAACATCGTCGTTAAACTCGTCGTTCTCACCATCCATACTTTCAATATTCTTCAACATTATGCCTCTTCGCAAATTATCAAAAATATGATTAAACAAATTATCGGCGTCGTAACTAATACCAAGTAGGTTGCAAATGGAAACTAGATCGGCTGTACTTAAGTTGTCCTCAACATATGCTGATTTTTCCTCGAAAAGAATACTCGTTTCATCATAATCGAAACCATCAAAAGCACGTAAAAGTTTTCTGTTGTTGCGATCCCCTTCAATACCATATATAAATTTGTGCATGGCAACCACCACAGCTCGCTTAGCCGTTTTCAAATTGTTGCTTACAGCCTCATAATCACCTAACGACGGCATGTTCAAACTTGTACAAACACAATGCTCCAATTCTATGCTTGTATTTGACCCCTCCTCCCTTGTTGCACCAAAAGTTCAAATTTCGTAGTAAATTTTGTTATTTTACTTTCCCCTTTGTGTGGCAAAATTAACTGCGTATTCGTCGTCAATTATGTACAGAAACAAAAAATATGTATAAGCGTCGTTGTTGTCTCAATACTATACACGTTCTCTCACACACACATTCTAATAATTCGTCGTAAACGTTTTACTCTCTTCATCAGCAAAAACACAAAATCAAAAAAATCGTCGTTAGTTTTGTTTTGATAAGTCTCTTCCACTTTTACGTCGTTGTTGTTCTTGTACTATTCTCATTTGCAAGCACACACAAGAAAACAAATCAAACAATTCGTTGTGATCGTCGTTAGCAATTTTGTTTTGATAAGTCTCTTCCACTAATATGTCGTTGCTGTTGTTATATTCTCTTTACATACACACACAAAATTGTCTTTACTTGCAAATACACACACAGTTCTTCTTTTTTCCCTTTACATTTAACACATCACTTAATTATCCATGTTGAGCCCCCAAATTGTGGAGATTTTTTCATGTAGTTTCACAAAGTAAATAAAATTATAAATTCAAGATTAAATCGCGGTTGCGACTTTACGTCTATTCGTCTTCACGGTTGCACAAGAACTGATGTTACTTGCAATCAAGCTCTCTCACGTTTGCTTTGGCTCTCATCCCACATATTATATAAACGTTTGCGAAAGGTTTCGTATGCTTCCATACTCTGCAACGAATACTGGACGAATGGTGTGAATGTTTATAGTTTTTTTCATGTGGCATTGAATTATTTCGTTGCTTGATGTATAAAGTCATATAAAAAAAGATTGTAATAAAGGCAATGTACATTTGTATTATTGTTGAGTAAAGGCAATTCAAAAGCAACGAATTTGCGAATGGTCATAAAAGGTTTCATTCTGTTCTCACGTATGTAATACGAAGTTGTCATTCTCATTACATACATGTATTACATAGTACATACATACTACATACTTTCGGACAAAATAAAGTGCAAAGTACTCATGCTATATTCTTTCAGTGAAAAGTCTGTTAAATGATTATTGAATATGGAAATTTTTTTAAATTCATTTAATTAATATACAATCCCAGCAAAAAAATTGAAGTTGTTCAAGAAGAACGGATATATTCATGATTTCTTTAGTATGTATTCAATTTAATGCGTTTAATTAGGTTAGGTTAGGCTGATAGGAGGATGTATCTACATCAAATCCGAAGAAATACACCTAGGCCACTATCGGGCCTGTTGTGCGCTTCTTTTCATGGAAAATGTTTTTTGGTAAAAACAAAAACCTTATATAGTATTCACGAAATGTATTATCGTCCGATGTTCAGAAACTCAGTTTTCGGGACGTAATTCCTAAGAATTTTCCAATCAGTGTTCGTGATGGATATAATATCCGGAATAATATCACTTCCAAGATATTTCAGAGTTTCAATGTATCCTCTACATGCTCTACATTCGTCTGAATCCGCACGTCCAATTTTGTATAGGTGTGCCCGTAATCCTGTGTATCCACTCAGAATACGTACCATCATACTAACCTCTGGCTTGTTCATTTTGAGGAGGATTCTCATCCTGCTCTCGTTAGGGTCGCACCATAGGATCTTTGTGGTTCTACCCACGGTTTCATTATTCCAAGAGGCCTTATGGGTTCCTCTCACCCATAATTTTAATTCTGCCCTCGTTGCGTCAAATGGTTTTGTGTTCGTCAGGTTAAATATCTCGAGTTCCCTTCCCTTTAAATCTATTACATTCGCTCTTTCATTGCCGACTACTCCCGAGTGGCCTGGTACCCATATGATGTGGGAGTGTATTCAGTTAGAGCTTTTTAACAATCCAATACGGTTTTAGATTTAACATTATCACCTGATATCGCCCTAATTTAAACTCCAGATGTCGGGTTTAAATGTTCTTCACATTCGTGTAAATTACTCTATTCCTATTTAAATGATCGTATTCAGTTTGTTGGTGTAGAGCATAATAAATCTTCATTAGCCTTATGTTCGAGTGGTATACCGCAGGGCTCAATTCTCGGCCCTTATTTTTTATTATGAACAGTTTTGATGGTTACAGTCACTGTAAAACATTCTTATTTGCAGATGATATTAATTTATTGTTTTCCAATGACACTCAGTTTCTAGATTGCCATGAGACCAGCATTAATTATGTGTTGTCTCTCGTTACAGATTGGGGTACACGCAATAAACTTGAATTTAACTCGAGTAAGACTAAAGCAATGTATTTTGGATCACGTATTTGTAACCATGTGTCACTTAGAATTTATTTTAATGGCATCTGTGTGCCTTTTGTGGACACGATGAAATCACTGGGCTTGATAATTGATGATCATCTTGCATTTGACAACCATATAACTTCTGTTTCTGTTAAAGTTAACAACATGCTCCGATGCGAAGGCTTAAGTGTGTTGACCCATGCAGGCCGTACTGGATAGGGACACCCATACCAGAGGGGCTCATGGCGAGCACTTACTAAGAACTACCCCCCCCCCCCCAAATCTGCTAGCGTCTGTTTCTCCCCTATGGGGCGGCTACCAGATCTCTTGGGTCTGCCGGGTGTTTTTCCCTTTTCGTGGCTGAGAGGGCACCCGGTAGCACCGGTCCGTTCTTTTTGGTCCTATTGGATCTGTCCATCTTAACGTCCGTCAAATCCACCAGCGTCTGTTTTTCCCACATTGGGCGGCTTGGTGGTCTGCCTTCTCCATGTGGTGAGGCAGCCTCTAAAACTTGGCAGTAAGTAAAAAATGCAAACCTTTTTATATGTCAAATGTCCGATAAAAAGATGTGCCCCATGTATCCGGTCGGGGGCCTTACAATCTCCGGAGATCCTATTCCCGCGGCGGCGATTTCAGGTCGGGGTGAATGGAATGCTACTGAGATCCGGGCTAGTTTGGCGGCAACACCGGGCCAGACTAATCCGCGAGTTACCGGCAATCAATCACCGGCAGGAAAGGAGGAGGGGAAACCCAAATCCAACGAATGCCTAAAGAAAGCCCACGAATGCCCAAGTACTTCAAAGGCTGCCCGATGAAAATTCGGCCAATTCCCCTGCTTGGGTACTGCTAAGGCAGTCAACCCTGTGCCAGTTGTGAGCAATGGTACTGCGAACCAGATTTCGGGTACCATAGCAACACCTCCCCCCGCCAGTGAAGGAACTGCGAACTCGATTTCGGGTTCCTCAGCTGTGTCTCCAGCCCAATCGGGCGATAGTAAACCCACAAGGCACGTAACACCTGCTAGAAGGGCCTTCATTAAACGGCGCGCCGCCGAGAAAATTATCGACCGGTTAGGTAAAGAACCTGCCGAGTCCCTGTCTTCCGATGACTTGTCATCCCTAAACTGGGCTAAGTCCGTCTTAGCTGACCAACAAACTCTCCCCCTCACGTCGAAAGACGCGCCTAAACGGCAACGTTCGGAGGAGGAGACACGAGGTCAGTCGCAACAGCCCGAGACCAAAACATTGAAGCAGCATAGGTCCTTCAGTGAGGTTGTCAAGGGTCACCTCGTTAGAGCTATCATCGACCGTGCAGATTCAGATTGCTCTATATCCCACTCAAACTGGGATATGGTGCGTAGAAAGCTGATGGGAGTGTTCTGGCGAGTTCTTAAGGAGAACCCAGGTCCCCCCCCCTCAGTGTGATGATGCTGGCTGGTATCGTGGTCGGGTAAAGCTAATGGCCTGCTCAAATGAGCGATCTGCTCAGCTACTTAAGCTGGCGATAGCTCTTTTGGATGGCCTGTGGGATGGAGCGAAGCTGGATGTGGTCTCTGTTGACGAGATACCACGCCGGCCTAGGTCCACTGCCCTGGTTCCCGACGAGCCAGCGAAACCAGAGGAGATATTGGAGTTACTGAAGATTGGAAACCCTGAAATCCCCTCTCATGACTGGAAGGTAGTCAGGGTATCCGAATCTGAAGGACACTCCAGAAGGATCACCGTCGTTATGAACAAGGAGTCCTTGGCGCCGCTTCGGGAGAGACGAGGAAAGGTCTACTACGGCTTTGAGTCGATCTTTCTCCGTGTCTACCGAGGTGACGACAAGGACAAAACTGTTCACAATGACGAGGATCCGGCTCCGGAAGAGATGTCGTGCGACGAGGCTGCCAGTTCAATCGCCGAGGAGGACTCCACAACCAATTCACAACTGGTTGGTGAGTTTTTCGAGGGGGTTGAAGAGACAGTCGATGGCGGCGAAACGGTTGACGAGGACGACCTCCTGAAATCCGATCAAGAGGACGCCAACGTCACCGTTATACGCGTCTCGAAGAAGAAGAAGAATGGTGAAGGTCACACAAATTAACCTTCACCATTCCAAAGCAGCTTCGGCTGCCCTGCTCCTCCGGTTGGCAGAGAGAGGGAGGAGCTCATACTGGTCCAAGAGCCCTGGATCCACCGTGAAAGGGTTTGCGGACTTAGTATCAAATGCTATAAGCTTTTATACATGAATGGTACAGGTAGGATTAGATCATGTATACTTGCCAAAAGCGATCTAAAAGTCTTCATCCTCTCTGATTACAGCGATGAAGACACTGTTGTAGCGGCCTAGGAGACAAGCTCTGGTACCATACTAGTGGTCTCCTGTTACATGGCCCATGACCACTGCGAACCACCGCCAAACAAAAAGGTTCGCGATATTGTAAATAGGGCGAACAATAAAAAGTTGCCGATCATAATTGGGGCTGACGCCAATGCACATCATGAGATATGGGGCAGCTCGGATATCAACGCAAGGGATGAGTCAATTTTCAACTTTATTCTTCGCAATGGTATTGATGTAGTTAATACTGGTTCAGAACCTACCTTTGTGGTGACAAACAGAAGGGAGGTTTTAGACATTACGCTAGTTAGTTCTAGGCATTTTAACATGATCAGGGAATGGAGGGTCTCAAAAGACTGCTCCTTTTCTGATCACATGTATATTGACTTTATAATAGAGGTCAGGGAAAAGAAGGCTATGCCTATTCGAAATAGGAAAAGAACGGATTGGACAAGACAACATGAGATCCTATCCAACCTTCTCCAGCAACCACCGTACATACAAAATCGGACGGATATTGAGAATGCGACTAACGTACTTACAAATGCGTTCGACAGAGCAATCTCGGAATTGTGAGGGTGTCTACTTTTCATTAGTTTTATTCAAAATAATATTTTATTAATTTCAACTAAATTTTGCTTTGGCTGTAAAAATATTCAAATTTTTATTAGAATTTTATTTTTATGTTTTGTTTCATAGATAGCCTTGATTTTTGTTTTATGAATTATCAGAAAATAGAAAATTTTTCGTCATTTGTAAAATAATTTTAAAAGGTGTTAGTTCAAAAAGTCAGAGAAAATTTAAATTATTTTCATATTTTCAAACTTTTGGATTGGAAAACTTTAAATATTGGAGAATTTCTGTTCATTTTGTTCGCTAAGGTAAGGACATTATTAAAGGATTTGGTTAATGTTTAGGTGTTAAAGGCAATATGCATTTATTTTAGGATTTATCTTTCCTGAGATATTGTTGGAAGACTGTCACCGTTTCCTACGGAATTTACTATCTTTTTTCTTAACCTGTTCATCCTAATTGGTCAATTATTCATTTTATCAATATTCTGTGGATAACAACATTCAAGATTTTGGTCTCAGGATACAATCCATATTATTTTTTTTTGTGTGGTTGCCGTTGAAATCGGACTTCCCTGTAAGGGAAGTTCCAGATACATTAGTTTATACAAATAAAGTGGCCAGTTTTTATATAAAAGTGGAAAGATAAAAGAGAAATTCTAATATCGTTGGATACGATACCCTCATTTACTTGAACGATTTTTTTTTGCTCCCGTTTCAATAAGCCGAGATTTTTTTTTTAAATTTGACATCAAAACATAATTACACATAAATTTAGACAACATTCTTGTTAATTTCGATTTAATTTTCTTTTAATTTTTAAATTCTAAAATCGTACAATTTCTTTGGACTTGTTTTTTTTTATTAATCAATTATCGTATTCATTGTTTGTAATTTTAAATTGAAATTGTTTAAATTCCTTATGGTCACCTAGGATAAATAGTGTTTTATATTTGACATCCTAAAAGTATACTATATAAAATTTTGGAACTTAATATTTAACTTATAATTATATAAGACAAAACAATTTCAATAGAATGTGGATTCTGAATTAGATGAAAATTTATAATTTAATTTAAAACATAATCCACATTCCACATACCACATTCAATACACATACATAAATCTACTAAACAAAAATCTAATTTTAAATAATAATTAAAGTCTACACTTAAGCTCATGTGGATTGTATCTTTAATGGATATAAAAGTTTTTTATAATTAAATATACAATCCACACACATATATACAGTACAAACTCTGTTTAGGTACATATTTAAAAGTTTTTTTTAAGTTCAACACGCAACCATCTTCTGTCATCCGGCGCCGCTGACATCGTGGGACAATAATTTAATGTAAGTGGTGTTGTATTTGTTTTATCTATGTATCTAAATATAATCCACATTAAAAAAAAAAAAATCAATTAAGAATACATTAACATCTGATATGAACAATTTTTAAATGTTACTCTAATTTAAATTGCAACAAGTGTTGCCATAGTTTTTATTTGTTTTCTTTGATACCTTCATACTATAATATGAATTGTTCATAATACCTTTTTGTTGGACACCCTACATTATACATACATACAATTTTAATACAATTTTGATATAAAAAAAAAATATCGTTTTAAAATTTTATAATTTTTTTTATCCTTTAATATTCGTTAATATTTTAAATATAATTCATAAATTAACTAATGGTGACCTATTCTTAATACATATTTCACATTTTTAACCATTTGATTTCAAACACATTAATAAATTTTAAATAATATATATTATAATGAATTGAAATATGAAATTTTGAATCTTTTAATTATGAAAGGTGAAGTTAAGAGTATGGGGTATGTAGGATAAGGTTTTGTTTTGTTATCATTTTTTTTTTTTTGTTTTGGGCTGACAACAAACTTTAATTCCGTCAGCATGGAGGGTGGGCTTAGGAAAAGTGTAGCGAACGACATCAAAAGCTACACTCTAACATTTTACCACTTCTAGTATACCTTATGGATTATATTTATGTATGGCTACCTAATTTGAAGTCTAGGTAACGCATTCTATAAACCATTTTATTATATTTTTTTTTATGGGAACGAACTCACCCCACCGACGAGCACGGCCGTATTATAGGTAGCATCTTTCCCATACCAACTACACCAAACCTTTAGAATCGTTAAAGAGATTTTGGCGCCCAACGTGGGGCCTCAGTTATCGTAATATTTAAGAATTTTAGTGCAATTTTGATCTAGATACTGGGGACTCTGAATCTTTTGTGGGTTATAATTTATGAGGTATTCTTTTGTTATCAATTTTTTATTTTTTTTTCTGTTTTCATTATTTGTCGCTGTGGATCTAATTGTTAATTGTTTTTATGATATGCAATTCCCGGTCTGTCATTTAATGAGTCTGAAGTCTATCAGGGCTTGGGTTCGAATTTGGGAAGTGGTTCTGGTAGTTATCGGTTCAATGCTCGTTCGACTCTTTCGTCCTGTCTGTTCTATTTCTTTTTATTATTTGTCCGATTTACTCTTTTCTCTCTCACTCTTTCCTTTCCTCTCTCTCTCTCTCTTCAAAATTAAATTTTCATAGTTTGGTTTTTCCGGATTTATGGACGTATAGTAACTGAATTTATAATCGGTAACTTTCCTATAACGGATAATCAATCTCTAACATTTCTTATTTTTGACTTATTATTGTTTTGGAATTATTCTTTTGATTTTGGTCGAAGGTTTCCAGCAGTTATAAGTTATTTCTTATTATTATTTTTTTTTTGTGGTATTTGTTGGTCCGTTTACATTGGTTTAATTTATGTTACTTTATTGTGATTTTCTTAGTTACTTTTATTTTTTTTTACCTGTATACCCCTACTTAATAACTTCATCGAGTAGTGATAATTTTTATCGTAGTTTTATACATTTTTATTGAACATAGTTGCTTTTATTGTAACTCTTTGTGATTTATACATAGTTTTTCTTTAACTCATTCAGTTTTCTGAATTTGACCTTAAGATTTTCTCGATTCTACTTAATATTTACCTGACGTTCATTATCTGTCAAATACAACAGATTTGATTTTCATATTTTTATTATTGTCATTGTCATTATAATATTGAAAAATGCCTCTGGTACGTAGTGCCGGAAATATACCAGCTGAGGTTGAAAGAGATGCTGATAACATTTCAGTAGATCAGGGAGCTGGTGGTGACGCACAGACACCTGCTAATCCAATCAGAAGACCGGTAACTCGTATGCAAACACGTAGGGAAGCTAACCAACAGGAAACTGTCAACGAAAATATTCGTCGTATTGTTGACAATTCATTACAAGAATTTAGGACTGAAATTGCGAACATGATTGCAGACAGTTTTAGAAATTTGACGTTAGCTAATCAAGGACCATTAGAACAAGACATATTAAGTCGGACTGAACGACTAGCTACGGAGCGCAATGAACGCGAAAATCGAGATGATCGTAGCGACATCTCTAGAGACCATCGGAACAACGAAAATAGGAACTTGGACAGACATTTTGATCGGAATTCTGAAAGGGTTTTGAATATAATCCGAAATTGGAGAGTGCGTTTCACTGGTAATCCTTCGGAGATTACAGTGGATGAATTCATCTATAGGATTAATACACTCACTAACGCCAATCTTAGGGGGGATTTCAATCTATTGTGTGAACATGCTCATATTCTTTTCGAAGATAAGGCCTTGAAGTGGTTTTGGCGTTTCCATCGGAGTTGTGTGGACATGGACTGGGACGAATTGTGTATTGCAATGAAACGCCAGTATAAAGACGATAAAACTGACTTTGACATTAGGGACGACATACTTCGACGAAAACAAAGACACAACGAGACTTTTGACGAATTTTATGAGGCGATCATGGTTCTGTGTGATAAACTTCGAACACCCTTATCAGAACATGAATTATGTGAGACGATACAACGCAATTTGAAACCGGAAGTTAGACACGAAATACTACATTTGGAGATCACTCGTGTTGCTCATTTAAGACGTGCTGTGCGTAGGCACGAGAAATTTATTAAAGACATGTCATTGGCAAATTTGAATAGACGTGAACGTGGATTCCCAAAGACTCAAGTTTCAGAGGTCTTGGTGGATGAAACTATTCCTGATGGCAATATTTTAGAAGACGACAGTAGCGAAATATGTTTGGTGAAAGGGAATAATAAATGTTGGAATTGTGACAACATTGGTCATAGTTTCATAGACTGCCTAGAACCTAGGACTATATTTTGTTACGGTTGTGGGGCGAAGAATATTTTTAAACCAAAATGTCCCAATTGCCAGAAGCGGGGAAACGTTTTGAAGGATGTTCGTTCCTAAAAGGACGGACATCCGAAAACGAATTATTAGATTCTGTACCAATAAGTACATTACCAGAAAGAGACAACCCACCGGCTATATCAAACATACCTGACGTGACAAACCAATTTAGAGAAGACAAAATATTACCAACTGTGGAAGATCATTCAGAATCATTGATTCATCCCTTACAACGACCATATCACATACGTTTGGAGGAATACAATCGTATTAGAGCCAGAATTTTTGATGAACCTTGTATTGAACAAAAACCTAGTAGATCGTCGAAAAGGATAAGGGAATTCTATAAAAGGAAAAATTTGCTTGGAAAACATATCATTTCGTCACTGGTCAATAAGGAAAATGATAATAGACCGTATGTTAGTTTGAAGATTCGTCATAAAAATTATTTTGCTTTGCTTGATAGTGGAGCTAATGTGAACGTTATTGGAGGAGAATTGTGTTCTGAAATAGTTGAGAGTGACAATTACAATCGTTTTATGGGCAATGTTAGAACTGCGGACGGTCAACGTCAGCGTAGTTTAGGAACTGTGATTCTTGATATTGGTTATAATGGACAGGATAAATCAGTTGAGTTTTTATTGATTCCATCAATTACTCAAAATGTTATTTGTGGAATGAATTTTTGGAAAACATTTGGTATTCAGATTGTCACCATTAATTCCGTGAATGAGATTGTTTCTGACGGCGACCCGGACAAAATCCCATTGACTTTGTTACAAAAACAACAATTACAGAAAATAGTTGATTATTTTCCTAACTCTGACCGAGATGGTCTAGGGTGTACCACACTGTTGGAACATAATATAGATTCCGGTGACGCAACTCCTATCAAACAACGTTATTACCCGATATCACCAGCGAGGGAAAAATTGTTATGTGGCGAGATAGATCGTATGTTAAAGTTAGGCGTTATCGAAGAATGTCCGTCATCTCCTTGGTCATCACCTGGTATTTTAATTGTTAAACCAGGAAAGGTACGTTTTTGCTTGGACAGTCGAAAGTTAAATTCCGTTACCAAAAAGGACGCATATCCCATTCCCAACATAGACGGACTAATTTCTAGGCTTCCTCCAATTTACTATATTTCCAAAGTTGATCTGAAAGATGCATTTTGGCAAATAAAATTGGACGAAACCTCAAGACAAAAGACAGCTTTCACAATCCCTAATCGGCCATTGTATCAATTTACAAGAATGCCGTTTGGATTGTGCAATGCACCACAGACAATGTGTAGACTAATGGACCAAGTCGTTCCGTATAACTTAAAGACAAACGTTTTCGTTTACCTGGACGACTTACTGATAATATCAAAAGACTTTGACGAACACTTGGGACATTTAAGGGAGGTGGCGACACAACTTCGGAGAGCTAACTTGACAATTAACGTCAAGAAAAGTAGTTTCTGTCTTCGCCAAGTTCAGTACCTTGGTTATATTGTGGGAGAAGGGTCATTGAAGGTTGATCCAGGAAAAGTAAATGCCATTTCTCAATTTCCGGTGCCTAAAAGTGTCCGACAACTCCGCCAGTTTCTCGGTATGGCGGGTTGGTATCGTCGATTTATCGATGACTATGCCACAGTAACGTTTCCTATGACGGAACTCTTGTCGAAGAGGAAAATATTTGCGTGGTCGTCTGATGCTCAAAAGTCCTTCGAGACCATTAAGGAGAAGTTGACTACTGCACCCATTTTGATACATGCGAACTTTGACAAACCATTCATCATCCAATGTGATGCCAGCACTGTTGGTGTAGGAGCAGTTTTAGCCCAACTTGACGACAAGGGAAACGAGAAGCCAATAGCTTTCATGTCTCAAAAGCTTAACAAAGCTCAGAGAAATTATTCCATCACGGAACTGGAGTGTTTGGCGGTAATATTGGCTATTAGGAAATTTAGGGCGTATATTGAAGGCCACGAGTTTAAAGTTATTACCGACCATGCCAGTCTAAAGTGGCTTATGGGGCAGAAAGACGTATCGGGACGATTAGCCAGGTGGGCACTGAAATTACAAGGGTTCGACTTTACCATAGAACATCGAAAGGGTAAGGATAACGTTGTTCCGGATGCCTTGTCACGTGCCTTTGATGACGATACAACTGTAGCTGAATTAGAGTTACAAACATTGCCTTCCATTGATTTGAACTCCAATGCATTTGATTCTCCTGAATACACACGGTTGAGAAACGAATTTTCAGAATCGGAATTACCCGATTTCAAAATTATCGGTAAATTTATATATAAAAGGACACATTTTACAACAGGTAACCTTGATGAATCGGATAGTTGGAAACTTTATGTACCGGACGAACTACGTAAAGATGTTATTTTTGCATCGCATGACGTTCCGAACGCAGCTCATGGTGGTATTGCCAAAACTGTTCATAGAATACGACAATTTTTCTACTGGCCTAAATTAGTAGCCGATGTCAAAGAATATGTTTTGAATTGTACATTATGTAAAACCTCTAAAGCCCCGACAACTACACTCAAACCACCTATGGGTCCAATGGTGGAAACTGTAAGGCCTCTACAACGTTTGTATATAGATCTGATAGGACCTTTTCCACGTACAAAATATGGCAACATAGGAATTTTGATTATTTTAGATCATTTCAGTAAATTTACATTTTTAAAGCCATTGAGAAAATTTGTAACAAAGCCCATTATTGAGTACCTTAAGAACGAAATATTTACTTGTTTTGGTGTCCCAGAGATAATTATATCTGACAATGGAAGTCAATTTAGATCTTCTGAATTTAAAAAGCTCTTAGACCAATTTGGTATTGAACATCAGTTCACAGCTGTTCATAGTCCCCAATCGAACGCGAGCGAGAGGGTCAATCGATCCATAAACGAGGCGTTGAGATCATATATTCGCAATGATCAACGTCAATGGGATACTTATTTACCAAGTGTTAATTGTGCCATCCGTAGTAGCATCCATCAGACAACAGGTCGGACTCCTTACGAACTTTTATTTGGACAGACAATGATAACTCATGGACAGGACTACAAAATTTTACGGAAATTAAAACTATTAGAGGAAACAGACAATGAACTTGAAAGACAGGACAACTTTACATTGTTACGCGACTCTATTCGGACAAAGATTAAGGAAGCTTATGACAGAAATGTGAAGTCATTTAATTTAAGATCGCGGAAACGGGAGTTTAACATCGGTCAAAAGGTAATACGCCGCAATTTTGTTCAAAGCTCATTGGCTGACAACTTTAATGCCAAATTAGCACCTACTGGTGTTAAGGCGATTGTAAGGAAGCGAATTGGCAATGTGCATTATGGGCTTGAGGACGTAAATGGTGGTTATACTGCAGTTTACCATATCAAGGATATATGGATATGATTTCTTCTAGATTGTCAAATTTCAATAGTACTTGTGCCACCTTTTTTTCAGATGAAATTCAGCAGCATGCTTTGCTTTTCATCTGCTTTGTGAGGGTGTCTACTTTTCATTAGTTTTATTCAAAATAATATTTTATTAATTTCAACTAAATTTTGCTTTGGCTGTAAAAATATTCAAATTTTTATTAGAATTTTATTTTTATGTTTTGTTTCATAGATAGCCTTGATTTTTGTTTTATGAATTATCAGAAAATAGAAAATTTTTCGTCATTTGTAAAATAATTTTAAAAGGTGTTAGTTCAAAAAGTCAGAGAAAATTTAAATTATTTTCATATTTTCAAACTTTTGGATTGGAAAACTTTAAATATTGGAGAATTTCTGTTCATTTTGTTCGCTAAGGTAAGGACATTATTAAAGGATTTGGTTAATGTTTAGGTGTTAAAGGCAATATGCATTTATTTTAGGATTTATCTTTCCTGAGATATTGTTGGAAGACTGTCACCGTTTCCTACGGAATTTACTATCTTTTTTCTTAACCTGTTCATCCTAATTGGTCAATTATTCATTTTATCAATATTCTGTGGATAACAACATTCAAGATTTTGGTCTCAGGATACAATCCATATTATTTTTTTTTTGTGTGGTTGCCGTTGAAATCGGACTTCCCTGTAAGGGAAGTTCCAGATACATTAGTTTATACAAATAAAGTGGCCAGTTTTTATATAAAAGTGGAAAGATAAAAGAGAAATTCTAATATCGTTGGATACGATACCCTCATTTACTTGAACGATTTTTTTTTGCTCCCGTTTCAATAAGCCGAGATTTTTTTTTTAAATTTGACATCAAAACATAATTACACATAAATTTAGACAACATTCTTGTTAATTTCGATTTAATTTTCTTTTAATTTTTAAATTCTAAAATCGTACAATTTCTTTGGACTTGTTTTTTTTTATTAATCAATTATCGTATTCATTGTTTGTAATTTTAAATTGAAATTGTTTAAATTCCTTATGGTCACCTAGGATAAATAGTGTTTTATATTTGACATCCTAAAAGTATACTATATAAAATTTTGGAACTTAATATTTAACTTATAATTATATAAGACAAAACAATTTCAATAGAATGTGGATTCTGAATTAGATGAAAATTTATAATTTAATTTAAAACATAATCCACATTCCACATACCACATTCAATACACATACATAAATCTACTAAACAAAAATCTAATTTTAAATAATAATTAAAGTCTACACTTAAGCTCATGTGGATTGTATCTTTAATGGATATAAAAGTTTTTTATAATTAAATATACAATCCACACACATATATACAGTACAAACTCTGTTTAGGTACATATTTAAAAGTTTTTTTTAAGTTCAACACGCAACCATCTTCTGTCATCCGGCGCCGCTGACATCGTGGGACAATAATTTAATGTAAGTGGTGTTGTATTTGTTTTATCTATGTATCTAAATATAATCCACATTAAAAAAAAAAAAAATCAATTAAGAATACATTAACATCTGATATGAACAATTTTTAAATGTTACTCTAATTTAAATTGCAACAAGTGTTGCCATAGTTTTTATTTGTTTTCTTTGATACCTTCATACTATAATATGAATTGTTCATAATACCTTTTTGTTGGACACCCTACATTATACATACATACAATTTTAATACAATTTTGATATAAAAAAAAAATATCGTTTTAAAATTTTATAATTTTTTTTATCCTTTAATATTCGTTAATATTTTAAATATAATTCATAAATTAACTAATGGTGACCTATTCTTAATACATATTTCACATTTTTAACCATTTGATTTCAAACACATTAATAAATTTTAAATAATATATATTATAATGAATTGAAATATGAAATTTTGAATCTTTTAATTATGAAAGGTGAAGTTAAGAGTATGGGGTATGTAGGATAAGGTTTTGTTTTGTTATCATTTTTTTTTTTGTTTTGGGCTGACAACAAACTTTAATTCCGTCAGCATGGAGGGTGGGCTTAGGAAAAGTGTAGCGAACGACATCAAAAGCTACACTCTAACATTTTACCACTTCTAGTATACCTTATGGATTATATTTATGTATGGCTACCTAATTTGAAGTCTAGGTAACGCATTCTATAAACCATTTTATTATATTTTTTTTTATGGGAACGAACTCACCCCACCGACGAGCACGGCCGTATTATAGGTAGCATCTTTCCCATACCAACTACACCAAACCTTTAGAATCGTTACAGAATCTTGCAGACCAAAGGTCTGTAAAGGTATGAGTAAACCACCATGGTGGTCCTCCGAAATAGCAGACACTCGCAAAGCGTGTCGCAGATTGTTTAATGCGGCCAAACGACTAGGAAACTGGTCGGAGTATAAAGCCTCAGTGAACAGGTTCAAAAACCTGGTCAGGAATGCAAAACGCAAGTCTTGGTTATCCTTCTGTAGCGGCGTGGAGGGATCTTCTGAGACGAGCCGCTTGCGGAAAATACTGTCTACATCGACGGTTGTTCCTAGCTACATTCAAAAGGACTGTGGCTCATGGACAACTTGCAGTAAGGAGACTCTAGAAGTCCTCCTTGACGCCCATTTTCCTGGTAACTCGCCTCTCACGGGGGAGCTCTCCAATGAACTCTCTGATACGCGCATGGAGGCAAACAATCTCATTAATGAGGATAAGCTGAAATGGGCCCTCGAGAGCTTTGACCCGTATAAATCACCGGGTCCTGATGGTGTAATATCTGCTGATCTCCAGCACAATGAGGATGTCATAATCCCCTGGCTGACTAGAATCTACTCGGCCTGTCTTGAATGGTCCTACATTCCTGAATCTTGGACCAGATGCACGGTGGTCTTTATCCCCAAAGGGGGGAAGGCCTCTCATACAAAACCGAAAGATTTTCAGGCTAATCAGTCTGTCGTCCTTTCTCTTGAAAACCTTGGAAAGGACTATCGATCTGCACATTAGAAGTACGATCGATTCTGACCGTTTATCTGCATCTCAACATGCCTATATGAAAGGTAGATCTGTTGAAACTGCACTTCACTCACTCGTAGGCTTTGTTGAAAAATCCCTCGAGCACAAGGAATATGCATTAGTGGCCTTCCTTGATATTGAAGGGGCCTTTAATAATGTACTACCAGAATCAATTTTATTGGAACTGGCTAGGCTGGGTGTTACCCAGCCGATCTCCCAATTTATTAGTAGACTTATGACTAATCGAGTCATAATTTCTACCATGGGAAATGACACTGTTTACAGGATGGCGAAACGCGGCACTCCACAAGGAGGAGTCTTATCACCTCTTCTTTGGAACATTGCCATTAACTCACTACTCATGGAACTCGATTCCATGAAGTGCAAGACTATTGCATATGCGGATGACGTGGCGGTCGCTGTCTCTGGCAAACATCTACCCACCATCTCACAGTGCCTGCAACAATCACTGAACCGACTGAGTCGATGGAGCTACAACAGTGGTCTCAGTGTCAATCCTGGGAAGACCGAACTTGTTCTATTCTCGAACAGATACAAGATTCCCTCCTTTCCTCTTCCTCGCCTGAATGGGGTAGAGCTTAAATTCTCCGAAAGTGCAAAATACTTAGGTATCATTCTCGATTCTAAGCTACTATGGAATCTAAACATCAAAGCGACAGCCTCTAAGGCATCTCTCGCGTTGTACACATGTAGGAAGGCCATTGGTAAGAACTGGGGAATTAGTCCCAAGACTGCAAAATGGATCTTCGGCATGGTTATAAAGCCTATTCTGATGTATGGAGCGCTTGTCTGGTGGAATGCTTTGGAAAAATCCACCTACTGCAATCATACTGAAGGAATAATGCGAGCTTCTGCACTAATGATCACCGGTGCGATTAGAAGTACGCCATCACAGGCGTTGTTCACACTTATCCATTGGTTGCCTGCCGATCTGATGGCCAGGCAACTGGCATTAAACTCGGCAGTCAGACTTCATGCTGCCGGAATATGGAAGCCAAACTGACATGGTCATGCTTCTATCCTGGGAAGTATGACTTACATCCCCGAAAATATAGATTACTGCTCTCCCAAGCTCCTTCCGGACAAAAGATTCACAGTTAGGATGTCAAATGAACCATCCTTCTCAGAAGGCGAAACACTTGACATCTTTACTGATGGATCTAAGTCCACTACAGGCGTGGGTGGTGGTTTCTTTATTTCCCGCTTAAATAAAGCGGTATGTTTTAAGCTGAACGATAACTGCAGCGTCCTACAGGCTGAAATCTCAGCTATAAAAACAGCGGTTAACTGGATGAGGTACTATAGGATATACAATGTTAATATCCGAATTTGTACTGACAGTAAACCCGCTATAAAGTCTCTAACTGGTGTCTACACGACATCCAGACTGGTTCGCGAATGTCTTGACGAGATGGCGAACCATTCGTGCCTGGAACTACTCTGGGTACCGGGTCATTCTAATATTCCCGGAAACAGAAAAGCGGACGAACTACCAAAAACTGGCTCCCGCCTTCATATAGGGGACACTGACACACTAGTCGGTGTTCCGCTTTCATGCTGTAAGGTTTTTATTCAGCATGAACTCTATGGGTCTGCTCGGACCAGATGGTCATCACTGACCTATTGCTCTACATCAAGAATGACCTAGCCTCTCTATGATGAGCGAAGGTCTTTCTGTCTGATGGGGCTTCCAAGGATGAGACTACGCAAACTGGTAGCCATCCTAACAGGGCACTGTACTATAGGTGCGCATGCAAGAAGACTAACCCACATATTCATAAATGCTTAATAAAGTTGTTGATGGTTTATTGTAGGAATTTTGTATGAAAAATGTGTGTAATAAACCTAAAATAAACTATTAATATCTTTATGTATACGGGGGTAAATCTTCCATACAATGATTATTGCAGGAGCTGTCAAAGTGAGGAAGAAGAGGAAACTGTAGAACACTTTCTCTTTTAATGAATGAATGAGGACTACGGGAGCCATTGACTAGCTAACAGTCCGGCATGGGGGAGTTCGGTCCTCATTTAAACAAACACAATGTAACAGTTGGTATATTGTAGACTCCCTATTTTATTGAAGATGAAATTATATTGGGCCAGGCTGACCATAAATACTTTGCCCTTTTATGGTCAAATGAGTTTTCAAAAAATTTACTACGAATCCTATTTTACCGACTGTATCCTTTAAAATAGTTTCGCCACGGTGTAATTGACTAGCTTGGTCTCTAAACCCTTCCTCTTCCTATGTCTTGAGGACCAATATTGATCAAGACCCCAAAAATGAACACCTAGACTCTACCAACCTTAAGATAAGAAAGATTTACATTTATTCCATTATTTTATAACAAATAAAAATCCTTTTATTTAACAATATCATGGTTTAAATAACCCTTCTTAACTTATTGTAATTTTACATTGATGTTTCTTTTGTTTTTAATGGCCTTAAGATTTAATTGAAAATTTGAAATAGTAAATAACACAAATGTTTTCTACAACTATAGGGAATCTTTTGTATAACAAAACAAACTAAATATTATTTTAAAAATTTAGGGGAATTCAAAAAAAAACGAATAAAAAAAACTGTAATACAAAATTAAATCAAATAATAATGAAACTAAAACCAATCATAATTATAAAAAAAAATTTAAAAAAAAAATAATAATTAAATTTAAGAATTAAAAAAAGGCAACAAATTAGTATTTGAAATTTACATATTTAAAAAAAATTGTAACAAAAATGATAAAAAAATTAACAAAATTTTGAAAATAATAATGAAACAAAATAAAAAGAACTTAAAAATTAAAAAAAAAAAAAATAATAAAAGAAAAAAATGAAGATTAAAAAAAAAATAATAATAAAATGAAAAAAAAAAAAATAATGAAAAATGAAATAAAAAAACATGAAATTGGAATTTCAGAAAAAAATCTAAATTTTAATCTAATTTTACAAAAAAATGTATATAATCAGTATAGAAAGGATACACTCACCAGTTTATTGTTGTGTCCAAGTTCACGAAGGCCTCCGGATCTCAATGAACAATGTGACGTTGGTTTTTTTTCTGAAATTAGCTCACCCAGTTATAAACATTTTTTTAAGATTATTTTATTAATTTGCTGGTAACATTTTTTTCTTTTTCAAAGCACTACATTGCCAAAAAAAAATCTTTCACTATATTATGCTATATTGGGCCGTGCCGAATCTTATATACCCTTCACCACAGTGTATTTAAAAAATATCAATTCTATAAAATTTTAATTTATTTAATTTTCCCGTTTATATCATTATAGCATTAGCAAAACGAACAACAACGACGCTAAACGAAACAAACACACAAAAAAACAAAATACACAACGCAATGAAACCAACAGACATCCAAACATACAAAACTGAATACACCAAAAAACAAAAACAATATACACAAGGCAATGAAACATACGAAACGAAATACTCAAAAAAAAAGCAAAAACAAAATACACAACGCAATGAAACCAACAGACATCCAAACATACGAAACGGAATGCACCAAGAAACAAAAACAATATAAACAAGGCAATGAAACACACAGCCACCCAAACATATGAAACGAAATACTCAATGAATAAGCAGTGTTGTTGTTGTTGCTTATATCAAAGCATGAAAAATATTGTCTTTTGTATGAAATTTTCAGAGGTTGTCTCGGATTTTGCTCATATTTTTGCTCATTTTCTCTTTCTCTTTTTTTTTTAATTTTCAGCACTTAATTCAAATTGGAAAAATTTTAATTTAAAAACAAGTAAGAAAGTATAGTCGGGCGTGGCCGACCATATGATACCCTACACCAGTTATGAATATTAAATGTGATTTATTTTTCATAATATCGCATTTATCTTCAATATTCCCTTGTTCCGATACATTTAAGCAATTTATGGATGAAAAACTAATTTTCTGAAAGAGGCTTTATATGGGGGCTAGGGGCAAATATGGACCAAGCCCGATAAAATTTTGTGAATATATTTATATTTACATAATATTTTATTGTGCTGAATTTCGCGATATTTGTGTTTATAAGTTAATTTGGGACATTCAAGTAATTTTCTGAAGGGGACTTTGTATGGGAGCTAGGGTCAAATGGGGCCCGATCTTTATGAAATTTGGCAGGGTTATCAAGACTTCTATAAAACTTAGTTATGCCGTATTTTATCGATATATCTGTATATTTAACATAATTATGAGCTCAGAAGCCCTTTTCGGGGGGTTCTGCTCTATGGGGGCTAGGTGAAATAATGGACCGATTTTAACCATTTTCAATAGGCTTCGTCCTTGTGCCAAATTTCATCCAATTATCTTGAAAATTGCGACCTGTAGCTTGCGCACAAGGTTTACATGGACAGCCAGCCAGACGGACGGACATAGCTTAATCGACTCAGAAAACGATTCTAAGCCGATTGGTATACTTAAGGGTCTAGGACGAATATTTTTATATGTTACAAACATCAGCACAAATCCAATATACCCTCCCCACTAAAGTGGTGTAGGGTATAAAAACTAAGGCAATTAATAAGAAAATTGTAACAGTAACACTTAGGGTGGCTGGATTTTATCTCCCAGGGATGAATCTCGGTAACTGGAGGTTAAATTTGGAGTTGATGTAGGATGTTGTTCATTCTAGGAGGAGAACTCCTTTCCTTCTGGTTTACTGGTAAATTATGATTATTGGTCTTCCATTTCTCCCAATTATCCTGGAAGTTGACACTTTTCGTGGAGGGATTTTGGGTTTTTTTTCAGAATTTCCTTTATATTTTTACGGATTTGGGGTTTAACAATTCCCTGCGTTAAATTAGCTCAGGTCCTGCAGTTCTGATCCAAATTAATAAATTAAATTTAATGGTTCACTATTTTTTTCTTCTAATTCTGGCGGCGATTAACCAAGGAAGTTTCTTTTTTCATTTTGCAATAAACTTTAAGGAAAAATTTATAATGGGTACAGTCCACGTGGTGGTTACATAATCGTGTTAATTATGTCTCTTTTTTTAACACACAATTGTCTGTTTTTTTTTTTTAACAAAATTACTTTTCCTTTTATTTCTGTTAGGATTTAAAGTTTTTTTCCTTTTTTAAAACAAAATTACTTTTTTTTAATTTCTGTTAGGATTTAAAGTTTTTCCATTTTTTTCGTATTTATTCTTATTGTTTGACCAAACTCTTCAACGGCTACTAACCGAATAATCTGGATGACAAAATTCTTCTTTAAAACAAGCTTAAAGAATATACATATGTAAAAGAAAAAGAAAGAACGCCTGATTTTCCCGTTAGAATTTAAAAAAAATAGGTTAAAGGTAAATTGGAAGATCCACATTATGACATTGCCAGATGGGAATTTGTATAAGTAGAGTTGTCATATTTTATGACAGAAGTTTATGTTACATGTCAACGAAATACACCGAAAAAAATTTATGGATTTTGCAAAAATTAATTAAATTAATTAATAATTAGGTTCTGAAAAGTATGTATACGTGAGCTTATCTCGAACCTATTTTTAACTTTGAAATATATTCCAGAATTAATTTTGATATATAACTGATTTTTTTGTTTGAAAAGGCTATATTTTTCCATTAGAAACAAATTCTTTCAAATCTGTTATTAAAGGCAAGGTATGAAATTCAAATATGTTTTCAGACACATATTTACATTATTTCAAAGGTTTTAGCTTATTAACCCTTAAAAATAAAGCCAAGATTTGTTTGAAGAAAATTTTGTATTTAAAAAATTTTCAATTATTTTACAGTGTGAGCAAAAAGTTTTCAGATCATTTGGTTAAATATATATTTAAATATAGCGATACTACTTTATAAAAAACCGTTCATTACAGAAGCTAGTGTTGTGATTAGGTAAACGGTGGTATATTTCAGTTTCTGGGTCTTCAATATAAAAACCCAAGTCCACTTTGTCTCCCAATTTAGAGCCATCCGTGTAGCAACGGATTCCTACTGGTATTTGCACTAAAGTTCCGCTTGACCAAGACATTCTACCTGGGATCAGCGTTTCAAAGTTTCCAGGTATGTTTCTGGTATGCGATCGGGCACGTCCGATGATTGTGTATAGCCTTCCAATATGTCCAGTATACATTGAAGACGTGTCCTATAACTGCTTTTGGCCAGTTCGCCTAAAGTTATGAGCCGTTCGGCTGTAAGTGCCGCCTCATATCTTATATATGTATGTTTCAATGAGTGGAATATCTATCATTGTTTCCAGAGCCTTGGTCATTGAAGCATAACTTAGACCAATCCTAAGTTACACTTTTATAGAGCCAATGTGTCAAAGTAGGACTAAGGCCCCATTCCATGCCTATGGCTCTTCTCTTGGTAATTAAAAACAGTACGTTGTTGTTTGTTTGAATATAAAAATCAGAGTGAAAGTTTTATTACAATATTTCAAAGTATTGAAAATTCAAAACATAAGTTATGTGATTCAAACTATTTTATTTAGGAAAGTGTTATTTTATAAAGTACATTTTGGATTTCCGTAGGTAAATATTCAATATTTATATCTCCTCTTTCAATGGTTTCTCGTATAAAATGATGACGGATGTCAACATTTTTGGTACCTACAAGAAGAAAACAAATAGGGGGATTTTTGGAAAACTTTTTTCAGAGTTGCATAAAAAGGTACTTTTTTGTGTATACACGTGGAAAAGTACATAAAAAATGTAAACAAAGCAAAAAATACGTAAAAAACGTAAACAAAGAGAAAACAAACAATAACAAACTAATTGATTTATTTCTAAAATATTGAATTATTGATATAAAATGAAATATATTGACTGTGCACCAAAATAAACTATGCCGATCGATAGGGAATCGGAAAATGAATGGATTCCAGTATTTTTTTCATTTCTGGGTACTTGCTATTATATGTTATGAAGCAGCAAACTCTTAGATATTTAACAAAAAGTTTTTTGTTAAAAACATTTTAAATATGCTTTGTGCAATAAAACAGAAATATGTAATCGATAGAAAATCGCAAAATGAATCGACCTCCGTATTGATTTTTGTTCTTCGTACTTGATATCGGCTGTTGTGATGCAACAAACTTTGAGTAACAGATTAAAAAGTTTTTATACTTAAAAAATAGATAATATTGTGTTTGCACCAAAACAGCCAATAGTGATCGATAGAGAATCGATTAACGATATATTAATTTTTTTCCGAAGTACTTTTTTATTGCACGCTAAGACGCAACAAACTTTGACATATTGCCAAATCTGACGAAAATGAGGAAAGAGTTTTTATAACAGCTAATAGTGCTCGATAGAGAATCGATTAACGAATCGATCCCAATATTCACTTTTTCCCGGAGTACATTCTATTGGACGCTGTGACGCAACAAACTTCGGTAACTTCACAAAATCTGACAAAAGAAGAGAAACAAGTTTTTATACAAAAAAATTTTAAAATATTTCGTGTGCACCAAAACAGCTAATAGTGATCGATAGAGAATCGATTAACGAATCGATCCATATATTCATTTTTTTTACGGAGTACTTTCTACTGGACGCTGTGACGCAACAAACTTTGAAATATTGACAAATCTGACGAAAATGAGGAGAAAGTTTTTATACAAAAAAATTTTAAAATATTCCGTGTGCACCAAAACAGCCAATAGTGATCGATTAAGAATCAATTAAGGAATTGATCCCTATATTAATTTTTTTCCGGTGTACTTTCTATTGGACGTTGTGACGCAACAAACTTTGACAACTTCACAAATCTTACAAAAATGAGAAAAAGGTTTTTATACAAAAAAATTTTAAAATATTCCGTGTGCACCAAAACAGCTAATAGTGAACGATAGAGAATCGATTAGCGAATCAATCCCTATATTAATTTTTTCCGGAGTACTTTCAATTGGACGCTGTGACGCAACAAATTTTAAAATATTGATAAATCTGACGAAAATGAGGAGAAAGTTTTTATACAAAAAAAATTTAAAATATTCCGTGTGCACCAAAACAGCTAAAGTGATCAATAGAGAATCGATTAAGGAATTGATCCCTATATTAATTTTTTCCGGAGTACTTTCTATTGGACGCTAATAGTGCTCGATAGAGAATCGATTAACGAATCGATCCCAATATGCACTTTTTCCCGGAGTACTTTCTATTGGACGCTGTGACGCAACAAATTTCGGTAACTTCACAAATCTGACAAAAGAAGAGAAAAAAGTTTTTATACAAAAAAATTTTAAAATATTTCGTGTGCACCAAAACAGCTAACAGTGATCGATCGAGAATCGAATAAGCAATCGATCCCTATATTGATTTTTTTCCGGGGTGCTTTCTATCGGATGCTGTGGCGCAACAAACATCGGCAACTTCACAAATCTGACAAAAAGTGGAAAAAGTATTTATACAAGAAAATTTTAATATTCGGTGTGCACCAAAACAGCCCATAGTGAACGATAGATAATCGATTAAGGAATCGATTCCTATTTTGTTTTTTGGGTACTTTCCATTGGATGACATGACGTAACAAACTTTAACAAATACACAAATCTAACAAAAATGTTTTATGCTAAAAAAGTTGTATTTATTCAGTATGCACCTTAACTGCTAATATCAGTACAGTTAAAATACATATAGCTTTAATCCAGGAACCTTGGACGATTCGCAACAAGGTTTCTGGATTAAATCACTAAATTTCCAACTTTTCTACGCTGATACAGGATCTCGCCCGAGAACATGTATCTTATGCACAAGAACTTATGTTTTCTCCTCTCAACAGGATTATCAACATCGGATGCAACGGTGCTGAAGCAACATATTCCTTGCATCTGTTTACCTGCCTTTCGATTCTCCGACACTACCACCAACGTCGGATCTGATGAAACTGGTTGAAGAGGCACAAGGAAAAAATAAGAAAATTGTAATAGGTTGTGATGCCAACTCCCACCATGTAGCTTGGGGTAGTACAAACACTAATCGCAGGGGACAAGCCCTCATGGATTTCCTTAATACTAAAGACTTGATAACATTGAACTTAGGTAATAAAGCTACCTTCGTCAATAGAATCAGACAAGAAGTATTAGATATTACTATATGTTCAGAAGAGCTTATAAACGAATTCAGGATTGGAGAGTTTCGGACGAGCACTCCTTTTCTGATCATCGGTACATAAGATTCAAAATACTAAGGCCACCACCAAAGCCGATAAAGTTTCGGAATAAGTCTAAAACTAATTGGACAATGTTCGGGACCTTACTAAAGAACCGTTTAGGTCAGGACACTTTTCAATGTCGAAATAAAAAGTGCCCTGGTTGAATCGTCGAGGACAACTGCCCTCTGCGAGAGCGGAGATCTGTCCAGGAAAAACCCTGGGTAACTGGGGAGATCCGGAACCTTGGGAAGACTCTTCGCAAACTATTTAACCGGGCACGGCGTAAAAAGACCGCAGTATACTGGGTGAATATAAGAAAATCGTTCGAAAAGCTAAACGAGGACTCCTGGATACTTTTCTGTGAACAGGTAGATAGCGTAAATGACGTATCGAAGATAAAAAAATTCCTATCCAAAACTCATGTCCAACCGGAAATCTGTGATCGATGACACGGGTAGGAGGCTTGAGGATATGGAGGAGACAATGAAACTCCTAATGGATTCTCATTCCCACCCGGTATATCGAATAACATAGATGAACCGATATTGGAGGAAGGGGAGGGTAACACGGAAATAGTTATTACAATTGACATGGTTAAAGGGGCAATCAAGAGCTTTGCTCCCTATAAAGCTGCAGGGGACGGATGGAATTTCCCGGCACTTTTGCAGATGGAGGCGGGACTGGTTTCCGTACATCTGTCACAGATGCTTAAAATTGGCATGCTTAAAATTGGCATATACCCCAGTTAAATGGCAGGATGCAAGGGTAATATTTATACCCAAACCAGGGAAACCTAGCTATGCGACACCTAAGTCCTATCGACCGATAAGTCTTACGTCCTTCCTACTTAAAACCTTGGAACGGATAGTCGATAGCATGGTTAAAAGCAGCATACCATACAAAGACCTTAAATATAAGCAGCATGCTTATGTAAAGGGACGATCGGTGGAAACCGCTTTAAACGAAGTCGTCCACTACATAGGTGAATCTTTCGATAGCAAACTGTATACACTGGCGGTATGCATTGACATCGAAGGCGGTTTTAATAACGTGCACACTGATACCCTTATCCAATCCCTAGACCAGTTTTATGTTGGCCGGGTGCTCCGTAACTGGATCAACTACATGCTAAGGAACGGATGGATAAGCTGCGAGATGTACGATATAACTATCAGGAAAAAGGTATTTCGCGGTATACCGCAGGGTGGCAGTTTGTCACCTTTACTCTGAGTTACCACGATTAATAGCCTCCTAAGGACCCTAACCGAGAAAGGACTTAGACCTGTCTGCTATGCAGACGATGTCGGAATACTTTTAAAGGGAAAGGATCCAAATTACTTGTGTAGAAGAGCTGAGGCTCTGAATACGGCCTTGAGCTGGGCTCAACCGAGAGGCCTCAATGTTAACCCGCGAAGACGGAAATCTGTCTTTTCACAAGAAAGACAAAAATTTCTACATATACTGAACCTTGCTTCTTGGGCAAGAAGATACCGGTGACAGACAAAGTTAACTACTTAGGTGTAATACTTGACCGGAAATTAAAATGGAGACACCACATAGAGGATAGGATCAACAAGGCACATCGGTGCTGGGCGATATGTAGGAGAACCATAGGCATGAAATGGGGTCTTAAATTTTAGTGATTTTAGTGAATTAGTGTAAAAGTGTAATTAGCTTATGCTTCAATAATCTGGTGGACTGCTTTGGACAAAAAGTGTAATATCAAACTACTACAGGGAGTTCAGCGTACATGCTGCTTGGGTATAAGTGGTGCCATGTGTACTACTTCAACCAAGGCTCTGGAAACGTTGCTAGATATTCCACCCATTGAAACATATATAAGATATGAGGCGGCGCTTACAGCCGAACGGCTCTTTACTTTAGGCGAACTGGCCAAAAACACATTCATCGGAAGTGCCTGATCGCATACCAGACACTGAATATGTCGGAAACTTTGAAACGCTAATCCCAGATAGAATGTCTTGGTCAAGCGGAACATTAGAGCAAATACCAGTAGAAATCCGTTGCTACACGGATGGCTCTAAATTAGGGGATAAAGTGGGCCTGGGGTTCTATATTGAAGACCCAGAAACAGAAATATACCACCGTTTACCTAATCATAACACAAGCTTCCTGGCAGAAGTACGAGCAATAACGGAATGTGTAAATTGGATTAGAATAAATATGGCGCCCACAGGGCTTAATATATTTACCGACAGCCAGAAGGCAATTAGTGCGATATCAGGGGATAGAATTAAATCTAAGACCGTATTGGATTGTAAGAAAGCTTTAACTGAATACTCTCCCAGAGGTAAGGTTCACATCATATGGGTACCAGGCCACTCGGGAGTAGTCGGCAACGAAAGGGCGAATGTAATAGCTTTAAAGGGAAGGGAGCTCGATGTAGTTAATCTGACAAACGCAAAACCATTCGACGCAACAAAAGCTGAATTAAAAATATGGATGAGAGAATCCCATAAGGCCTCTTGGAATAATGAAACGGTGGGTAGAACCCCAAAGATTCTATGGGGTGACCCTGATGAGAGCAAGACGAGAAATCTCCCCAAAATGAGCAAGTCCGAGGTTAGTATGATGGTACGTATTCTGAGTGGACACACAGGATTACGTGCACAGCTATACAAAATTGGACGTGCGGATTCAGACGAATGTAGAGCATGTGGAGAGGACAGTGAAACTCTGGAGCACTTTCTTTGTCATTGTCAGGCATTCGTCGAAGTTAGATCCAAGTATCTTGGAAGTGATGTTATTCGGGAAATAACATTCTTAACCAACACTGATTGGAAGATTCTTAGGAATTACGTCCAGGAAACTGAGTTTCTGAACATGGAAAAATAATACATTCAGTGAACAATTTTTTTTTCTTGAAATGGAGCGCACAACAGGCCCAATAGTGGCCTAGGTGTATTTCTTCGGATTTGATGTAGTATACATCCTCCTCTCAACCTAACCTAACCGATCTATTTACAGATTTTTTCCGGGGTACTTTCTATCGAATGTTGTGACGTAGCAAACTTTGACAAATCGCAAATCTAACTAAAAATAATTTTAAAATGTTCTGTGTGCACCAAAAGAGTCAATAGTGATCGATAGGGAATCGATGGACGAATTGATCCCCATATTGATTTTTTTCCGGGATACTTGCTGTGAGATGCTATGACGTAACAAACCTTGACAAATTCACAAAGTTTAGAAAAAAGTTTTTATACTGAAAAAAATTTTTAATATTTTGTGTGCACCAAATCTGCCAATAGTGATCGATGAAGAATCAATCGAATCGATCACCAAATTACTCGATTCTTTACTCGATTCCCTATCGATCACTGTTTGCTGTTTTGGTGCACACAGAATACAATTAAAATTTTGTAGTGTTTGTAGTTGTCAAAGTTTGTTGAGTCACTGCATCCAATAGAAAGTACCCAGGAAAAAATCAATATAATAATCGTTTGCTTAATCGATTCCCTATCAATCACTATTGACTGTTTTTGTGCACACGGAATATTTAAATTTTTTTTATGTAAAAACTTTTTCTTTTTTTTTCGTTAGATTTGAGAATTTGTCAAAGTTTGTTACATCACAGCATCCTATAGAAAGTACCCCAGAAAAAAATCAATAGAGTGATCGATTCTTTAATCGATTCCCTATCTATTGCTATTGGCTGTTTTGGTGCACACAGAGTATTTTCAAATTTTATAGTACAAAAACTTTTTCCTTTACTTTGTGAATTGGTGAAAGTTTGTTACGTTATAGCTTCTCATAGAAAGTACCCCGAAAAAAAACAATACAGAAATTAATTCGTCCTTCGGTTCTCTATCGATCACTATTGCCTGTTTTGGTGCACACAGAATTTTTTAAAATTTTTTTGCATAAAAACTTTTTTCTCTTTTTTGTCAGATTTTGTGAAGTTGCCGAAGTTTGTTGCGTAACAGCGTCCAATAGAAAGTACTCCGAAAAAAATCAATATAGTGATCGATTCCTTAATCGATTCTCTTTCTCTATTGATCACTATTAGCTGTTATGGTGCACACGGAATATTTTAAAATATTTTTGTAAAAAAACTTTTTCTCTTTTTGTGAAGTTGCCGAAGTTTGTTGCATCACAGCGAGCAATAGAAAGTACCCCGGAAAAAATCAATATTGGGATCGATTCCTTAATCGATTCTTTATTGATCACTATTGGCTGTTTTGGTGCACACGGAATATTTTAAAATATTTTTGGATGAAAACTTGTTTCTCTCTTTGTGAAGTTGCAGAAGTTTGTTGCATCACAGCGTCCAATAGAAAGTACCCCGAAAAAAATCAATATTGGGATCGATTCCTTAATCGCTTCACTATCGACCACTATTGTCTGTTTTGGTGCACACGGAATATTTTAAAACTTTTTGTGTAAAAAAATTTTTCTCATTTTCTTTAGATTTGTGAATTTGTCAAAGTTCGTTACGACACAGCATTCGATAGAAAGCACCCCACAAAAAAGTCAATACAGGGATCGAGTCCGTATCGATCACTATTGTCCATTTTGTTGCACAGTCTTTTGTTTTCAATTTATTTCAACATTTAAAAAATTTTATAAATACAGCATTGGTTTTTGTTATGGTTTGTTTTCTTTTGTTTACATTTTTTATGTAGTTTTAACACATGCATGCGGAAAAAGTACCATTTTTGCAACTCTGAAAAAAGTTTGCCAAAAGTGAAAAAAGTTTGTTAAAAAGTTTGTTTTCTTAATAGGTATACCAGCTTATTGCTGCATTTGCAAACTTAAATACGTATCCTGTATACGAACCAAAGAAGGGGGTAGTGCACTAAATATTTAGTTAAATCAATATTTCACTAGCACTAAATATATTTCAAAAAATATATTTTTCACTAATTTTCATCAGCTTAGTGGTAGTGAAGCTTATATTTTTAGCACTAATATTTTTTAGTTATAATTTTATTTTTTTAACTATAACTCAATTGAGTGATAGTGTAGAAAAAAGCACTACACTCAATTAGTTAAACATTTGAACAGTCACTAACAAAAGGCTGCAATAATTTTCTTTGAGCTAATTTTTTTGAAATGAAAATTAAAGAATTTGTAAGACAATAAATAATTAAATTTTTTCAAAGTAACATCTATTAAAATGGAAAATACAGATTTTGATAGCGATGACACTATAATGGACTCCAAAAACATTTCATGCTTTAAAAAGAAATGAAACACCTGAATTCCAAAACCGTTCCAGTAGAACGATTATTTTTTTTAACGGAATGGTGGACTCTCCTCGGAGAAATAAATTAATAGGTCGATTAAGTATCTCGATTTCTACTACAGCTGCGTTGCCAAAATGATGTGGCTACTGGATGTTTTTATTAAGCAATAACTTGGAAACTTTGTAAGTAATGAATTTTTATTCATTGACTTGAACCATTTCTAGACTGACCTATTAACATAAACTTTCAATTTAGTGAAACATTTCTCCATTGAAAAAAAAAAAATAGTGCAGGAATATTTTTTGAACTAATAATTTAGTGTAGAAAAAAATATTTCACTAGGCTGTAAAAACAAATATTTTAACTATTTTTAAAATATTTTTAGTTAAAAATTTAAAATATCACTATCACTATTGTTGAATGAGGCTTATATTTTTGAATTTATCATTAAACTTAAATAAAAGTAGTGAATAATTTTGAACTACCACTAATTACACTGTACGTAAAATTTCAACTTTCAAAAAGACACAAATAAACGCCGAAACACGTGAACTTAATTTTCGGTCGTAGAATCTAGTGACCGTTTTAAAAAGTTGGATCAAAATCAGAAGATATTGCATTTTAAAGTTTAAACTGTTTCTGAGGTGATTTTTGATTATTTAAATTAAAAAAAAAACAAACTCACACGCATATAAAAGTAAATAAATACATGAAACTAGAGTCTATTTGAATTATTATGCATATATATTTAGTTTTTCATGATTAGTTTTGTATGTCTATGCGTGAAAACTTTTTTCAAAATTTAGCGTTTTTCTGAGTCTTTTTGACATACTTATTATTAGTGATAGTTAAAAATTAGAGCACTACCCCCATCTCTGATACTAACGACGATCATCTACTGATGCAACAGAATCAGCATCAGCAAATCCTTCTAATCCTTTATCTGATTTAGAAAACGTAAGACCCCAAATTTGTGTACCTTTCAAGTATCTGAGAACACTTTTTGCTGCTATCCAATGTTCTTTTCCAAAACTTGTGTTGAACTGGCTCAAAACACTTACAGCATGTGCTATGTCTGGTCTTGTTGATACAGCTAAATACATTAGCGATCCAATGAGATTTTGATTTGGTAAGTTCTTAACTTCCTCAGATTGTGGACACAATTCTTTAGTTAGTGTTACATTTGGATTCATATTCAAACATGGGTTTGTTTGCATATAAAAATCAGAGTGAAAATGTTATTACAATATTTCAAAGTATTGCAAATACAAAACATAAGTTATGTGATTCAAAACTATTTTGTTTAGGAAAGTGTTATTTTATAAAGTACATTTTGGATTTCCAACATCTTCTACATAGAGCTCAGCACCGATGTGCCTTGCAAATCCTTTCCTCTATGTGGGCTCAATATACTCAGAAATGTTTGTCTTTCTTGTGAAAAGATATATTTCTGTCTTCGCCGGGTTAACATTGAGGCCACTAGGTTGTGATCGCAGTGGTGATCGAAATAAAACTCGAATCGAAATTAAATTCGATAACGCGTAATTTTCTCATGATGTTACTCGATACGAAACGAATCGTGTTGTTGCTTCAGTGTTGTAAAAAACTTTCATAATATGTTTTACAATACTCAACGAAATGTTAACAAAACTCTTATGTTTCATTAAAACTCAAAACTTTAAAGCAAAATTTAAAAAAATAAATTAAAATATAAATATGGAGTTTAATTGCAGAGAGGAGTATTTATGCAAAATATATACTAAGTGATATGTAAATACAACATGGATGTTTGTTTAGTTATTAACTTTTATTTATTTGGCAGATATGCGCTGTATTGATTGGACCCATTTTGGATTATAGACATCTTTTGTTGGTGGGTCACAAACATTTAATTTAGCAGCGATTTGTTCCCATCGTTGCACTGTAGTTCCAAATCAAAATCTAGGTGGACAAAATTAAAAATCTATGTTTTCTGAATTTGGATAAATAAAGGGTTTGTCAAATGGACGTTTCATGAGAGAATAGCGAGAAATTCAAATATTGGATCATATTTATACCCTAGACTACTATAGTGGGGAGGGTATTATGCGTTTGTGCTGATGTTTAAAACACCCAAAAATATTGGTCCTGCACCTTCCTTAAAGTATGCTCACGCTACAGGTCGCAATTTTCAAGATAATTTGATGATATTTGGTACATACTCTTTTTTTGACTCGAGGACAAAGCCTATTGAAAAGTGTTAAAATTGGTCCATTATTTCGCTTAGCCCTCATACAATCGTACCCCCCCGAATACGGCTTTAAAGCACATAATTATGTTAAATGTTATTGTTAAAATCGACAATACTTAGTCTTATACAGTTCTAAATGATACTGCGTAATGATCGCGAATCATTTGACCCTAGCCCTATGCAAAATCCCCTTCAGAAAATGACTTGAAGGTCAAAATTCGTCTATAAACACTAATATCACGATGAAATTCTGCATAAATAACTTTAATGTAGACCTAAATCCATCTATCAAAATTTTTAAGGATAGGGCCATGTTTACCATTGCCCCCTTATTAGCTCTCTTTCAGAAAATTACTTTTTTTAAACCAATAAACAACTTAAATGGTTTATTATTTAAAATAATTAACATTTTTTACACACTAAACACTGGTGTAAAGTATAATATGATCGGCCATGCCCCAATATACTTTCTTACTTGTTTTGTTTAAAAATATGTTTAGTGCTTAAATAAATAATAATTATTATAAATATATTTATGACTATATTTATCTCTTAAAGAAACGTCCAAGCAATGTCAGCAATAAAATTTTAACCGCCAACACCCGCCGAAATAGAGTTATTTCCCTTATGAAGTATTTGGTATTAACCTCTTGTGATTTGCCATTAAATTTCCAAGGATTTATTTTGGCATATTTCATTTTTGACCTAAAAGTATGCCATTTATTATTTTTCCCAGATTTAATAAAATTCATGTTTTCTCAATATTTTTTCACAAAAACTACTTCGAAAGCAATTTTGCATTCGAAAAAAAAACTCGAAAGGTTTCATTCGAACGATTGTTCGTTATCGAATGCCATCATATGAAATTTCTATACGTTTTATTCGATATCGAATAAGAGAATCCAAAAAAGTAAAAAAAACTCGTACGATCTGGTCGATTCCTATTACAAATAAAGTTCCCTCAGGTTCTTCTTTCCTGCAAAAGACATCTCATTTTTACACGGCCAGTTCAGCGTTTTGGCTTCCAAGAATTTCCAATATACACTCATTAGTCAATTTACTGCCCCATCCTTTTATGTAAACAGTGGACTTTAGGAGCACCGGAAGATTCCTCTTCTTTAGCAGTCCCAGCTTAGCGCCCTCCCAGAGAGGGGGATACTTTCCACCAAGTTCTTCAGGGTGCCAGCACATTGATGAGATGCCAACCTCATCAACATCACGCCCATGCTGAACTCGCAGCTTACGCTCTCTATTGGTTGTTTACCCTTTGACGCGATTACGTGGTCCACTATTCTATTGTTGACCAGATCTTCCACCTTATTCTGCTGGTCTATTGGAATTTTGCCTGTTGGATTACCGTAAGATGGCGGCTCTTTTCCTTTTCCACCGTCTAGCTTCTCCTTCCTCGTTTCTTGGGACTTTTTTTGAGATACCCTTACCTTTGAGGTTGATTTCGCCGACGTGTTCGTCTTCGGAATATCTGGCTTGGCGATGTCACCCTTACTCGCAGGATTCTGACTTGAGGTTCCCTTGAGAATGGTATGGCTTGGCTTCGACTGTATATTAGAAGACGGGGAGCTTTCTTTCTTTTTAGGTTTATTCTGAGTTGTCAACTCCTCGGGAGACCTGATCCTCTTTGCCTCAGACATTGAGAGAGAATCTGATTTTTCATTTGGAGTATCATGAGATTGACTCACAATGATTACCTGAATCATCCTCTGTGCTCCAGAAAGCCGTTTTTAGAAATAGGTAGTTTAGCTATGCTATCATTCACCTCTTTCACCATTTGGTCTATTTCACCCTTTTTGGAATTCGCTATGATGGTTTTGTTATTATTATCATCTGAGGATTCAGAGTCGGAACCATAGAAAAATAAATAGGACTGAGACTGAGAATAAGAAATATTACTCTCTCACATGTACAGGTTCTGTGTGAATTTAATACAATTGTATGAGTTTTTTATTTTTGTTTACATAAAATAACAAAAATATGAAAGTACAAAATGTATCCGAATACATCATACCCTACCACATTGCGAGTAAGTAGCAATAAGTTATTTAGTATTTTTTAATGTAGAAGTTATATTCAAGAGATTGATGTTTGCTTAATTAATGAATGTACTACTCATTATAACAATATATAGTCAAATTTCGTATATATAAAATTTGTTGAGTCGAATTTTATAAATACCCTATACGCAGGTGTTACAAACTTTAAGACATAAACAAAATGCCGTTCCCATTAGTGTGGTGTAGGGTGTATTTTGACTGCATTTGGGCTGCGTTGAAATTAACAATAATCGTTCATATCAAGCGTTAATTTTAGCATTTGCACAATTCCTTTGGCAAAATAGCCCCTGCTGCTGCAATAAACACTGCTAAAAGTTATGTTGTTCCTATAAAATTATTGAAAACATTTTCAGAAAAAAACTAATTTTTCAATCGTTTTTATTTTTTTAATATCATAATAAAACAATAATAAGGTAGAATCAGTAGAAAAGTACGTTCTCAATTTTACATGCCTTGAATTGTCACAAAAAAGAAAATTAAAAATATAAAGAAAAACATCAAATAAAAATTATTGAAAAATTTTTGTTAAGAAAATAAAATTGAATAATTTGAATCAAAAAGATTGTAAAACCAATAAAAATCAAAAACAGGATACAGAAGTGTGGAATGCTGTTTGCGTGTGCCGTTCAAGAATCATTTCATGGTATTTTTCGTGGTTTTCATTTGAAGATTTTTAAGTTTTTCTCTTTATAGTTCTTTTTTGTTTGACTTAACAAGGCAGAGAATTGACAACTCTCTCTACTGATTCTACCTTTCTATGGTTGTATCATGTTTTAATATAATTTTCAAGTGTCAATATTGACTCAACCCAGCAAACACAAAGAGTTTATTTAAAATTAAGAATAATTTTTAATGAAGATCTTTCTTACATTTGTCAACTGATATTGAATAAAAATGGCTAATTCAAAACATTATTTCATAAAATATCGAAATATAATATCAAACAAAAATATAAAAACTTTTTAAACGAAAGAGTTTGTAGGGTTACATAATTTTCAACTAATACATTCTCACGACTTAGGTTTTTGACAGCAGACTTAGGTTTTGTCATACTCAGTTTCAGTTCTATGTATACCTTTTCTATGGTCGGAACCCTCACCTATGTTTAAAGGCTGAGGTAGCTTAGAATTCTCTCTTTGAGTACATCCTTATCCTAACGGCATGCTGTACACTTGACGCATTGTCCGCCACGGAGGCCAAGGTACCCACCTCCGCTGTAGTCTTTTGCGTTTTAATTACATTTCTATATTCTAATAAATTTGTCATAAGTGAAGGCATCAAAAATTGCATCTAATTCACTCATGTAACTCTACTATAGGAATTGTAATATTTTACTTTATTTTAAATCTTGGGATTTAAAGGAAACGTGAATTTTATACAAATAAATATTAAAAATAACATATAATTTATTAGATTTTTGTATTTAATATTTATTGAAATTAGTAATATTAATATTAATTTGACATCTTGCTTAATAAGAGAAGAAAAAACCAAGTTGGCATACTGCTTAACGGATTTTAAAATATATAAAGTTTTTTACTCTGAATGAATTTTAATTTAATTCAAGATAAGTTCCCAGCAAAAAAAGTGTGGAAAAAGATGTAGAATTTTCATCACAACTAGTAACACGAAGTGGTTCAAATTCAGGTGAAAAAAACTATGAATTTTACATTAGCGTGTCATTGGAGGGATGTTCTTCATTTTTGACATCTTTGAACTACATCTAATCTTATCTTTAGAAGCTGTAAAACCCCGATATTTGTGTGTCAAAAATAAACCACATTCTTTCAAGGAACGCTTAAGCAAATTTCATAGGTTTTTCATCAATATTTGAAGTACTTCGAATATGATGTTTGTAGTGACTTTTCGACATCTCTTTCCTCATTTTTAACTGTGTTTTCATTTGTAAGGATGTGTTTGGTTTATAAAAGCGAAAAGTATGCAATCGCATTGTTAGATGTGATTAAGATGTCGTTTGCAAAGCATGACATCAATTATTTTTTGCTTGGTTACAAATGTTTTATTTTGTTAAATATATCATTTTTAACAATATCACACTAAAAAATTAATTTCAATATTAAAAATTAATTCATTGTACCTTCAATAATGCATTTCAAATATAATATTAAAGTATGATTCAAGGTATGGTTCAGTTCGTATATGTCATATATTTAACATTAGGTTTGTGGAACCTAGGGAAATTTATTAAAAAAGGTCTAGTGAACACAATGTGAGCATATTAGAGTCAAATCTAAAGAGCACTGCCTTCAAAATGGACTTGTGCAAATTTATATCTCTTCAAGATAATGAGCTTAAGCACTTAATGAAGTTAAAAAATAACATTATTGTAGGAAAAAAACTGAAAAATTGGAATAAGCTGCATCTAAAAACCAATGGATTAATTGAGGACCACAATTCATTATAAAAACTCCGATGAACTACTGAACAAAAATGTATTTCTTTTGAAAATAATTATATGGGGGAAAGGAAGGGACAGAGAAGGCAATTGCGAATAATAATATTAAAAAAAAAATTACCAAAATGGCTTAAGTAGATCCAAAACAATATTTTCATAAAGCAAAACAATCATCACAAATATTTAAGAAATTTGAACAAAGTGTAATAACACAGGCCAAAAAATGTTTAACCCAGAGAACAATATTTTCTAAAGATTGAGCAACGCTGAATCGGAATTTGGCCTCAGAATTTATCCATCAATTCGGGTTTTCCAGATATCATGTCACAAGCTTGAAAAAAACAGTTTTTGGCCATATTTGCACAGCGCGAAGTTAACTTCATTTACAAAATGTGTTATATCATTTGAAAGTCCAATCTTTCGGCTTTAAAGTAAAGGTCTCTGCTATATTTTCTTTCTTTTTCGAGATATAAAAAATTTCATCCTTATACTTGATAAATACTTCTATGTCCGTCCGTCCATGTTAACCTTGCAATCAAACTACAGGTCGCAATTTTGAAGATAATTCAATGAAATTTGCCACATGATCTTCTATTGTCCCAGGGACGAAGCCTATTGAAAATGGTTAATATCGGTCCATTATTTCACCTAGCCCCCATACAACTGAACCCCCGAGAAGGGCTTGTAAACCTTGTAATCAAACTACAGGTCGCAATCTTGCAGATAATTCAATGAAATTTGGTACATGATCTTCTATTGTCTTAGGGACGAAGCCTATTAAAATTGTTAATATCGGTCTATTATTTCACCTAGCCCCCATACAACTGAACCCCCGAATAGGGCTTGTAAACCTTGTAATCAAACTACAGATCGCAATTTTGAAGATAATTCAATGAAATTTGGCACATGATCTTCTATGGTACCGGAGACGAAGCCTACTGAAAATGGTTAACATCGGTCCATTTTCTCACCTAGCCCCCATACAACTGATCCCCCGAATAGGGCTTGTAAACCTTTTAATTAAACTACAGGTCGCAATTTTGAAGATAATTCAATGAAATTTGGCACATGATCTTCTACGGTACCGGAGACGAAGCCTACTGAAAATGGTTAACATCGGTCCATTATTTCACCTAGAAAGCATACAACTGAACCCGACAAATAGGGATTTTAAGTTTATTGTGTTTAAGTTAATTGTGTTTAATATACTCGCATCTCGACAAAAAGCTGCAAAACCAAGTTCTGTACTAGCCTTGATGACTCTCATGAATTTTATGATTATAGGGTCTCATTTGACCATAGCCCCTATACAAATCCCCCTTCAAAATTTGACTTAAATGTCCACAATGTTATTCAACAATAAATGGCTTAAGTATAATTCAAGGCAAGGTGCAATTCAACTTAAGTGCTTTATTATGAAAACTAAATCACATTTTATTTTTGTAACAGGTGTAGGGTATTATATGGTCGGCCTCGCCCGACTATAATTTCATTATTGTTTATACATAAATATAAAATATTACTTTTTTTTAAATAATTTTCATTTTATAACGTTTTTTTCTCTTCTCCTGTAAAACTATGATACCTTATTTTGCATTTTATGTGACAATATATGTACATATTTCATGTCCTTTAGTTATTTGCTCAGTAAAAGATTCCTTTAAGGTCGGATTTTTTGAATAATGATAATAAACATTCGTTGTTTAAACAAGCTTAAACTCACATCTCAGGGGGCTAATTCTCACATTCGTATACGTACGAATTTATATTCGATCGTACGATTTTTTTGCTTTTTGGATTCTCTTATTCGATAACGAATAAAACGTATCGAAATTTCTTATGATGGCATTCGATAACGAGCAATCGTTCGAATGACACCTTTCGATGTAAAGTTTTTGTGAACATGAATTTTATTAAATCTGGGAAAAATAATAAATGGAATACTTTTAGGTCAAAAGTGAATTATGCCAAAATAAATCTTTGGCAATTTAATGACAAATCACAAGAGGTTTATGCCAAATACTTCAAAAGGGAAACAACTCAATTTCGGCGGGTGTTGGCAGTTATAATTTTATTGCAGATGTATCTTAAAGAGATAAATATAGTCATTATATATTTGAGATCCAAGTTTAAAGGAATTTATTGGGCATATGTCTACAGCAGTGCCGCTAAGATTCGGTATTTTGAAAATCCCGGAATCCCGGGATATTTTGGGATTATATAATTTATTATATATGAAAATCTTTAAATCTTCATATTTGTAAAGAAAATTTATAGAAATTTAGCAGACATTCCAAATATTAAAAAATATTTGGAATTTTGCACAAAATACATATTAGTTTTAGGAATATAACATACATATTCGGCTATCTTAAATATCCTCCACTAACAAGCTACAAGCTCATATTTAACTATCTAATTTTTAGATAAGTTGACAAAATTTTGTTATATGGGAGTAGGCTTGCCAGATTTGAAATCAACAAAAAACGTACATCGTAGTTAAAAAAGCAGTACAATTGAATAAAAAAAGTACAATTGTTTATTTTCAAAAAAAATAAATTAAATTGTTCTAAAAACGCTATATTGAGATTGGTTGCTATGATTTTTCACAAAAAAAAACTTATATAAAACTAATTTATGACAATAAAATTAATCCAATTACAAATAATTTTTTAATATTAGTGTGCTATTAATTTATATATTTTCTTTGAAAGTATAAAATTCCCTAAATTTTAGTTTCGTTTGGTTCAAATATTTTCAAATATCAACCATTTGTTGTGAACATATGTTTGATATCTTTTTATGGAGAAAAAATGTCCAGTAAAATATAAAAATTCTCTATCTCTAACTGCACAGATAACCAGATAAGAAACCATTGACAGCTGTCAAAAAAGTAAATTCGAACCGTATGGTTTTGTTTACATTTTTTTTTTACCATTTTTGAGTTCCGCCATTAGGTAAAATTTTAGAGCAAAAAAAAAATAAAATGTATTAAAAAATCGATGAGTGTGTGAGATGAGCTGTATGATTGTTTTCATCGCTTGTTTGAAAAAAAAATAGCAAAAAATGTAAACATCGAAGAAATTGTATGTGAAGAAGAATTGCAAAAAAATAAGATTAAAAAGAAAACTATTATTTTATTAAATATTTGCTTAGATTCTAATTGAAAGTGTATTGGATTTGTTTTTTAATTATTCCTTATTGTTCTTTCATTATAAAACACTTTTCAATACACTATCAACACCACAAACAAATTTTTTGACTTGCATGTACAGTAAAACCCGTTTATTTGATTTCAACGCATATTTTTGAAGTTCGATATAAAAAGGATAAATGTATAAAATATTATTCATGGGACTAAATAGTAATTCGTTTTAACCAAGAATTCTTTATAAAATATGTTTTTGTATTAAATAGTTATCAAATTCCGGTAATTAAGATGAGTTCGTAAAGAGCAAGAAGAAGTTTAAATGGGTTTGACTGTAATGCAATTTGTTTTTTATATTTGAAAAAATTAAGTGTAAGGTGAAGAGAGATGGAAATATATCTTTATATATTTGCCCCTCTTTTAAATCTCCCGTGGTTCATTTTACATTTTCTTTTGTTGATTTTTCGTAAAATTTTTTTGTTTGCCTCCGCCATATTGCTAAAATCAGCTGATTCCAGTCTATGAGTAGTCTATGTCTAACTGTTACAAAAACGTTACAACTTTTACTCTGTTATTCAAATTCGTCATTCTTCAAACTTCCTCAGATACCTAATTTTCGAAAAATTAGCTACCCTGCTACGAAAAATAAGAATGACAGTATAGTTTTTTAAAAATCGTTCCACAGCGGGACTGGATAAAGCTATCGAATAGGTACCTACACGACGGAGCATTATGGACCATTTTAACATTCAAACATGTCCTTCACATTTGCAGTCTTTTTTTATGCCGAAAATTCATTAAAAACTTTCATTACAGTGATATCTAAATCAAAATTTAACAACTTTAAAGCATTTTGAATAAACGCACTATTTTATGCATGACAAATGCATCGAAACCTCTTATAGTCGAATTTGCCTTTCTGAGCTTAGTAAATCCACTTTCAAACTATGTATCTCTGAAGTCCTTAATAGCTATGCAGTTAAAAGTACAATTACTAAAAAGAAGTACGCGTACTGCTGAAAACAGTACGTCTGGCAAGCCTATATGGGAGCTATGGCCAATTATGGTCCTATCCGTATATCGTAGAGTGATTCATATTTAAACAAAACATCTTTGTGTCGAATATTATCACGGTAGCATTATTTGACAATGAAATATGAGCTTGTAAGTGATTTTCGGAAGTGGGTCTTATATGGGAGCTATGATCAATAATGGACCGATCCGTAAAAAATTGGTGGAATGATTTGTTCACAATAGCTTTATTTATCAATGAAATATGTGCGTTTAGGTCAGAATTTTGTGTTGATACCAATATATTTGAGGGAGTTATTAACGATATACTAATTTCCGGGAATATATACCTTTGTATGAGGGCTATGGGAAATATTGGATCGATTGTAAAGATTTTGAACATAATTGATCATTGCCCTGAAAATAATGTGTGACAAAATTCATTGAAATATCTTTGGTAGTTTCTGAGAAACCTTCTTAAGAATTAGGAAAAAACGTAACAGTCTGAAATTTTTTCTCATAACTGATTTTGCTGATTTTCAATACCAAACTGCTTAGGATAATTAAATATTTTGGGTGAATTTGGTTTATTTCCTTTAACGTGAGCGTGTTTTACACAGACAGACAGACGGACATAGCTAAATCGACTCAGAATTTCATAAGGTCCCAGAATATACATATCGTCACCTAAAACTCAAACGGACCTATCTAACATTTTTAAAATTTTGCAGGAGAAGCACAAAACTATTTAAATTGAAAAGTTCGTTTCTATCAGCGCGATTTATTTTTATAAAATAAACAAATTGTTTAATAGTGAAACCTATGATTTGTTATGATAGTTGACAATGGCGTACTCAAAAATGGATAAATTGGAACTTTTTACCTTTAATATTTAAATGTTTTTGTAGATAGGGCCTTTTGTTTTTTGTTATACAATCGCTAATTTTGGTCGGAGGAGTCTAATTTCTTTTGTGGACATTTGTTTTAATGCAATACATTAGAATCAGCAATAAAATCGATTTTTGGTTAGTTAGGGCGCCTTTGTATTTCAGGTGACGATATATACTTTGTTGGGTCTTAGATGAATATTTCTTGGTGTTACGGAACGACAAACTTATATACTATACTCTCTATCACCACTGATGGTGGTAGAGGGAATAAAGGAATGGCAACAATTGGCAATTGTTTTAAATGTGGCATGCATGGTCATGTAGCAGCATAACAGGTATGGATATTTAAATTATAATAGTTTATGCGATGTTAAGAAGATTGTTACTGGTATGGATGGCGAAAGTTTTAACCCTGCCAACAATTTCTATTGAAATTGTGACCATTACGTAACAGCTTAAAGTTTAAAACAATCTAATTTGATATAATCTGAGTGAATGAAAAGTTACCCCGTTCGGAAGAAACTGTTCCGCCTGTTTAATACTTACTTGATGAGTCGATTTCGTTTCAGTTTCAAGTCACTTTTTTTAACATAAAAGTTCGCACTAAAATTTAACAAAATTATGATAAAAATTAGAAAGTAATGTATTTTGTTTAACTTAACAGAGCAAATAATCTACTAGATTGGGAAATATGGATGTTTGAGGTCCCTTTGAAAAACAATCCATCTCTGGCTCAAGATATTTTATAACGTTTATCGACGTTAAGTCTAGAAGAGTTTTTGTTTATTTTTTGGCAAAGGATCAGGCTTTTGGTAAATTTATTATATTTAAAGATGTGGCAGAACGACTAACTGGCCGAAAACTAAAGAAGGTTAGAAGTGACAATGGTAAATTTAATGCATTCCCAGATGCCAATGTCCAGCTCAGATCGACGTTTAAACAGGACTTTGGTAGAGATGGCCAGAAGTATGCTCATACATTCGAACATGAGCGAATTCCTACGGACTGGCAATTGAGACAGCCGTCTACATTCGTAATCGTTCACCGACTAGAGCTTTAGTAAGAGTAACGCCATATAAAGTTTAGAGCGGTAAAGTGCTATCAGTTAAGCATTTCATAACATTTGGTAGTCAAGAAGTGGCCCTTGACAGCAAGTTAAAAACTAAAAGTAAAGAATATCATACGGTAGACTATTCGTTAACATCAAAGGCGTATAGACTGTACAACCCAAGTAAACGTGACGTGGTCGAAAGAAGAGAAATGTAGTTTAATGAAGAAAACCATGCGAAAAATGAGTATGACAATGTTCCATATGATTTGATTGATCGAGAGGTAATGGAAAGCGGCAACCCTAATTTATGTTTCTCCCTTTTACTCGTATTATAACCGTTATAATTGTTTTTGTGTTTCTACTGGATTTCTCATTCCTTTTTGTTCAACTGATTTTTGTAGTTAAGTTCTTAATAAACCACTGAATAAGAAAGACGTTTTTGGTGTCCGTGTTTTATTTTGTAAATTTACTAAACTTAAGGAAAAGACTAATAACACATAAACTCCATTGAAAGAAATAACTAATTTATTAAAAAAAAAAAAAAACAAAATTATTTCATATAATTTATTTATGACGTGTCCATTGTTTGTAAGTGAGCTTTTATAAGAATACACTTGGTTAAATGACATTCACAAGGTACTGGATGTTCAACCTCATTGGGATCTAAAAGTTCAACTTCTAGATCGTATTTACGATTATTTTCACTATTACGTTTCATTGATATTTTAAATGATACTGGAGCATTTTCCTCCAAATCTTCACAAGCCGTTTCAGGCAGCACAACAACGCACTGCTTCCAATGGGTGGCTGGAGAATTAGGACTTGTAGATAAAATAATAGAATCTTCATAGGATTCTGCAGGAAATCTACAATCAAACCATATGCAAAAGCCTTGATGTTTGCCAGATTTCTTTACAGGAATAACTTCTTGAAAAACAATACTGTTCAGGTCTTCAAGAGTAACATCCATTAAATTCATCCAGTGCATTGCAACACCACTGTGGAGAGTAAATCCTTTGGAGAAATTAGTGCAATTTCAGGTTTAGTCGATTTTTGTTGTCTTAGCATAGTTCCAAACGCTGTCAAACGGACTCCATCAACTTCTTCCCAGTCATCAAAGAGACATGGCACTGCGCATGGAGCTACATAAATTGTAGATTCACT